>NC_056728.1:1963649181-1964014181 GCF_019279795.1 Protopterus annectens
AGGAAGGAACAAGCTGCAGCATCTCTGAATAAAAAGGAAGGAACAAGCTGCAGCATCTCTGAATAAAAAGGAAGGAACAAGCTGCAGCATCTCTGAATAAGGAAGGAAGGAACAAGCTGCAGCATCTCTGAATAAAAGGAAGGAACAAGCTGCAGCATCCCTGAATAAGGAAGGAAGGAACAAGCTGCAGCATCTCTGAATAAAAAGGAAGGAACAAGCTGCAGCATCTCTGAATAAAAAGGAAGGAACAAGCTGCAGCATCTCTGAATAAAAAGGAAGGAACAAGCTGCAGCATCTCTGAATAAAAAGGAAGGAACAAGCTGCAGCATCTCTGAATAAAAGGAAGGAACAAGCTGCAGCATCTCTGAATAAGGAAGGAAGGAACAAGCTGCAGCATCTCTGAATAAAAAGGAAGGAACAAGCTGCAGCATCTCTGAATAAAAAGGAAGGAACAAGCTGCAGCATCTCTGAATAAAATGGAAGGAACAAGCTGCAGCATCTCTGAATAAGGAAGGAACAAGCTGCAGCATCTCTGAATAAAATGGAAGGAACAAGCTGCAGCATCTCTGAATAAAATGGAAGGAACAAGCTGCAGCATCTCTGAATAAGGAAGGAAGGAACAAGCTGCAGCATCTCTGAATAAAAAGGAAGGAACAAGCTGCAGCATCTCTGAATAAGGAAGGAAGGAACAAGCTGCAGCATCTCTGAATAAAAAGGAAGGAACAAGCTGCAGCATCTCTGAATAAGGAAGGAAGGAACAAGCTGCAGCATCTCTGAATAAAAAGGAAGGAACAAGCTGCAGCATCTCTGAATAAGGAAGGAAGGAACAAGCTGCAGCATCTCTGAATAAAAGGAAGGAACAAGCTGCAGCATCTCTGAATAAAAAGGAAGGAACAAGCTGCAGCATCTCTGAATAAAAAGGAAGGAACAAGCTGCAGCATCTCTGAATAAAAAGGAAGGAACAAGCTGCAGCATCTCTGAATAAAAAGGAAGGAACAAGCTGCAGCATCTCTGAATAAGGAAGGAAGGAACAAGCTGCAGCATCTCTGAATAAAAAGGAAGGAACAAGCTGCAGCATCTCTGAATAAGGAAGGAAGGAACAAGCTGCAGCATCTCTGAATAAAAAGGAAGGAACAAGCTGCAGCATCTCTGAATAAAAAGGAAGGAACAAGCTGCAGCATCTCTCAATAAAAAGGAAGGAACAAGCTGCAGCATCTCTGAATAAAATGGAAGGAACAAGCTGCAGCATCTCTGAATAAGGAAGGAAGGAACAAGCTGCAGCATCTCTGAATAAAAAGGAAGGAACAAGCTGCAGCATCTCTGAATAAAAAGGAAGGAACAAGCTGCAGCATCTCTGAATAAAAAGGAAGGAACAAGCTGCAGCATCTCTGAATAAAAAGGAAGGAACAAGCTGCAGCATCCCTGAATAAGGAAGGAAGGAACAAGCTGCAGCATCTCTGAATAAAATGGAAGGAACAAGCTGCAGCATCTCTGAATAAAAAGGAAGAACAAGCTGCAGCATCTCTGAATAAAATGGAAGGAACAAGCTGCAGCATCTCTGAATAAAAAGGAAGGAACAAGCTGCAGCATCTCTGAATAAGGAAGGAAGGAACAAGCTGCAGCATCTCTCAATAAAAAGGAAGGAACAAGCTGCAGCATCTCTGAATAAAATGGAAGGAACAAGCTGCAGCATCTCTGAATAAAAAGGAAGGAACAAGCTGCAGCATCTCTGAATAAAAAGGAAGGAACAAGCTGCAGCATCTCTGAATAAAATGGAAGGAACAAGCTGCAGCATCTCTGAATAAAATGGAAGGAACAAGCTGCAGCATCTCTGAATAAAAAGGAAGGAACAAGCTGCAGCATCTCTGAATAAGGAAGGAAGGAACAAGCTGCAGCATCTCTGAATAAAAAGGAAGGAACAAGCTGCAGCATCTCTGAATAAAAAGGAAGGAACAAGCTGCAGCATCTCTGAATAAAAAGGAAGGAACAAGCTGCAGCATCTCTGAATAGCAAGGAAGGAACAAGCTGCAGCATCTCTGAATAAAAAGGAAGGAACAAGCTGCAGCATCTCTGAATAAAAAGGAAGGAACAAGCTGCAGCATCTCTGAATAAAAGGAAGGAACAAGCTGCAGCATCTCTGAATAAAAAGGAAGGAACAAGCTGCAGCATCTCTGAATAAAAGGAAGGAACAAGCTGCAGCATCTCTGAATAAAAAGGAAGGAACAAGCTGCAGCATCTCTGAATAAAATGGAAGGAACAAGCTGCAGCATCTCTGAATAAAAAGGAAGGAACAAGCTGCAGCATCTCTGAATAAAAAGGAAGGAACAAGCTGCAGCATCTCTGAATAAAATGGAAGGAACAAGCTGCAGCATCTCTCAATAAAAAGGAAGGAACAAGCTGCAGCATCTCTGAATAAAATGGAAGGAACAAGCTGCAGCATCTCTGAATAAGGAAGGAACAAGCTGCAGCATCTCTGAATAAGGAAGGAAGGAACAAGCTGCAGCATCTCTGAATAAAATGGAAGGAACAAGCTGCAGCATCTCTCAATAAAAAGGAAGGAACAAGCTGCAGCATCTCTGAATAAAAAGGAAGGAACAAGCTGCAGCATCTCTGAATAAAATGGAAGGAACAAGCTGCAGCATCACTGAATAAAAAGGAAGGAACAAGCTGCAGCATCTCTGAATAAAAAGGAAGGAACAAGCTGCAGCATCTCTGAATAAAAAGGAAGGAACAAGCTGCAGCATCTCTGAATAAAAAGGAAGGAACAAGCTGCAGCATCTCTGAATAAAAAGGAAGGAACAAGCTGCAGCATCTCTGAATAAAAAGGAAGGAACAAGCTGCAGCATCTCTCAATAAAAAGGAAGGAACAAGCTGCAGCATCTCTGAATAAAAAGGAAGGAACAAGCTGCAGCATCTCTGAATAAAAAGGAAGGAACAAGCTGCAGCATCTCTGAATAAGGAAGGAAGGAACAAGCTGCAGCATCTCTGAATAAAAAGGAAGGAACAAGCTGCAGCATCTCTGAATAAAAAGGAAGGACTTTGGTTTGATTCTTCTTCCTTCATTGCTTTAGTTATAAATAGCAGTGGGCAAAAATAATGCAACAGCTCTGGCAAATCTGACACCAGTAAGAGCCATCACTTTTAATTAGGGAACTCACTGTGCATCTATAAGACAGCACCCAAAATACACTGTTCTGTCGTGACAGAGGAATTCCTGTGTGCGTTTAAGCACACTGAAATGTTCTTATGTAATCCCATTAACCATTCACAAGATGCTTCTTTTGTTTAAAGCTTTGGAAAACTATAAAAAATATTTCAAATAAAACTACTGCTTGCAGCCCGGTTGACTGTTTAATATGACAGGTTTTGTATCATTAAACATAGTTTATTAATTCTTCTTTATCAGTTTTATTTTACCATCAACAAATTTAATGACTTTAAATATACTTTGAGAGCCAGCCTTCCCTGTGCGATACAACAGTTACTGATGGGTGTGTAGAGGCTGTTCATAAATGACTTGCAATTTTAGAAAGGAACATGCTCACCAACTTCAGACTGACCTCTGTTTCCAGGAGCTGGATTCTGCTAGTGGGCAGCTATGGATCTGAATGGTCCCCTGCCTAATCGATTTTGTTTGTAAGCATCAACAGATCTGATTCACTCCCCACCTAATGATGTGTGTCCCACAGCTGAACGTGTCAGTTGCATAATGCTGCTTAGCAATTAGTTTGTGCTTTTACTTCCTTTTTATTCAGAGGCTTTTTTTGTACTATTATTAGCTCATTATTATATTTGCTTTGTCTGTTTGAATGTTTGCCTTTCTGTGGCCATTTTGGAAATAAAAGAAACTTGATCTGGCAATCAGAATATTTTTACATCATTTGTCCAAACAGCATACAAGGCAGTCTTGAAAACAATCATGAATATTCGTCTAATATAATATGCAAATGTTTCTACTATAGTTTAAAAAATATCAAAAATGTAGAAGACTGAATTTACAGTAGTATCCATCTGCAAGAAGGCATTTTCAGTTAAACTGGAGGGAAAATGAGTGTAGAGAGAGAAATAAGGTTAATGCAGTGAAGTAAGTATAGAAGAATATGTTGTAAAAATATAAAATGAAAAAGATTATGGGTTTAGTTTTGGGCTACGTAGATAGCTTTGTAGTTTGAATAAGACTGTCTATAGAAATAAGTAATTTTTCTTGTCTAGAAACATGTATTATGTTTTAGTGAGGTTTAGTAATAAAATTCTTGAATTATAGATGTCTGGACAAAAGGGAGGTCAGTCCTTATTTATTTTTATTTATTCAAAATGTGTTTTTTGGTGTATAGCACTGATAACAAGGGACCAATTTCATTCTTAGCCCAGGAATACAAAGACATTCAGAACTACATTTTGAGAGAGACAGCAAGAGTATAATGAAAATACACATCTGTAAAATACCACAATGAGATAATAAAAATGTAAAGAGTAACTACAATTGTAATATACATTATTTACAAAGGTCTGGACAAACCACATGGAGAAAATAAGGGCCTGTCTGGTAATAAAAATGTAAAGAGTAACTACAATTGTAATATACATTATTTACAAAGGTCAGGACAAACCACATGGAGAAAATAAGGGCCTGTCTGGTAATAAAAATGTAAAGAGTAACTACAATTGTAATATACATTATTTACAAAGGTCTGGACAAACCACATGGAGAAAATAAGGGCCTGTCTGGTAATAAAAATGTAAAGAGTAACTACAATTGTAATATACATTATTTACAAAGGTCAGGACAAACCACATGGAGAAAATAAGGGCCTGTCTGGTAATAAAAATGTAAAGAGTAACTACAATTGTAATATACATTATTTACAAAGGTCAGGACAAACCACATGGAGAAAATAAGGGCCTGTCTGGTAATAAAAATGTAAAGAGTAACTACAATTGTAATATACATTATTTACAAAGGTCAGGACAAACCACATGGAGAAAATAAGGGCCTGTCTGGTAATAAAAATGTAAAGAGTAACTACAATTGTAGTATACATTATTTACAAAGGTCAGGACAAACCACATGGAGAAAATAAGGGCCTGTCTGGTAATAAAAATGTAAAGAGTAACTACAATTGTAATATACATTATTTACAAAGGTCAGGACAAACCACATGGAGAAAATAAGGGCCTGTCTGGTAATAAAAATATAAAGAGTAACTACAATTGTAATATACATTATTTACAAAGGTCAGGACAAACCACATGGAGAAAATAAGGGCCTGTCTGGTAATAAAAATGTAAAGAATAACTACAATTGTAATATACATTATTTACAAAGGTCAGGACAAACCACGTGGAGAAAATAAGGTGCTTGTGTGGTAATTACAACGGTGTTTTCTAAGTGGCAATGATAGGATAGTTGAGTGGAGTGAAGGATGTCAGACACAGTTTTTGTGTGTAGCTGGAAGGCGAAGTTATATTAAGCAAAAATTATGTGAGTGAGAAGTGACGATTGGTGCAATAGGACCTGCCATATGAGGGACAATAAGAGTGTTGATGGTAAGAGACAGAAAGTGATGTCACTCAGGTTAGGTGATATGGCTGGAAGAGAGGCAATGACATTCATCTGATCAGAGGAGGTTGGCCTTAAGTTAAGTCCTAAATTTTTGTAAAGATTAGGTGCCTTTTATTTGTGAGGAAATTATTTTCCAGAATTTTGGACCTATCATATAGAAGCAGCGATCCGTACAATAGAGTTTAGTTTTGGGAGATTGCAGGGTGGGGACAGAATGGCTGTGGTTTCTGAGGCTGTAAGAGGAAAGTTGATTAATTAGTTTAGCTGCTGACTAGGAGTTTGAGTAGTTGGGATCCTAGGAGAAGGGCACACCTTTGCTTAAAAGGGAGTCATTTTGCTTTTTAAGTATCTTAGTAGTCCATTTTTTGTTACTGGGTAAAAAAATGCATAATTTAACTGTTATTTGTTGAATTTATGTAAAGGTTGTTTTGATGCTGAGATAGAAGTATGAGGATGAAGCTGTATTCATGTTTGGAGAGGACAGTGCTCTTCTTGTAGTTTTAGTAAGAAAGGAGAAGATCTTATTGGCCAAAAAATAGGAGAGAGTCAACCACTTTCCTTGTGTAATCAAGGTTGAGGGAGAAGTTAAGGGAGGTTATCAAGTCAAATGCCAAGGTATTTAAAACAGGTAGTATTTTCTATGGTGGTATTCTTATGGTCATTCATAAACAAAGAGTTTTGTGTTATTTTTAAGTTTTTCTTTGGTGCCAAAAATCAAGAGTTTGGTTATGTCGAAGTTGAAAAGGAGACTTTTGTTGAAGATCCAGTGGATTAATGCTAGGACATCTGTTTGCATAACTGTCTGAAGGTTGGCTAATGAGTTGTTGTGCAAAATAGTACCATGTCATCTGTGTAGCGAAGGAGGGAGAGGTGAGGTAGGTTAAGGGGAAGCTAACTTATAAAGACTGAAAATAGTTGAGGAGTAGGTATGAAACCTTGTGGTACTCCTTTATGAAGACTGACTGTAAAATCAAGATAAGAATTTTGATGGAGAAGTACTGATTTGTAAGATAGTTTTGAAACCAAGGTAGGGAATCGAGACATATGCCTTTTTGTAGTTGGTGACCAGAGATAGTTAAATTATTTGTTTAATGAAATTGCCAGTGTGTCTAATATTCTTTACAACTACATGTCCGTTAGAATATTTGACATTTTAAAATGCATAACAGTATAACTACAGTGAAACTTTGAATTTGCTTATTGTTTTATTTTATACCGATAAGAAGGACTTTCCTCAAAAGCCTGATAAAAGGAAACACTGCAATTTAATGTACCTCACCCAACTCCAACTGAATCCCCAACAAGTATAGCCCTATTAAACACAGGCTGCTAGTTGTTAAAATCAATGTTAAAACAACTAAATAAATGCATGGCCTCATTTCTGTCTGTACTATGTAGAAAATGACACTCCACTGGAAATAATAATCCACAATCAGTTAGAATTTTAAGACCATACAAAAGCCTTCTTATGGCTACAAATAAAATATGGCTTCTATATATTTTGTTAATTTGTACCAGAGATACAGAAATAACACCTTCATTTTAGTCCAGTAGATGCCAACATTTTTTTTTTGAAAATGTTTTGGCAAGCATAGCCTTATTTGTCTGTTGAAGAAGGTGTGTTAAATCATGACTACTGAAACTGCATCCATCTCACCTACATATTCTATGTGGTTTCCTGTGGAGTTCATCGGACACTTATACTTGGAAATGGAATCTGAAAATACGTGTATGAATGAATGGGAAGAAGGGAAACATTAAAAAAACAGCCCTTTTGTGCTGGGATTTATGCAGATCAGAGTATTCCTTTCTATGTAGGTATGCCAATCTCAATTTTAACTGCATTAATGGGGACATGGCCACATGGGGTGATGCTAATACAGAAAAATCTCTTTGTGTGTGGTTCATAAAAAATACAGATCTCATATGCAGTGCTCTGTTTTTTTGTTTTTATTAATTGTAGGTAATGAAGATCAGCTTGAAAAGTTGTTGTTCATATTACACACTTTCAAGACCATATTTGAGAAAGACTGAAATACATGCTGACACAGAGGTTTTCCCTCATGCCTCAAGTGACATTGCTTCAACACCTAAATTTAAACATGTAAGGTAAAAACTGACAAGCAAAATAGTTACAGCAACTTAATGAATATTTAAAGGCAAACACGTCTGTGCTCCACAAAAGGGATGGCAGGCACTTTGATATTTATAAGTCAGTGCAGTTTGGATGCAGACATAATTATATTTCATTTGTTCCCTATCCCAAAGCTCATACCCACTGAAGAACACAGAATCCAATGACAATTCTATTTCCTTCAACCACCACTATGAGGTGGTCAGGTCATTTTATGCACTAACTTACAGATTTGCTCATTTCCAAATTAATTTATTATATTTATTTTATTTGTCTTTGCTGTCTGGGAAAGTCTGGCCGAGCAAAGCTCTAGCAAATACATTTAGGATACTCATGATACAACAAATTTTTACAAATATGTATTACATAGATTGTTTTTAAGACATCTAGATGCAAACAAATAATTGTTCTGTAGTAACACTATGCAAGGGGAAAAAAACAGTTATTTCTTCTGTGGCAATAGTAAATGTAATATTAAATTCAAAGTATAAAATGTTTAGTATGCAAACAGTTCATGTGCAATATATGTGACAAGCAGTCATTAGATCTGACTTATAATACATGGGAAAGGAGGGTTACAGCATAGAAGTTAAGAATAAATAAAATTGAGGTAAAGTGTGTAAAGCATTAGCCAGTAGGTAGATAATAGTTATAGCTAGAAGGGGAGAGGCATTGTATATCTAATGAATCTAGGATAGTGGAGATAAGAATATTAGGGTACACACTGACATAGAGCCTGGTTACAAGAGAGTGGTGGAGAATATTTGAAGGAGATGGATAAACTGGGAAAATAAGAATGTAATGTGAGGCTTGAGACAGAACGGTAATTGAGGAGATGAGTGTTAGAAAAGTTTGTTGTGTAGAAATGACCAGAGGTTATAAAGGGATTGGGATATGATCTAACAAAGCAAAATTACGTTACCGAGGTGAGGAGCATATGCACAACCATGCATGGTTTAGCTGTTGTTTAATAAGGACTTAAGGGTGGAAAATGTTATGATCTGTTTTAGTTATGTTAGGATTGTATTCCAGAGTTTAGATATGTAATGAGAGTATAGTGAGTCACCTGCTGAGTTATTAGAGTTTGCTTTGTTTACAGAGAGTTTATTGGTTGAGTGAAGGTCTCTTCCTTGAGAGTAATGTCTTTAGTGCTGGACATTCTTTCTGATGTATGCGTAAGAGTGTGTGCCATAATAAGTTGTGAGTATATTAAATAGTTGGCTCAAGCCAATTTACTCATTTTACAACTCTGGATGATGAATCCTATATAAGGGTATTAGTATTGTATCACACAGAGTCTAGATTTAAGTGCAGTATTTAGGTTTGTAAGAATAGATGAGGCATATAGTATGGATAGAAAAGTTAGCTAGATGCAAGTGTTTGTCTTGCATTATCTATCTGGTAGTGTGTGTGTTTTTAAGGGCTTGCAATAAGTGTCTGTCAAATTTGAGGTTACTGTCAGAACGCACAAAAGTGTTGTCTAGTTTATAGATTGAAGTTTTGTGGTTTTGGATGAGGTTATTTCAAAAGATTGTGTTTCATTTTGGTATTTTTAGGACTGAAGAGCATAACTTATGTTTTTGGTTTTCTTTTTGTTTTAGGATTTAAAACTAGAATTGCATCTTTTAGCCAAGTTTTGATAGAAGTGAAATAATTTTTGGTGATGTCCTGAAGCATTGGAAGGGAAGGGGCTTTACATATAAGGGTTGAGTCATCAACATATTGAACTATACTACTGGGGGGGGGCTGCTGTATGTAGTTTGTCTATGAAAATGTTGAGTAAGAGGGCGTTTATTACTTATCCTTGTGGGATGCCAAGAATGAATGGTAGGAAGGAGGAGATGATTTTGTTTCCGTTTGCCTGCTTGATGCCTGTCAGTCAGGTAGTCATGGAACTATGAGAGAGAGGACTGGATAAGGTCAGGGGAAGAAACTTTAGTAAGAAAATGTTGACAGGATATGGTATAAAATGCTTTTATTAAATCTAAGAATGGTGAAAATGCCATGTTGCCATAATTCCTATGTTGGTTTATGATATTGGTGAAGCTGAGGAGAGCAGTGGTGGTACTGTAGTGAGTTCTAAAACCATGCTGGGGTTTGGAGAGAAGGCTGTTATAGGTTCATAGGTGTTTACTAGGCTAATGACCAGAAGGGCCTTTTTAAGCCTAGCCATGCATCCCAAATCTCTGAGAAGTTCTGATACCTTTGATAAATGTAAGCACGGGCCTGGGAGATGAACCATTTACAGGTTACCTCTGTCCATTAGAGACATAGGTTCATAGGTTCATAGGTGAGTACTAGGCTAATGCCCCTGGAGCCAATGCAAGCCTAGCCCAATACTGTTCCCAATCATCTGGCTTCCAGATGTTAGTTCCCTGTGCCACTATTTAGCATTGAGATTGAAGTGATCCCGGGGTGAATTTCATATTTCCTATCCAGCCATCAAGATTTCTCTTGAAGAGGGCCAGTGAGGTGCTCTGCTTGATGTGAACGGGGAGTTTATTGTAGAGTATTGGAAGTCTCTGGGTTAGGAACCTATCCCTCCAGCAGGTTCTGTTTAATGTGGTGATAAGGTTGAGGACTTTGGAATGAGTAGCACAGAGGGATTGGGATTTTTTTCAGATGAAGCATGTCTAGCAAAAGTGAGTCAGACATGGCTCTGTATGTCAGGCAGAGATCGCCTCTAAGTAGGTGATATGAGACGGAGTAAAGTTTAAGTTTTTTTAAGTCTGTCTGCATAAGGCACGTGTTTGAGTCCTAAGATCCTCTTTCTGAGGAACTTCTGTGGCCTTTCCAGTTGTTGGAGGTGTCTAGTGAGGTACATGCCAAATGGGGCATTGTACTCTATAATGGGTCTGATGAGGGCTGAGTAGAGAGAGATAATGATTTCTTTTTTCCTGGATGAGAACCCTTTTGTGATGATATGTGCCACACAGAAGGACTTCCTAACTACAGTGGCGATGTGGTTGTTGAAGGAGAGATTGCTATCTACCTGTGTCCCTAGATCCCTAATAACACCTTCAGAGTTAAGTGGGTTCCCTTTGATATGGTAGTTTGTGGGCACCGTGTTTTTTGGCATTGAGCCTAAGGCCATGGTTTTGGCACTAGTCATTGGTGTCCGTTAGGCCTTTTTGTAGGATGTCCATATCAGCTTGAGAATCAATAATAGCTCCCAGTTTGCAGCCATTAACCAGAGTCCCTTGGTGTTGGCTTGAACTTTAGAGAAGTAGATACCAAACAGGAGAAGACCCAGAACTGATCCCTGTGGGACACCACTTGTAACTGCCCGGTAGTCAGATTTAGAGTCAGCTACTTTCACCATGTGGGTTCTGTCAGTGAGCCAGTTGGCAACCCATCTAGTGATGTATGGGTTAGTGCCCAGATTAGTGAGCCTATCAATGATTCCAGAGTGTGGGATGGTGTCAAAGGCTTTGACTAGATCAAGGTAGACTGTGTGGACAGACTTGCCTTTATCCACCGCTCTGGTGACAGTTTCAAAAAAGTCTATCAGATTGAGCAGACATGATCTGCCATTCACAGACTCAAACTGCATGGAGTCCAGGGTTTAAAGGTTCTCTATATCCTTATTTATAAGATCCGTAAAAATACGTTCCATAGCCTAACAGATCAGGCTCCTCAAGCTGATGGGGTGGTAGTTCCCAGGGTCCGTAGTTGCACCCCCTTTGTGGAGTGGGATGACTATAACAGTGCACCATTCAGTGGGGACAAAGCCAGAACTGGGGCTGTAATTGAACAGGACACTCAGGTGTGGTGCCAGCTCTTTTTGTAGATCATGTAGGACATGACCTGGTATATTATCTGGTCCCATGGAAGCTGTATTCTTAGCTTTGGTCAGTGCAGTTTCTACCTGTGCAGTCATGATAATAGGGATTTGGTATTCCTCGGATATGTGGATGGGCCCTTTGGGGGGGGGGGGGGAGTACATATTGCACTAAACCTGTCTGCCAAGATATTGGCTATATTAGTTGATTCAGTATAAGTGGTTCCATTGTGCTGTAGCTCAGAGCAAATTATTATGCAGATTCTTGACATAACTAAAGAATGCCTTGTGGGTGTCCTTAGTATCTGTAGCAATTTTGCTTTTGTAACTAGCTTTGGTGGATTTGATGAGGGATCTCAGTTTTTTACTGAGTTCTCCAAGGGAATTTTTCCAATCATTGGACTTTACTCTTTTCTGCAACAGTTTTTTCTTTCCATTGTAGAGTTTGTTAATGGCAGGGGACCACCAGATTGGCTTCCTTTTTTTAGAGGAGACCATCTTAGTTCTGTTTAGTATGGCCCTATCTATGCAACTGTGTAAGTGCCCATGCAGTGCCTTGGTGTATGATTCAGCAACCATACTCCCATTCCCCATTTCTATGGATGACGTGAAGATTTCTACTTCTGTCCTTAGAAGATCAAAATTAGCTTTAGAGAAGTTTTTCACTGTGGTTTCCTTTTTTGGGGGTGGGGGTGGGATTTGGATATCAACAGTGATTAACTTGTGGTCAGATCTGACCAGGGAGGTGTTTCTCAAAGGAGTAGAGCAGTGGTTCCCCATGTTTGTAATGACCAAGTCAAGAATGTTGTTTCCCCTAGTGGGGATGAAGGTGAGTTGGTCCAAGGCATTGGAGTTGATGAATTTCAGGAAACGCTGGGCAAAAGAGTTGGAGCAGGAGTAGTTGTTCCAACTAATGAAGGGATAGTTAAAGTCTCCCAGAATAAGGGTATTAGGCTGGACCTTGAGGTTTCCAGAGTGTCCAGGAATGCAGAGTGGGAGTCCTGGGACATTGTGGGAGATCTGTAGCAGGCTACAACATGGACTGCAGTTTTGTCCAGTGATAACTGTACCTGAAGTATTTCTGATGCGTTATGTTGGGCAACAAGTCTAGAGGTGTGTGTATCTTTCATGAAGATGGATACAACTCTGCCTTTGGGAGGGGTCAGTCATCACATCCCTTAGGGCTATGGTTCAAATTTGGTGGATGAAAGGTGTGATATGCATTGTAACATGGTAGCGCAAGGGTGATCTCAGGAGCCTTGAACCAGGTCTCTGTTACTGCAGAAATGTCGATGTTCTCCAGTTTGAGGAGTGACTCGAGTGAGTGCATTTTGAGGTTTAGACTTCTAGAGTTGAGTAGCATAACCCATAGGTGCCAAACCAGGGATGAATTTCTAGTTTCTAATCCAATTGTCCAAGTTGCACTTGAATTGGGTTAGGGAGGAATTCTGCTTCACATGGATGGGGAGTCTGTTCCATAGACATGGTAGTAGTCTCTGGGATACATACCTATCTCTCCAGCAGGTCCTATTTATATCACAGGCAATATTTAAGTCTTTAGAACAGGTAATTCTGGTGTTGTTTGTTTTGTGGATATGCAGGAGGTCCATCAGAGTGGGTTCTGACAATGTCCTGTATACCAGGCATAGATCTTCCCGCAAAAGCCTGTAGGAGACAGAATACAGGGATAGAGCCTTGAGGCAGTCTGCATAGGACATTTTACTTACACCATGTATTATTTTAGTGATAAACCCCTGTTGTTGGATATGCCTAGTTAGGTACATACCAAAGGGGGCACTGTACTCAATGATAGGTCTGATGAATGCTGAATACAGTGAAACAATGACATCCTTAGACTTAGATGCCATACCTTTGTTTATCAGTTGCACAACATAGAATGATTTTCCCACCACTGAAGACATATGATGGTGAAAGTCTAGATTACTATCAATGTATGTCCCTATGTCCATGACTACTGGGTCAACTCTAAGGGGTGTGTTGTCAATATGATAGTTACCAGGGTTGGATGACTTCCCAAAGGATACTATTATGCATTTCTTAGCACTTAGTTTTAGTCCATAGCTCTGACGTCAGTTGTTTGTCTGTGTTAGTCCCTCCGGGAGAACATTTGTATCAGTGTGAGATTCAATGACAGCTCCTAATTTGCAATCATCTGTAAGTTTTGGCCTTGACTTCTGAGAAGTACATGCCGAAAAAAGAGTGCTCCAAGGACTGATCCCTGAGGAACTCCACTTGTGACTGGCTTCTTTGTAGAGGTGGACTCCCCAATTCTGACTTCCTGGGTCCTGTCTGTGAGCCATTTGGCTATCCACTGGGTGACATACGGGTTTGTACCTAACCTCTTGAGTTTGTCAACAATGCCCAAGTTGGGTATTGTGTCAAATGCCATGGCCAGGTCAAGGTAGGTAGCGTGAACAATTTTGCCCTTATCCATTGCTTTGCTGACCTTTTCAAAGAAGTTCACCAGGTTATATTGGCATGATCTGTCCCTGACAAAACCAAACTGGGTTAAGTCCAGTGTCTGGAGGTTTACTATATTTCTATTGATCATCTCCATGATAATTCCTTCCATGGCTTTACATATAAGTCTACTGAGACTTATGGGTCTGTAGTTTTCAGGGTCTGTAGATGGCTCACCTTTGTGCAGAGGGATGACTGTTGCCTTTCTCCATTCATGAGGCATGAAACCTGTTTGGAGGCTACAGTTAAATAGTAATTCCATAGACCCTGTAGGCCATGTTTCATGCTATTTAGAAGGTATCCTGGGATATTGTCTGGGCCCATTGATGCACTGTTTTTGATCTTAGAGAGAGCATTAAGGACCTGTTCCCTAGTGATAGTAGGGAGAGTTATATTTTATGATATTTCCTGAGGGAGGGCTGAGGGGAAGAGAGGGGTAAAGTTGAGCTGAATTTATCATCCAGGAGGTTTGCTATGTCTTCTGGCTCAATATAGGTGGCTCCATTTAGAATGAGGTCTACACACAATTGTGTGTTCCCTTTGAGGTTGCGGACATAGCTAATGAATGCTTTGTGGTTGTCCTTGGTATGGGAGGCCAAACCTATCTCAAATTTGGCTTTGGTAGACTTTATTTGTTCTCTGAGTTGTTTTTTTAGTTTGATGAGAGTGCTTTTATCCTGCTGGGTGCTGCACCTCCTAATTTCTGCCATGATTTTCTTCCTCCTGGTATACAGCTTTGTGATTTTGTGATTCCAACAGGGTGGCTTGTTTTTTGAGTTAATTCTCTATTTCTTCCTGCTGGGTACAGCTGCCTCTATGCAGCTATTAACATGCTTGTACAGGGTTTCTCTGAACAGTTCTGCATAGGCAGCAGTGTTCTCAGGGTTTATGGGGGTTTGAAATTTTGCCAAATTCAAACTTAATAGCAGGAGGTTAGCTTAGGAATAGTTCCTGAATATTCCAGGTTTAGCTGTGGGTCCAGTTTTTTTTACTTCAAAGGAGACCATTTTGTGGTCTGACCTTGCCAGGGAAGGCATTACAGTAGGGGGTGTGCAGCACTCTTCCATATTAGTGAGGATCAGATACAGTATGGTTGCACCCCTGGTTGGTGTATTGATTATCTGGTCCATGGAGTCTGCGTTTACAAAATCCAGAAATCTCTGTGCATGCACGTTTGGTGTCATATAGGATTCCCAGCTAATAGTGGAGTAATTAAAGTCATCCATGAATATGGTATTGGGTTGGATGGTTAGTGTTTCTAATAAGTTTAAATACATGGTAAGGGTTTTCTGGGTCACAGAGGGGGACCTATAGCTTACAAGGAAGTGGTATTGGATTTTGCCTATGGTGATTTGAACATGGAACAGCTTAAGTACATTGTCCTGTTTAACCAGCCTTGATGTATATTTATCTTTGATGGAAAAGAGACACCTCAACCTTTTGTCCCTGTCTGTGAAGTAGCTGGTCTAAATGTGTGGAAGACATTATAACCTAGCACTGTTGGTGTGCTTTCCATGGTTTTAAACCATGCTTCAGTGACCAAACAGATATCAGAATCCTGTAGGTTAAAGAGAGCTTCTAGGGAGTGGAGTTTTTTTGTTTAGACTGCTATTAGTGACCAGTAATACCTTTAGATTTTCTTGGTTTTGATTTGCTATGTTAGAAGTACCAATATCAGAAAGAAGAAAATGTGTCCAAGGAAGCCAAAGGTTACCCAGCAGGAAGTAAATACAATAAATGCTGCAAACAAATCAGGCATCCACCAAGGCTGTAAAAGTATAAAAGTTTAATACACAGAGTACACAGGATAAGTGCTTTCACACAAGTTGTGCTTCATCAGATCCACAGAATAAAACAAGAGAACCCATTAAATACTAAAACATGTTCTTTACAGCAATCAATTATTGATGTATACTTCTTTTCTTAAGAATTGGTTTTAAAGGAACAGAGGCATTAAGGTCAGGCAGTTTATCTGCCTGCAACTTTAGAATCCACCTTGTCTCTGCAGTTTCAAGACTATTATTAAAATCAACATGCCTTTTGTTAAAATATAGCAATTGCAATACTATAAAATCAAAACTATGATCAGTAAAAATAGAAACATGTTTGGCTAGGGCATTAAGTGTGTTTTACATCTAATGTCACCCATATGCTGAAGAATGCGCTCTTTAAGCATCCTAACAGTTTTCCCCACGTAGAATGAAGTGCAATGTTTACATCTGGCCAAGTATACAAGTCCATGGGACTTACAATCAGCATAAAAGTCAGGTTTAAATATAACATCATATACTGAATGCTGAAAAACTACCCTGGTAGAAATGTGGCAGCAGGCTTTGCAGCCCCTACAAGGATAGGTTCCCTTCCGCTCAGAAGACAAAACTGGTTTAACCATAGATCTATAACACAGTTGTCTCTTCAGAGACAAATTGTTCTTAAAAACGTAACTAGGTTTATCACCCACTATAGATTTTATTTTGTCGTCTGAGAGTAATATGGGCCAAAATTTATTAACTGTGCTGCAGACCTGCTGCACATTATTGCCATAAGTCAATGAAAGTCTAACTTTATGGCCAGTTGAATTATCATGGGGGTAACTTGGACTCATATGAGTGTTTAAAGAAAGGTTTGCCCTTGCTTGATCTCAAGGAAGCAACCTCACCATATGTAGCATTCAGATCTAGCTGCTTATAGCCCCTAGCCAAAAAGTCATTACTTAGTAGATCCATAGCTTCAAAACATTCTATATCCTCAGTGTGTAAGCGAGAAATTCTAAGGTACTGACTTTTGGTGATATTGTTAAAAACATGCCTGGGATGCATGCTATTATGATGTAAATAAGTATTCTTCCTACATGGTTTCCTATATAGAGAGGTTAAAATAACTCCATCAAAAAGGTCAATTTTCACATCTAGAAAGTCTATAGTAATGGCTGAATAATTCACAGTAAATTTAAAACAGTTACTTGATGTTTCTAAATAATGGACAAATTCAAGTAAATCAGCCTCTGAACCTTCCCACAAAACAAAAATATCATCCACAAAGCGCTTGTAATACAACAACTGTGTGGGGAAGAGGTGCCCACTGAGGACTACCTCACGCTCCCATTCTGCCAATGCTAGGTTGGCATAACTGTTAGCACAAGGAGTCCCCATTGCAACCCCTATCTTTTGTCTATAAAGAATGTCATTAAACAAAAACACATTATTTTGTAGAATCATGTCCATTAAGACACTTATACATCCAATCAATTCAGATGAATAGTCAGTACAAGCGCTTTGTGGGTGACATTTTTGTTTTGTGGGAAGGTTCAGAGGCTGATTTACTAGAATTTGTCAATTATTTAGAAACATCAAGTAATTGTTTTAAATTTGCTGTGAATTATTCAGCCATTACTATAGACTTTCTAGATGTGAAAATTGATCTTTTTGATGGAGTTATTAAAACCTCCCTATATAGGAAACCATGTAGGAAGAATACTTATTTACATCAAAATAGCATGCATCCCAGGCATGTTTTTAACAATATCACCAAATGTCAGTACCTTGTGGAGGAATGATGCAGTGGTATGGCGGTAGCGTTGTTTCCTCACAGCAAGAGGTTCTCCCGTTCGATTCCCGGCTGGGCTTGGGAGTGCCTTCTGTGTGGAGTCTGCATGTCCTCCCCGCGGTTGTGTAGTGTTCGAAAGACATGCGTGCGTAAATGGGCGTGCCTCCGTTGAAGGTTGGGCGTCGAGCTGGTGCCTCGGTGTTTCGTAAAAATCTACTGCCAATCATTAACGGACCGGAGTTCTGCTGTGGCGACCCCTTACTGGGAAAAGCCGAAAGACAAACAACCAAAAGTCAGTACCTTAGAATTTCTTGCTTACACACTGAGGATATAGAATGTTTTGAAGCTATGGATCTACTAAGTAATGATGTTTTGGCTAGGGACTATAAGCAGCGGGATCTGAATGCTACATATGGTGAGGTTGCTTCCTTGAGATCAAGCAAGGGCAAACCTTTCTTTAAACACTCATATGAGTCCAAGTTACCCCCATGATAATTCAACTGGCCATAAAGTTAGACTTTCATTGACTTATGGCAATAATGTGCAGCAGGTTTGCAGCACAGTTAATACATTTTGGCCCATATTACTCTCAGATGACGAAATAAAATCTATAGTGGGTGATAAACCTAGTTATGTTTTTAAGAACAATTTGTCTCCAAAGAGACATCTGTGTTATAGATCTACGGTTAGACCAGTTTTGTCTTCTGAGCGGAAGGGAACCTATCCTTGTAGGGGCTGCAAAGCCTGCTGTCACATTTCTACCAGGGTAGTTTTTCAGCATCCAGTATATGATGTTATATTTAAACCTGACTTTTATGCTGATTGTAAGCCCCATGGACTTGTATACTTGGCCAGATGTAAAGTTGCACTTCATTCTGCGTGGGGAAAACTGTTAGGATGCTTAAAGAGCGCATTCATCAGCATATGGGTGACATTAGATGTAAAAACACACTTAATGCCCTAGCCAAACATGTTTCTATTTTTACTGATCATAGTTTTGAATTTATAGTGTTGCAATTGCTATATTTTAACAAAAGGCATGGTGATTTTAATAATAGACTTGAAACTGCAGAGACAAGGTGGATTCTAAAGTTGCAGGCAGATAAACTGCCTGACCTTAATGCCTCTGTTCCTTTAAAACCAATTCTTAAGAAAAGAAGTATACATCACTAATTGATTGCTGTATTCTATTGGTTAACTGAAGCTCATGTTTTAGTATTTAATGGGTTCTGTTGTTTTATTCTGTGGACCTGATGAAGCACAACTTGTGTGAAAGTGCTTATCCTGTGTACTCTGTGTATTAAAGTTTTATACTTTTACAGCCTTGGTGGATGCCTGGTTTGTTTGCAGCATGTTGGAAGTATCTTCAGTTTGGGATTGCCTAAAAAAGGCACTATGGGGGAAGACAATATGTTAGCTAATATTTGAAAGCCTAGAGGGGAGAGGTGCAGACCATCCCTCGCTTAGCAGCATGGTCTGTTGACCATCTCCTTCCATGCTAACAAATATCGCACCCCCTAAGAATGACACCAGAAACTAAGCCAGTTATTAAAGTCGATCATTATTTGTTCATATTGTTGCATCATCCTTGGAGAAGGTAAAATGGTGCTCAGTGCTAAGCTCATACCAGCCTGAGACACATATTCCAAGAGCTCCATGATGTCTCTCTTCATATAGTCTATGGAGGTACGAATCAGGTCATTTACTCCCACATGGACTATGACTGAGTGATATTGGTAATTGTGGTCCAATGACCTGAGTGCCTGTGTAATGTGATGGATCCTAGTCCCTGATAAGCAACTGACCATGACTTACTCCTTACTCAGCCTGGTGAGAGGGACATCAGTGTGTCTCATGATGAAATCTCCAATGAGTAGAATGTTGGATTGTATGGTGGCTTGCATTATGGGCTTAGAGGTAGAGGCTCCATGAGATGTAGCTCTATGCGTTGATGTGGGTGTTGTTTTGAAAGAATGCATTTAGGACTGCTGAGGGTATTTGTTATGTGTGCTTTGTCTAGAAGGTCTTTGTGGTTTAGGAAGGTTACATATAAGTGCCTCAGCATATGTGGGTCAATATGTCTGCTTTGAATTGTGCAAGATGGGTTCAGTGGTTGTACTACTGACAAACTTATTGACATTAAGAGTACTTTTATGTGAGAGCTTTGCCTCCAGTGACATTGTGTAAATACATCCCTCACATACCATATCAGTTTGTTTGAGAATTAACTGGTTGTCAGTAAACATGAGACGATTTCTTCATTGCCTCAGGATGCCCATATCCACCAAGCCGGTAATGGAGACAGTAGGAAAGTTCATATCCATGGCAACAGACCCTTTTTTATTGATTAGACAGTTGGAGTGAGAATATCAATCACTGTCAGGAGTATCCAGTTTACAGCTATGGGAACAGTGCTTGCCACTGCAAACTAGTTGTCTTGTGTGCAACTAGGTATTGGTGAAATTTTAATTGTGCTTTTACAGGAAAAATGTCACCGAAGGTGTCTAAGTCTATACAGAGCACTCCCAAACACTTGATGGGAAACTAATACGTAGACCCTGAAAATTTAAGGATGAAGTATTTAAGCAGATATTCTGAAGTTAGAAACAAATCAAGCAACTTAATGTACTCCATAAGTTGAGAGTGTATGCATTTTTTTTTAGTATTTTTGACAGACAGATAGGATGGCAATAGGCCTAACGTTGGAAAACCCTGCTGATGTGCCACTTATGTGAAGTAGTATTATATAGGATTTTCCCAGATGAATGGGACCTATCTATCTGATATGGATCGATTTATCAGTCTGGATACAAGGAAAGCTATGCCATCAGCTGTTATTTTTAGGCATTCTTTCAAAAGATGATCAGCAGCCAAAGAGGTAGCTTTTAGTTTCAGTAGAATTTGTATTTCTTAGTAGAGGTTAGGACAGAACTGAAGAAGAAAGAGAGAGAAAGAGAGGTGAATTGTTATTATTATTAATCAGAGATAGTACTGCCTGTATAAAATAGGAGTAGAATTAAGATGGTAATGAGTCACTGGAGTTAGATGTAGAAAGAAAGAGTGTGACGGTTTGGCTACGATGTATTAATTTGCTTAGTGATGACCAAAAAAAGTCTTGGATTTTTTTGGTGCTTATATTGGAGATTAGTATAATTAATTTGTTTATATACATTTGAATGTGTTCCTTAGCAAGATTTATGAGATACCTAAATCCGTGAGGTGTATGTTGTGTTATGCTTGTATACTAGCCTTCCAAGGCTTTGTCTATTTGAAGAATGATGGTTTTCGTTTCTATTGGGGATAGGCAATTAAGAATATTTATAAAAGTTTCATTAAAGTGAGAGATAGATGCATCAAGTGGCATGGATTTTAATTTGTTCCAGTTATATTGGGTCAGATTATTCATAAAGGATTATTTGTTAAATGTTGCTGTTTGACACATTTGGTTATAAATTATATTTTTGATTGGGTACTGTAATTTCTGGCTGCACAGGTGGGAAGGTGGTTGCTTATTGTGTCTGACAGACATTCAAATGTTTGAAATATGTTTGGTTTGTTGGTGAGGATCTGATCTAAAGCTAAGTGTCTGTCAGACTTTTTATTGATTCTAGCGGTGGAAGTGAATAGTTGTTTACATCCATATAAGTTATTTGATTCTGAGAGAGTGTCATTTATCAGCTGCCAATCTATGTTAAGGTCACATGGTATAAAATTATTTTTTTTTAATCTGGTGAGATATCTAGCAGAGGAAATTATCTGCTGATGAATTGGTACTACCAGGTGGAATATGAGATACATAGACTTTCTACTGTTGAATTTGAGGAGTGATATGAGGAGTTCTGCATTATTAAATTGTGGGAACAGTAGGGGAGGGTGTTTATTTCTAACCATTTTTTTTCTGGATAATGGCAACATCAATTCATAACCACTGGGAAAAAAATGCCAGACACATGGAATGAGTCCTAAAAAACAAAAACGTTACAAGCAACTGTCGAAGATATATTTTAATTGAATAGGGACTAAACTACTTCACATTTTTATGATTTGAAAACTGTTGGAGGGCTTCCCTATGTGACATTTTTGTACTTGAAGACTTCTGGGTCTTCTCGACATATGGTGTTTCTTCACAGTGGTTATGAATTAGTTCTGTGAATTGATACTAAGTAATTTTCCTCAGTATTAGTGTGCTGTTATGTACAAATAATGGTAACACCACCAGCACGTTTGTTTTTCATTTCGACTCTGAGTATATCAAATGGGGGGAGGTGGAATGACAACTTCATTATCTAATATTCCTGCATCCATCCTTCCACAACCCTTTTTCCCATTTTCAAACATGGAGTCGGGGAGCACTTCAGCTGTGATGATTATGTAGAGCTAATGTTCACACTGCCATGCCATCCTTGTTCTTCCATACCGCATATATGCACGTGCACTCACACCTATGGGGAATTTATGGTGTCCCATCCACTTACTGCATGTCTTTGGAATGTGACAGGAAACTGGAACACGCTGAGAAAACCCATGCAAACACAGGGAGGACATGCAGACTACACACAGATGGTAGCCCAGCCAAAAACTGGATCAGAGAGCCTCTTGCTGTGAGGCAACAACACTACTCTGTGTGCCAGTGTGCCACCCTCCCCCTTCTTTATCTAGTACCTCTTTCTTTGATTCATTTGCTGTACTATTTAGTATAGCAGGGGAGTAAGTAGCTGGATGTGCATGTGTGTCTTGGATTTTGTTACATATACTTCAAACATTCATATTTAGAAGCAGGAGTTTGGATTCAGAGGTAGATGGGGAAGTAACTCTAGAAACATTTGTAGTCCAGTTGGCTGTGTTGCTAGGTTGCTGTTTAGTGAGGCCAGGACTGGAATAAATGCCCCCACTGAGCTTTGGGTGAAATTATTGTGTATAAAAGTTCAGAAACTATCAGAAGATGAATTCATGTGTCACATTTTAAGTCAATGGGCTCTTCTTCAGCAGAGATTGAATTGTTACAGTAGGAACAGGATATTCAAAGATATTCATAGCTTTGAAGACAATGATGGAGGCCACAAATGGCTTGTCAATTGAGTCATACTATTTGGTAGAAAATACATTGCTTTGCTGTTTTACCTATTACCAGTTTGACACCCTGCTTCTGTTATAGACTGACGTGTTTAATCCAAGGTCTTATATATATATATATATATATATATATATATATATCTAGATACTACAGGAGTGCTGCATACCATGCTTGGAGTATGAAGCTGCTTTTCACTATTGTGCTGCCTTTGAGATTTGCATACTTAGTCCCTCAACAGCGGCATGCGAGACCATGTGCGTTGCATGATTTGTTACTAGTTTGTGTGCTGGAAAGACTTACCCTGGTTTTACCTACATGTATGTACATGTTGCACTAAGCCTATATGTTTTATTCATGCTATAATGATCAGCAGCAGTACTCACTGAGTATGCAATCTGCTAAGTAACCCTACATGTTAAGCAGCATCTGCTCATGGCCAGAACACCTGTAAGGGGCCATGCTGAGGTGTAGAGAGGCTCGAGCACACAGTATAAACAAAAAGTTGTAAATAAGGGCAACTCCAGTAAATGACCATGGACGGACAGCAAAATACAAGGTAAGGGCAACTTGAAGTAAATTTTTAAGAGATAGGAGAAGCTTAACACATTATGTGTAGTTATAAATAATTAGATTAATGTATAAACACCAGTTATTAAAAATTATTGATAATTATAGAAACAGTCTTGTCCAGTTAGGCATATATCCACATAATAAAAATAAAATTATGTAAAAAACAACAGCTACTAACCTTTGTCAGAACCCAGGTCTACAAAAACTGAAATGGACCCAAGGATAGCCGAATACTCAAATGCTCTAAAATTCATATTTATTTCAGGTACATAAGCACTTTCGCAGATTTAACAGCTTTTTCAGATGTAAATCAAGTAACAAAAGTGTTCATTAAATACTCTAACTTTACAAACCAATTAATCACATGACTTCACTGAAATCAGTCTTAAACACATACATACATAATTCAACAAGTTTGTATATACTTACTGCATACTTAGACATAGCATTGGTTCAAAAATATTAATATATATATATATATATATATATATATATATATATATATATATATATATATATATATATATATATCAAAGTGTGTAAAAACATAAAGTCCCCAAGTGCTAGACTACTAATAAAACATACAAAACACTATCCTATAAAAGCTCTTTCAAACTGTTTTTACTATCATATACATACAATACATTCACTATACTACTGAAATAAAATTCATGTATAAACTTACTTGTCTCACAGCAATATATACTAAAATATTAACATTCACCTACATAGGAGGTCTAGCTTTTAATTTTGGTCTAATAGGAACCCTATCATTTAGACCATGTCCATGGTCACCCCTAAGCCTAATAATCCATTTCACTTCCAATTGTCCAGTTAGATTTCTAATATCCCCCTCTAACATTTTCAAAAATCCTACCTATGGCCATAAACATAAAAACATGTGTACTATCCATATCATGAACATGTTTGGATAGTGCACTAACATTATAGGCTCATAGGTTTATAGGTTGGTACTAGGCTATTGGCCCTAGGGCCTATACAAGCCGAGCCATAACAATTCTGTGGCTATTTCTTCCTATACTATTTACTTCATGGACCCCTGTCTAGCAGGTGACTGATGTGATTCCCGGGGTGAATTTCCTTTCTCCCATCCAATTGTCAAGGTTCCTTTTGAAGAGGGACAAAGAGGTGCTCTGCTTAACATGTATGGGCAGTCTGTTCCAGAGTCTGGGGAGTCTCTGGGTCAGGAACCTATACCTCCAGCATGTTTTGTTTATTGTGATGACAAGGTTTAGATCCCTGGAGTGTATGGCTCTGAGGGATTGGGATTTCTTTAAGTGTAGCATGTCCAACAGCTCTGGGTTTGATATGGCCTTGTATGTTAAGCAGAGATTGCCTCTGAGTAGACGATATGCGACAGAGTATAGTTGGAGTTTTTTAAGGCGGTCAGCATAGGGCATCTGCTTTAGGCCTGTGATTCTTTTAGTGAGGTATTTCTGTGGCCTTTCCAGTAGTTGCAGGTGTCTTTGGAGGTATATACCAAATGGGGCGTTGTATTCTATAATGGGTCTAATGAGGGATGAGTACAGTGGGACAATGACCTCCTTTTTTCTGGATGAAAAGCCCTTAGTGATGAGGTGTGCCACACAGAAGGATTTCTTGACTGTTGTGGCAATGTGGTTACTGAAGGTGAGACCACTGTCCACCTGTATCCCTAAGTCTCTTATCACACATTTGGTGTTTAGTGTACTGCCACCTATGTAGTAATTCACGGGTACATGTTTTTTCCCAAAGGGGATGACTATACATTTCTTGGCATTGAGCTTGAGCCCATGGCTCTGGCACTAAGCATCTGTTTCTGTAAGGCCCTTTTGTAAAATATCCACATTATTTGGAGATTCAATAATGGCTCCCAGTTTGCAGTCATCTGCAAACTTTGTTAGCCAGAGTCCCTTAGTATTGGCCTGTACTTCAGAGAAGTAGATGCAAAGCAAGAGTGGTCCCAGGACTGAACCTTGAGGTACTCCACTTGTCACTTGTCTGGAGCTGGATTTGGAGTCAGCTACTTTTACAGTGTGGGTTCTGGCAGTAAGCCAGTTGGCAACCCATCAAGTGACGTAGGGATTAATGCCCAGCTTAGTAAGTTTATCTATGATTCCAGAGTGGGGGATGGTGTCAAAGGCCTTGGCGAGGACCAGAGAGGCTGTGTGGACCGCCTTACCCTCGTCCACGGCTCGGGAAACTAATCCAAAGAAGTCAATCAGGTTCAGGAGACAAGATCAGCCCTTCATGAACCCAAACTGGGTGGGGTCCAGTGTTTGAAGGTTGCCAATGTCTTTGTTTATAAATGAGAGGAATAGTTGATTCTAAACTGGGGTTTATCTACAAAAACATGACTTCTTACTAATCTGATAGTTATGGTCCTTTATTCTGTCCTTAAAGGCTCTATCTGTCTTTCCCATATATAATTTTAAACAAACTGTACAATGTGCTAAATAAATGATATGTACAGAATTACAGACAGCAAAGACATTAAACATATTGGTCTTATCCTGATTCAGATGTATAAAGGTGTTGCTTTTATCTATATATTTGCAAGCTAGTACACACTGACCACATGGAAGACTACATCTAATACCTTTATCAACTACCTTATTCTTGGGGTAGCAAAGTCACCTTTTTAAAGACGTCATGTTTTTGTAGATAAAACCTGGTTTAGAATCAACTATTCCTCTAATTTCATCATCTGTCATTAGAATATTCCAGTGTTTTCTAATAACATCCCTATACTCTCCAGTGTCATTCGAATAAAACATGGGAACTTTTAACTTCCTACTCTCACATTCTCGTCTCCATTGACTTCATTTTTGTTGATGTATTTTTCAGAAAAGTATTGTCTAGCTTGTTCTTAAACTACTGACTGCTTTAATATTCTCATTAATTTCACTTTGACTATATCCCCTATCATTGAATGCCTGAACTAATTAATCAGTTTGCTGTGCGAGTTTTAGAGTTTTAAAAAGGAAGCTAGGCATAAATTCCCTCTCACTGTTCCCAGACAAATAGTATAGGGTACAGTACTAGTCAGGCCTATTTTAATAGTAACTCTCAAACAACCAGAAACTACATTTATCCAGCATCTACCAATCCCCATGCTGCCGGTTATCCGAGAGTATACTGTACTCATCTCTCAAATTGTTGCATAAGTACTTCAGAAAGGGACTTTGTATTGTCAGTTTTTGGCACTTGCAACCATAAAAATGGTATTTTAATTTTAAAATCGTGTTAGCAAATCATGTGTTGTATACGAATGTACATGTAGACGGTTATAAAATATTCTGTACAGTTTCCCCTATACATTTTCCAATTTATGCTTAGAAGAAAGTTTTGTACTTACAGGAGTACATTGATAAAAGCTGGCTGCACTCATGTTGCAGATGTATGAGCCTGCTCTGCCACTGTGATGTATACTGTGCAAGCAATCAAAGGAAATAATTTACATTCACATAACTGATGTTAAAACATACATATATAGTAAAGAATTGTAACCCTTTCATTGTCTGATGTGTATGAAGGAAGCAGTAAAGAAGTTGCAAGGAGAGAATACACACCTGTAGCAATGTGGAAATACTGATAAGAATGACAGGCATCTGTGCTACAATTTTAATATTAGTATTAATTTGGGAAAAAGCATTTGAGGCAGCAACTTGTGTGTTGTGAATTGTAGAAAGTGTGACTGTTAATGCATGCTCTGTATGTATTTACTGCAACCGAGAAAGACATGAAACATATACAGAACTGTCACTTTGACCAGCAAGTTAACAGAATAATGTCCTGCTATTCATACTTATAGTTGTCTAACTATAGCAGATGAGAGATATACAGACTTGCAAACTGAGGAGTATGGCCATGTGACATATGCAAATATGCAGATAAATCAAGGTAAAACTCATCTGTACTTGGTCTCTTGACAACTGGGTTATGTATGTAAGAATGTCGGTATATATGTCACTATGCATATGATGTATGTATGCGTATAACACACATGAAAAGGTAGAACAGACAAGACTTAAGCCAAACAAAATTATATGCTATCACTATTTTATAATGGCATCAGCTACAGGGGAAATTTATCAGATGTCAAGGGTATAGTTAATTGAGTAAGATACATTTGTGGGAGTCTCATCAATCTTGGAACGTGTCCTTCCTGCTGCAACTGCCACACCATGTATGGCAAAGTACACACGTGAATGCAGTATAGCATCATGTTATACCTGACATTTAGTCCAACATAAATCATGCCCAGGTGAAAAATGAACATGTATTACTAAGTGACCTTTTGAAGATTTACATTGCACATACACAAACTGTACACTGGCCTGTGACAAATGTTATACCCTGCACGTAGGTCAATAATGCCATTGCACAGTTGTAAGCAAAACCAACTCCTCCAGAGGCTAATTCTGTTTCATTCTGAAAAAAAAGAACAAATGACAACAACTATCTCATACCATTGACTACTTGTGCTTTGTGCTAAACGACACCCATCTACTACATCATTATATGTGACATGCTCATAAGGAAGTGCAGCAATGGCTAAAATTACATCAACTACCCACCACAAAACCATTGGAAAGTGTAATAACATGGGCGCAGCCACACTTTGTGATGATTCTGCAGCATGACACGCGTCAAGACATGATAAATAAGGCATCTTTTCCTTTAAAGCTCTATATTGTGCTCACAATGATAAAATGTATAAATAAATCTTGGCTCCCTGTTGAAATGTCAGCATTCAAAATGCTGAGCGTTGAAAAGCCAGAAAAAAGACAGAAAACCTGCAGAACGGTGAATCTCAAAAACTGATCTTCTTAAAACTTCTGTTTGCAGAGGATGAACCCCCCTTTGCACCCCCAGACTTACATATACCAACTCTGAGATTGCCATACATCAGAGAAAAGGGAATAATCCAAGAAATGGCATCTCAGACTTATTATCTACAAGTCCAATTTTTTGGCCATTCAGTTTCCATATTTTGGGACTCATGCTAGCTGGTCCCAACATTTCAAATG
The DNA here is from genome assembly GCF_019279795.1 of Protopterus annectens. NCBI lineage: Eukaryota > Metazoa > Chordata > Ceratodontiformes > Protopteridae > Protopterus > Protopterus annectens. The sequence goes on from NC_056728.1 coordinate 1,963,677,364, forward strand.
GTTACTGTAAAATGTTGCATTAAGTCATGCAATACAGATCTGCCTTTCTGTGGAACTAAATAATGCTTATGAGCATTCTCTGACATACTCAGTAGTTACATCTTAACATACTCATACACATGCCTGAGGTCAGATCTCAGAGAGAAAGAGAGGTGCATCAACCATCAATAACACAGAAAGAAGCATATCTGATGTGTCATGAAGAATACACTTGAAGGGATTGCATCACTATCCTATTGGAATGGTTATGACTCCCCTAACATGGAGTCTGAGACCTAAAGAATATGTGTCCCTTTTACAATGCCATAGCTCCATCTTTGGCTAAGCCACAACTGTCTTTCACTGTTCTCTGAATTATCTCACAGACATACCTTATCAGATTCAAACCCATGCTTATCATGCTCCACACTCTACAGAGCTGTGTATTAAATGCATCTACCACAGGAGATTGTAATGGAGGGTGTCACAAAGAACACATTTCAAGGTGTGAATCAAGAAAGGCTTTTGATGGTCATTTATCTAAAATAAATTGTTCTAATGGATCAAAAGGAAGTATCAATGTTACTGTTAACATAGGTGTGAGGTCGGCATATCACTGTTAGTTGGATAGGCCACTCTTCTCTTCCATATTGTTTTGCACATATACATTCCCAGATTTGAACCAATGCCTATCTGGGTATACATGCTATAGAAGTCAGACTTATTAATTGCATGTTCTGCAGAAGAAGTCTCACCACAGGAATCACAGAACACCTGTTTGACTGGCATTAAATCTTCAGTGTGTTGAAAGGGCTTTGTTAGAACTAAAAGGAATAGGAATCAATTGATGCACTGTTGCATGTGTCACTGTGTAATGTACAATCACATCATGTTGTCCTTTGCTGGAGTTGAACAGCTGCCTATGTAACCCAACAATCCACAAAACTATATATTAACCACATGCACCACAAGTGAAGTCTTACCACAACTGTGAAACAGAACATATTTAAAGGCATGACATCATCACTGTGGTAGAGATCAGTTGCTTGGGCTAAAAGTAATGGAAGAGCCTTCTCCCACTGTAATTATACACATTATAGTTGGTCCGGACATCAGTCATCCCTAGCACTAGAATCACACAAACTCGTACTACTCAGTCACTGTGGGTTTTAAACACTTACCTGTCTAGGTACACAATGTATAGGATGTTGCCCTTGGATAACTCAATTTTCCTTGCCCTCTGCAAAATTATCTCACTCCTCTCTTTTCATCCCTGCTCTCCTCACTTAATATTTTTAGTCATCCTGAGTTTCTCTTTCCTCTTACTCTAACTTCTTACACCAAGAACTATCTCTGGCTGTGACTCTTCTCTACTCTTTCTCCCAGTGATAGCTAATTCCACTACAAACACTTATTTTCTTTCATTTATTTTCTGGTCACTCTACCTTCAGGTAAAAAGACTTGAATATTCTGTCTATTCTATTTAATGATTGCTTCTATTCACTCTTCTCCATTCATTGACTCAGGTTCATCCCGTTCTGTTCGTCCTTGCTTTGCTCGGGCTCACTCCACTCTCCTACCCTACCCCCATTCCAACCCACCCTAGGAGTCATTTAATTTATAGCTAACTTCCCTTCACCACTCCCACTATCCCATCCCACAAACAACTTCACTCTCCCCTTTAATTCACTTTGTAGCACCTTCAGTAACATTTATTAAACTACCCTCTTTTCTGAAATTATTTTTCTCTTCTCTCTCATCTATAGTCACTCACATCAGCCCTATCTCCCTATTACTAGTTAAGGGAAGCTATCAATAACCCTACAATTCATATCTACCTATCTTCCACACCAAACTCTTCTAGAATATGCCTCTGTCCTACTAGCCTCCTCCTTCCTCACACAACCCTATCCTATGCATAACATGTTACTTTAAAAAAATATACTATTGCTCTTCTCTATCATTACTCTAACGGTCTTATATAACCCTACCTCCTATAATACCCACTTAATACCCCTTCATCAAACTCCAACTTCTATCTATCCCATAATCCCTCCACAATCACTACACTAATTTCTGGCAGCATCACCAATACTTTTCTATAACACTCCCTCTTCCCAAAATCAAACTCCCCCCTTACTTCACAACTTTCTCTAAAAGTAAAGTGAAATACTAACTCTGTCCCCCCTCACTTCACAACTCTTCACATACTCTTAATATCCTTCTCCTATCTGGAGACATCCACCCCAACCCTAGGCCTCACAACCCTCCCCTCTCTAATGTTACATTCAGAAATCCAGCCTCACCTCATCCTTCCATTCCCCAAAAACATCTATCCCTTTACTCCTTGAACATTAGAAGCATACTTAACAAAGTCAGTGAATTCCACGCTTGGATGGCTCATCACTCTCCTGATATCATTACCCTTACAGAAACATAACTAAAACCCCACATCCCTGACAAAGACTTCTTACCCTCAGGCTATAACATCTTATGTCTGGACAAAACCAGGAAAAAAGTTGGAGGAGTGGCCATCATGTTCTCTAACCATCTAACTGTAACTCCCTTAACCATCCCCACCCCCTCAGCCTCTCCAGCCAAACTTCTAGTTGCATCCTGCAAAAATCAATGACCACAGTTTAATCACCATAGCTGCAATCAACATTCCCCCCAGGAGATAATATCCCAATATTCATAAATATTCTCTCCTGGCTTTCACAATACTCTCCTAATGAGACCACTATCTTGAGAGATGTCAACATTAATTGGCCATCCTCTCCTCAGATAGTCCTAGTACACATATTAACCTACATGGCTTCTCCCAGTTAATCTCCACTCCCATTCACATTTACAAAACTACTAACACTATATCTCTTCTTGATGTGGTTCTTGTCTCTAATCCTCATAAATATCACTACTTGAAACTCTGCCTGACTCCCTCAGTGATCACTGTCCTGTTAAAGTTCTCAGATACTCCCCTACTATAATAGACCACCTAGGTTCATAGAGTGCTGCCAACTCTCCAACTTTCAATCAGACATCTTAAATAACCATCTCTCAGCAATAAACTGGTCCTTTGTTAAGCATGCACCTCTAGATGATGATGTTCTTAAATTTAATTCTATATTCCTTAACATTCTCAACTCCCTTGCGTATAGTAAGAGTCAAATCATTAATTCCCCCCTGGCTTACTCAAACGTCATGTACCCTAATGCATAAAAGAGACAAAGCTTTGAAAGTCTGGTCCAAAACAAAACTCCCCTCCCATCTCCAGCACTACAAATAACTACGCAGCCTTACAAAAAAACACATCATCAATGATAAGAAAAACTTCTATAGCAATCCCCTTTCTCAGCTAACCCAAAGAAATTCTGGTACTCAATCAACCAAATTCTATACCCAGGTAACCCCTCATATCCCAATCCTTGTCCAAACAACACTCCCCAAGAACCAGCATCTAACTTCAATAACTATGTCATTGACACCATTCACAAACTATCACTCCAAATCAACTCCAACACCAATGTTAATGTCCCTCCTGACCCTCCAACATCCCCTAATCCCTCTCACACCTTCTCTCTTAAAACAGTCTCTGCCAACTATATTAAATCCTTGCTTCACAAGCTAAAGCCCTGCTCTCACTCTGTTGATAATCTCCCACCACTCTTTCTTCAGAAGACAGCAAACTCTCTTGTCCTCCCCATCTCCATACTTATAAACATCTCCATCACTGAATCTAAAGTACCAACAATCTGGAAGCAATTCTATACTATACCCATTCACAAAGGAAGTAACTCCTTAGAGCTTGCCAACTTCAAGCCTACTGCTATTCTATCACCTCTTTCCAAAACATTAGAGAAATGTGTCCACAAACAAATCCTACACTACCTCCTATAAGAAAACTTACTTACCCCCACACAACATGGATTTCCCCCAAAACATAGCACCTCCACTACCCTCATTTCCTTCTTAAACACTATATCCCAAGCCAGAGACAATATTAAACTCATCTCTAGCCATTTCCTTGACCTCTCAAAAGCTTTTGACACTGTGTCCCATCTCCTTTTGCTGGCCAAACTCTCTGAACTTAATGTATCTTCTTCAACTATTTCCTGATTTGCTAGTTACCTCTCTGATCAACTTCAGTTGGTTAAATAGCGCTCTACAACATCTAATGCTCTACTCATCATGATGGTTGTACCTGAAGGATCTATCCTTGGCCCATTACTGTTTAACATTTTTACCAACCAATTATTTACATCCTACCCTCAGTCAACTCTTGTGCAATATGCAGATGACTTCACAGTCATCACCATTGCCGAATCCCTCTCTGATCTAAATACTCTCATACAAAAATCTTTCTTATCTATTGAAAGTTGGGTCACCAAGAATCAGCTGATCTTAAATCCAAAACAACTAAACTCCTACTCTTCACCCCAAAATTATGAACCATCTAAAATCCTCCTTTTCTATCTCTTCCCTTAACAATGCACCTATCCCTGTTGAGTCTCACACCAAGCTTCTGGGGGTCATTATAGATGACCAACTCAAATTGGATCTGCATGTATCCAGTAACATCACAAAAACCCAAGAAAAACCTGAACTTTTATATAAAAACAAAAATTTCTCTCCATCGGATCTAAAATCACCTTATCCCATGCATACCTCCTTCCAAGACTATTCTGTGGCTCACAAATCCTCACTAACCTCCAGACCACTCTCCGATCAAAATTAGAATCAACATACAATAAAATTGCAAGATTTACTGCTGATCTAACCTATCACTCTCACCACTGTCTTGCCTTTAAAAGCTTAAAATGGTTAGAATTTCCCCAACAACTGTTCCTCTCGCAGCTTCATATCATATATTCTATACTGTACCAGCCATCCTCCTGTCCTAACATTGCCTCTCATATCTTTCTATATCCCTCCAATGTCTCTTTGAAGCTCTGACCAGTGCCTCCTCCAGATCTACAAACCCAAAAGCAAAATAGGGCAAAACCTATACAGCTATTCCTCTGCCCAATCTTGGAACAAATGTCATCTAGATATCAGGAAAAAAAGTTCTCCAGATTTTGCCAAAATATTTCTAAGTTTTGAAAAGTTTTTCTGTTAAGTTCTCTTATATTTGGCACTTTTGTCTGTATTTTGTGAACATTTCTCAAGGTTAGTGAACTTATATCCTCATACTGCAGGAATTCTGACTTTTGTTGTTAAGCATTTGTTACTGCACTTGAGCTCAAAACCAGTTTAAGAGGGTTCTTTTGCACTCTGGTGGGAGCAGAGGGCTGAATTTAACCCATCCAACCTGGGAACTGCTGGGGCAAGGCTTATTGTGTGTTTATCTCATTGTTCTGATAGCTTAACTGAGTAAAAGTCTTTCATTCTGATGGTATAAAAGAGTTCTATTGTTGTGAAATTATGGCCATTCATTCAGAGCTTCCCTGTGCCTGGCATGGACACCTGTAACTATAAGACTTGGATTTCTTCCAAAACCATCTTGACCTGCAAAGCTGATATAAGTTTTTTGTTTGTTTTTTGCACTTGCTATAACTGTTTTGGTGGTATTTAACACTTCTCTGCTGAATTTTGTTGATTTGGTTAAATCTATCACTGTTTTGCATCCTGTACTTGTTAAAGCAACACCATCTGTTTGCTGCTGTTCTGCTCCTAGGTTGTTTTAACAGTATTCTAATATTTCCTAACCCTCCGATACTGCAAAAGCTGTTCTGCATTTGCTAAGGTTCTCCTGAGTTTGCCAAAATATTTCTAAGTTTTGCAAAGTTTTTCTGTGTTAAGATTTCTTATATTTGCACACTTTTTTCTGTATTTTGTGAACAGTTCTCATGGTTAGTGAACTAATATCCTCATACTGCAGGAATTATGACTTTTGTTGTAAAGCATTTGTTGCTGCACTTTAGCTCAAAACCAGTTTGTTTTATATTAAGAGAGTTATTTTGCACTCTGGTGGGAGCAGAGTGATAAATTTAACCCATCCAGGCTGGGAACTTCTGGTGGAAGGCTTATTGCGTTCTTATCTAATTGGTCTGAGGGCTTAACTGTGTAAAGGTCTTTTGTCCTCCTGGTATAAAAGAATTACACTGTTGTGAGATTGTGTTCATTTATTCAGACCTTCCTTGTGCCTGGCTTAGACACATGTGACTACAAGACTTGGATTGCTTCCAAAACCACCTGTATCTACAAAGCTGATATACATTTTTTTCTTGCACTTGGTATAACTGCCTCAGCACTATTTCACACTTCTATGCTGCATTTATTGATTTTGTTGAATTTATCACTGTTTTTCACCCTGCACATATTAAAGAAATGTCATCTGTTTGTTAAGGTGCTGCTCTTAGGTTGCTTTAACAGTGTTCTGATATTTCCTTACTCTCTGATACTGCAAAAGTTGTTCTGCATTTGCTAAGGTTCTCCTGAGTTTGCCAAAATATTTCTAAGTTTTGTAAAGTTTTTCTGCGTTAAATTCTCTTATATCTGCACTATTTTTCTGTATTTTGTGAGCATTTCTCAGGGTTAATGAACTTATGTCCTCATGCTGCAGGAATTCTGACTTTTGTTGTAAAGCATTTGTTACTGAACTTGAACTCAAAAGCAGTTTGTTTTACCTTAAGAGGGTTATTTTGCACTCTGGTGGGAGCACAGGGCAGAATTTAACCCAACCAAGCTGGGAACTGTTGTTGGAAGGCTTATTGTGTTTTTATCTGATTATTCTGAGGGCTTAACTGTATAAACATCTTTCATTCTGCTGGTATAAAATAATTACATTGTGAAATTATGGTCATTTATTTAGAGCTTCCCTGTGCCTGACTTGGATACCTGTGACTACAAGACTGGGATTTCTCCCAAAACCATCTGGACCTGTAAAGCTGATATATTTTTTTTGTTTGTTTATTTTGTTTTTTTTTTGTTTTTTTTTTTGTTTTTTTTTTTTTGCACTTGCTATGACTGTCTCAGTACTGTTTAACACTTTTCTGTTGCATTTTGTTGATTTGGTTAAATTTACCACTGTTTATCAGCCTATGCTTGTTAAAGAAACACTGTCTGTTTGCTACTGTGCTGCTCCTAGTTTGTTTTAACAGTATTCTGATATTTCCTAATCCTCTCATACTGCAAAAGCTGTTCTGTGGTTGCTAAGGTTTTCCTGAGTTTGCCAAAATATTTCAAAGTTTTGCAAAGTTTTTCTCTGTTAATTTCTCTTATATTTGCACACTTGTTTCTGTATTTTGTGAACATTTCTCAGGGTTAGTGAACTTATATCATCATACTGCAGGGATTCTGACTTTTGTTGTAAAGCATTTGTTGCTGCACTTGAGCTCAAAAAACAGTTTGTTTTACATTAAGAGAGTTCTTTTGCACTCTGGTGGAAGCAGAGGGCTAAATTTAACCCATCCAGTCTGGGAACTGCTGGTGGTAGGCTTACTGTGTGTTTATCTGATTGGCCTGAGGGCTTAACTGTGTAAAAGTCTTTCATCCTCCTGGTATAAAATAATTACACTGTTGTGAAATTGGGCTCAATTATTCAGACATTCATTTTGCCTGGATTAGGCACCTGTGACTACAAAACTTGGATTGCTTCCAAAACCATCTGGACCTACAAAGCTGATATAACGTTATTTTGCTCTTACTATAACTATCTCAGTGCTATTTAACACTTCGGTGCTGCATTTATTGATTTTGTTGAATTTATCACTGTTTTTCAGCCTGCACTTGTTAAAGAAACTCCATTAGCCTGCACTTGTTAAAGAAATTTCATCTGTTTGTTACTGTGCTGTTCATTGGTTGTTTTAACATTATTCTGGTATTTCCTAACCTCCTCTGATACTGCAAAGTCTATTCTGAGGTTGCCAGAGTTCTCCTGAGTTTGCCAAAATATTTCTGAGTTTTGCAATGTTTTTCTGTGTTAATTTCTCTTACTTTTACACAATTTGTTCTGTACTTTGTGGAATTTCTTAGGGTTAGTAAACTTTTTTTCTTGCTAGTGCAGGAATTCTGACTTTTGTTGTAAAGCATTTATTACTGCACTTGAGCTGAAAAACAGTTTGTTTTACATTAAGAGGGTTCATTGCACTCTGATCAGAGCAGAGGGCTGAATTTAACCCATCCAATTTGGGAATTGCTGGGGGAGGGCTTATTGTATGTTTATCTGATTGGCCTGAGGGCTTAACTGTGTAAAACTCTTGCATCCTGCTGGTATAAAAGTGGTTCCCCTGCCTTGTATATAAGCAAACCTCTCCAGTTTAAAATCATCTATATGAAACACTTACCATAGTCTCCCGCTGTTCACAGCTGCTAGAAGAGCTGCCAGTTTGTGTAGTGTAGTAACTATCTCATGTTCGCTGATCATTTAATTTTAGAACAGACAAACACGGTGTGTGAATGATGTAGATACACAATGTCATTGGAGGTAAAGCCCACACATGCACACAAACAAAATGCAAACCAGATTGTTAGCTTTGCACCCAAAACACTCACTACCAACACTAAGGAACAAACACATAGACCCACAAATGTGGAGGTAGCCACTTGAAATCTACCCAAATCTCCACGACTTCCTAAAAACATCTCTCAGTGAACCTGCGCACATTCTAAAAAGACAGCACCTCACAAAACACATAACTTTGAAAATCATAGTAGTCCCGCTTCCAAGCCCAGAAGGCAACACACAGCCAAACATTCTAGTTATTGGGATTCCATTGTAAAATGTACTTATGTCCCTTTACCAGACTAAACAAGGAGAAGATCACAGTGAGTTGTCTGTCTGTAGCCAGGAGCTGCCAGATCATGCATGCACTTAGGTCTTTAAACCACAAGTACCAGTATGACATGGTCATACTCCATGTGGGCATAAATGATCTAAGACTTACCTCAGTGGACTATGTGAAAAGAAACATGATGAAGCTCTCTGAATATTTGTCCCAAGTGGGTATGAATCTAGCCTTGAGAGCATCCTACCTTCACCTGTGATGATGCTACAGAACCAGCAAAAAATGATTGGCTTAAACAATTGGCTTAGTTTCTGGTGTCACAATAATGGGATCCAATATCTTTCAGTCTAACACGATCGACAAACCATGATGCTTTGCCAGAGATGGTTTGTACTCGTCACTACTTGGCTTCTGGATACTGGGAAAACTTTATATATCTCCATAGTGCCTTTTTTAGGCAGTGCCAAGTTGTTAAACCCTCCAACATAACAAAATCACTCACGACTACATAAAGATACTGCTGCTCAATGCTAGGAGTTTAAATAAAAACTCCATTCCTTGGAAGAACTCCTCACTGTAGAGAATGCAGACATATTTGCAGTCACAGAAACATGGTTCAGAACCAAAATAGCACCCAGTTATTAGAGGCTACAATGCCTTTCATACATTTTGATCCTCCTCAGTTCAGGATAAAACAAAGGGAGAAGGTGTCTCAGTGTTCATAAAAGACAAGTACACTGCTAGAGTGTTCCAACATCATGATTCACTTGAGCTACTCCATGCCCAACTAACCATAGGTGCAACTCCCTATCATATCCCTGCTACCTACAGATCCCCTAATATGAGTCTGGAAAACCACACCTCCTAACTAAACCTTCTGGAATCTTTTAACATTCATCCTAACACCATACTTATGGGTGACTTCAACTACTTCTCCATAAACTGGGAGACTTATATGACCTATAATTCACTTGCTCAGAGGTTTTTGGACTTTGTCAGTGCAAACACCCTGGAATAAATAGCTATCTCCACAACTAGAAGTACAAATATCTTAGACCTAGTACTCACAAACATGGTGGGATGCTGCTCTCTCCCATGCATTAACTCATCCCTGGTAAGATATGACAATAAAATGATCTCCTTTAGTAGTAAAACTAACCTAGAGCCCCCATCAAGCTCCAAACCTGTTAAGAACTTTGCTAAGGCCAATTGCCTCAAACTAAGTGATTGCTTATTAAGCTTCCAAAGCCCTCAAAACCTGGATGACATTGAGGCCTACTCTGAGCTGAAAACAAAAGCACTGTACAACCACATTCATAGCTGCATATAGGAGGCAGTACCTGTTTGAGTCAAACCTATGATTTCTGTCAAAAATAAACCACCCTGGTGGACCCCTAGAATAAATAGGCTAGTCAACAAATTGAAAAAAATCCTATTCAAAGCCAGGAAGGGAAAGACAAATCAGTGCAAAAAGACACTTACTAATTTAAGCAAACAAATTAGAGACCTGGTCAAATCTGCAAAAGCAAACTATGAGGCAAAGATAGCCTCCCTGGTGAAAGATAACCAAAAGGCTTTTTTAATTATGTTTGTAACCTCAGGGAAAATGCTCAACAATGTGGCCAGTTAATCATGAATTGCAATACTTATACCCAGCATGAAAGTATAGTAAACCTGCTGGCCAACAAGTTCAGATCAAACTTCTTCCCCCATCACTTTCTACCACACCCAAAGAAATACCTGCAACTATCTCCCTGCCAGTCATTGTGAGGGACCAGGTTCTTACTGTGCTCACTAAAACCAAAAACACAGCCTCCATGATTCCTGACAACATTCCAGGATGCTTCTTAAATAGCTTAAAACAGAATCTATCAGGGCCACTAAAAATCCTGTTTAACCACTGCCTCCAAACAGGCTTCTTCCCAGAGGAATGTAGGACTGCAGCAGTCATCCCTCTGTATGAGGGGGGCCCATCAACCGACCCAGAGAATTACAGATCTATAAGCTTGTTCACTATTAACTGCAAGGCCATGGAGAGAATTATCATAGACATGATCAGTAATTACATAGGAATTTTCCAAAATCTGGACCAGACCCAATTTGGCTTTGACAAATGGAGGTCTTGCCTATTCAATCTGGTGAACTTCTTTGAGAAAGTCACCAGGGCCGTGGATGAGGGTAAAATGGTACACACCACTTATCTAGACCTGGCCAAAGCTTTTGACACAATTCCCCACTCAGGGATTATAGATAAACTTACTGAGTTAGGCATAAACTCCTACATCATCAGATGGATAGCCAACTAGCTCAGTAACACAACACATGTTGTCCAGATAGGTAAATCCACTTCCAATAAGAAACCTGTTACTAGCAGTGTCCCACAAGGCTCAGCATTGGAACCCCTTCTGGCCAGTGTTGGGGATCTCTGGCTCAAGTTCATTGACAACTGTAAGCAGTCACTGAATCACCAAATGATGTTGACATCCTACAAACAGGTCTAAAAATGACAAATGACTGGTGCCAAAACCATAGTCTGAGACTAAATGCTGAAAAATGCGTAAGCATACCCTTCAGTAAATCAGATATCCCTGCAAATTATAATATTGATAGCACACCCCGAAAAGTAGACCCAAAGGTGAGGGACCTAGGAACACAAAGAGATAGTAACCTAAACTTTGACCTCCAGGTAGGTACAGTAGTGAGGAAATCCTTTTGTGTAGCTCAACTTTAAGTAAAGGCATGACATCAAGATTAAAGGAAGTCATAGTGCCACTGTACTCGACTCTCATCAGGCCCATAATCAAGTACAATGCTTCCTTCTGCATGTACCTAACCAGGCACTTACACAAATTGGAGTGGCCCCAGAGGTTTCTCACTAAAAAATACAAAATGTTAAGATACGTCTTATGCAGACTGACAAAAGGCCCTATCCCTTTACCCCCATCTCATATCGTTTATTAAGAGGGGACTTATGCCTGACCTACAAGGCATTCTCTGATCCAGCCATGACAAAAATATTACATATTCGCAAGAAAAATCATACAAGGGTAATGTGTAATATGGACCTGAACCTTATTTGTGACTCTAACAGAACCTGCTGGAGAGGCAGATTCTTATCCCAAAGGCTACCTTGTCTATGGAATAAACTTCATAGGTTCATAGGTTGGTACTAGGCTATCGGCCCTAGGGCCTAAGGCCTATACAAGCCTAGCCATAACAATTCCCTGGCTATTTCTTCCCACAGTATTTACTTCCTTGGACGCCTGTCTAGCAGGGTGACTGACATGATCCCTGGGGTGAATTTCCTATCTCCCATCCCATCATCAAGGTTCCTTTTGAAGAGGGCCAAAGAGGCACTCTGCTTGACATGTATAGGCAGTTTATTCCAGAGTCTGGGGAGTCTCTGGGTCAGGAACCTATCCCTCCAGCATGTTTTGCTCATTGTGATGACAAGGTTTAGATCCCTGGAGTGTGTGGCTCTGAGGGATTGGGATTTCTTTAAGTGTAGCATGTCCAACAGCTCTGGGTTTGACATGGCCTTGCATGTTAAGCAGAGATCACCTCTGAGTAGACAATATGTGACAGAGTATAGGTGGAGTTTTTTTAGACAGTCAGCATAGGGCATCTGCTTTAGGCCTGTGATTCTTTTAGTGAGGTATTTCTGCAGCCTTTCCAGTTGTTTCAAATGTCTTGAGAGGTACATACCAAACAGGGCGTTGTATTCTATAATGGGTCTAATGAGGGATGAGTACAGTGAGACAATGACCTCCTTTATTTCTGGATGAAAAGCTCTTAGTGATGAGATGTGCCACATAGAAGGATTTCCTGACTGTTGTGGTGATGTGGTTATCGAAGGTGAGACCACTGTCCACCTGTGTCCCTAAGTCTCTTATCACACTTTCAGTGATTAGTGTACTGCCACCTATGTGGTAATCCACGGGTACATGTTTTTTTCCAAAGGGGATAACTATACATTTCTTGGCATTGAGCTTGAGCCCATGGCTCTGGCGCCAAGCATCATTGTAAAATAGAGTGCGTTCCTCACTCTCTTCAAAAAGAATTTGGATAAATGGATAAGGAACCATAAATTCACTGCTGGGTTACTGTCCATGACCCTTATGGACAGAGGCAGTCTGTAAAATGACTTAGGGCTCCAACATCTATAAAAACCCAATAGCTTGATACTATCTTATCCCATATCTGGGGAATTAAGATATAATATTGTCATATCCTGGGTATTATTGGCTAGGCTTGTAAAGTCTCTTGCTCCACTAACCTAGTAATAATCACCTATGAACCAATCATAACATAGATGTAGTTGTCATAATTAAAAGACTTTAGAAAATACATGGCAAAGCAAATTAATTCATCATATTACATTAAGGGTGTGTACAGCAGCAATAGCTTTTATGATGTGCCCTGTGTAATATCCTTATTAACCCATAAATACTTGATTGTAACCAAATGCCGTGCACTTATTTTTGGGAGGGAATGAGCATGTTTGGGCTGCTTATGAGCCATGTAAGTTAATAATCATGTTAGTAATGGTGGAAGCATGGACTGATGTATTAATCCATAGGTTGACAATTAATAAGAAATTATAATATTCAATATTTCTCGACCTGATGTTGGGTTTAGACTCCTGGCAATCTGTATAGACAGTCTAGTGATGTTGAAATAGCTGATAACACCACAAAGGAAGGCAAATGTCAGATGTCAAAATATGAAGATACTATGGAAACACTATGAAGCAAGGAAGTTGTGTGCAACAGACTTCATAACAGTAGTTACAATTAAAATACGCTATACGGTGTGCATTATTCTTTACAGTCTGCTCAAAATCTGATAAAAACTGTCTCCTCATACTGATATCAATCTGACTTTCCACAAAACAGTGTGGCTAAGCACAGTAGCATGAGGGGGGGGGGGGGCGGATGAATGTGGCTCAAGGCAAAAACTCACCAGTTTTTGGCATAAGCTGTGACCTGCCATTTACCATGAGTTATAGTTGTTACTCAGTGGCAAACATTGTACAAATGCTGAAGACAAAGATTTATGAGATAGGAAGGACTAAGAAAGAGAGAGTGAGATAGGGAGACTGGGATAGAGACATAGGAAGAGTTTTCATTATAGGCCATTTCTGGCCATCTTTGTGGTGTGTTACTCTTAGGTTTGTCATCATAATTATTCTGTTATGTGCTGTACAATAAAGTATTGCCAATAGGGAGCCAGCAGGGGTAGGAGAGTAGAAACATGATTAAGACATAAGCAGGATAATGGTGGGTTAATAACAGGTGTGGCCAACAGTTACATACACACTATTAATATGGAAAAATATAAAACATTAAATAGTGTTTGGCATACTTTTGAATTTGAATCATTGATACTATGCAAAAAAAACAGGCTATGGACCTGAACATTATCTCAACATGCCACATAGGAACTAATACATCACAAAGTTAAAATCACACATTAAAGGTACAGTGACAAAAGACTGAATCAAGGGAGAATGTAGGCATCAGGCTTCATCAAAGCAGTGATAACTGAAATATCCCATAAGGTGTACATTACAATCACAAGCCTAATAAATAATGTAAGAGTAACTGTCTCACAATAGTGGTAGTGCAGAGGGTTTAAGCAAATTTGTGGGATGATAACTGTACTAGTGCAGTCAAAGGAAAAGTTTCAGTTTTTGCCATAGGATGTGAAAAGTCATTTATGAGCATTCAACACTGTTGCATGATGCTAAGTATCATGCAAATGCTGAGTAAAAAATGAAGTTTTTATGGGCCATCTCTGACCTTGTGTATTGTGTGTTTTTTCTAATTTTTGCCAAATTAATGTGTGAAAAGGGTTTAATAGGACAGGGGCAAAAATAGGGAGCAAACATCAGGTAGGGTATGGGAGAAAGAATAAAAAAAATGTCAGGATGGTGGTGGGAGAGCACCATAGCTATCCCTTCCTCACAATATAAATAAATACTTGAAAGAAGAATTTCATTAATTCAGATAGTCACTACATCTGGCCTAGGTGACAAGTGAATACTCTTGTATGGCCAGTTTGACTTAATCCATTGTGTTAGACAGACACATAGGTGAAGTGGAGAGCTATGTATGTGGTACAATTTTTTTGTGGGATAAGTGCCCGTTTTCTATTTTTTTTATAGGGAGAGGGTTGTTGAGGAAGGTGGTTAGGAATAACAGGCTAAGGTAGGTAGAGTAGGTTAGGTAGCAGGTGCAGAAATACAGGACATAAAAGACAAACAGGATGGTGATAGACACAAAAGGGTGGGGATACTATGATTGGGGTTAAGTAGGGGGCAATGGAGGCACATCCATTTCTAGCATGAGCACAATGAGAATCTATTTCTCATCCTCAGAACTGTCATCGCTGTCTCCTGTCACAGATCTCTGGGTCAGTGCTAGATGGGGAACTGATTTTACAATTTGACACAGGTCTTTTTCAGTTCTAACAATTTGGGCACTGAGGCCTCTCTCCATAATGTCATTCAACAGCCCTGTTAGCTTCTGATGGGTGACGAAATTGCCACCTCCATTAGTACTACTCCTGGAGGGTACCACTGCACCAGCACATGAAGCAAAGTTACCCGACACAGTTGGTGCAGGTAGTGCAGGAGTTTTGGAGGCAATGCTGACAGGTTAGGACCCAGATCTGCTGAGTGAATGATGCCTTTGGTGATGCTGCTGCAGCCACCTGTAGAGGTTTAGTGGTCTGGGCCTCAGTGGTCCCCATGCTGAAAGTTATCTGTATTGCATTAGCAATATTTCCACACAAGAAAAAAGAAAAGAGAAATATATGATTGGGAGAGAGAGGAAACATATATATAATAATATCAATGCTATGTCAGATTAATATTTCAAAATATAAACAGAAAGACACATAACTATGGTAAACTTTTCCACAGCCAAATATGATGTGAAGGCATTAATGTGTCACAGAATAAAATACATACATTTTACTACTATTTTAAAAATTATGCAAACAATTAGGTGACTATGGCATATCTGATATGTGTAGTCCAAGTAAAGGCATCCATTTACAAAAATGGAATTTTTAATGTTATTTAATATTACAGAAAATAATAGCTGACGGCTAGTGCTGGGAAGTGAACCTCCACACAGCTAAGTTGATTTACATCTTGCCTAATACAATAACGAGTGCTATTGGAGTAGGCATGTATGCTTGATATATAGATAAGGTATGCCTACTCAGTTGAGTGTGGCTCAAGGTCATATAGACTGATGCCCAGAAACTGTGAAAATTTAGTAAATTTTAGAAGTATTATGCAATTGATTGATTCACGTTTGAGGCATGCCTCATACCCATGCTTCTCTGAGGAGTGCCAGTCATTCCTGATGCGCCCCCTTGTATCTTGCAATATCTTCAGCAGCTGTAAAAAAAACCCAAAAAAACAAAAAGTAAGATGCATAATGAATAAGTGTATTCCCTGACCACTGTTTGGTATTGTATTGGCTGGCGAAAGGTCACTGTATGTGTACAACTCCAGGGTGTTCACATTTCCAAATTGTGCCACCCATTGGCTTAGTCAGTAATGCTTGCACCTCTGCATGTCATTATAATGGTGGCAACATTGTTTTAACAGAGCATGGAATGCCAGTTGTACTAGTGACAGCCTTGGCCAAGACATTTCAAGCCTCAGCTTTGTCCTGGGATCTGGTATAGTCCTCCTGCAGATGCCTATGGCTGTAGCACTTTTCAGGGAGTACCACAAAGATCCTGGACTCTTCTTGACAGCACCCTTGGGTTCTTAATGGAGCACCACCCTCACCTTCACCTGCCATGCCTTCTGAAGGAAACCTAGAAATATGTCAATGAACTGGCACCCACTTTAGATCTTGCATGTACCAGCGTGTGCACAAAGACAGAAAACCTTGCCAGCTGCAGTTGCATAACAGTAAGCACATAAATAACCTGGAAGGGAAATTGAGGATGATTCCTTCCAAATAGGTGTGAAATATGGCAGTGAGACATGGCTATCTTTGATACTCACTGTATTTACATATGTTCCAGTGTAACAGCCTCATATGCTTTTGGATGATGATAACCTGAATTACTTTTCAAAGGATATATTATCACCTTTAAACATGCTCTCTGTTATGGTGGATGGTAATCATGCATACACTCTTCTGACATAATGAGATAACATGATGTCAACTCTATGACATTGATAATAATCAGTGCTGGTAAGACTTAAATGGTATAAAGTCAGATATAATTGGTTAGTGGGTCATACAAACTACAACCTTTGACTAATTTCACCTGGGAATTGATCCCACGATGAAAAAGAAGGCTAAAATGCTAAACGTTATTAACTGTTATTGCCACAGGATAACTAATATTTTAGCATTGTAAGTTACGGTGTAACAATTTCAACATGAGTGGAGATCTAATTATGACAAGCCTCTATGTGAGTGATTTTCATTTTCTATCTTACCAGAGTTATAGGTAAAAGCCAGCATTTGTTTCTGTAAATCAGTCTCATATGCACTCAGTTGCATGATCTTAGTAAAACATGTCAGGAAAGGTGCCATATTTACTTTACATTACATGCACACCCAATAATTATATGTGCTGAGTTATATTTGTTTCCAATAACTATTGTTCAAATTACACAAATGATATTTTAGTTTAAATAAACAATGATCATTGTTATGCTTATCACACATTACACATATTAAAATGGTCTTATTTAGTGATCATTGCACAAAGTTGTGATGCAAATTTAATGTAATTGCCAGCTGTACTTCATGTTAAAATTCCTAATAAAATTCTGACACTACTTATTCTGACCCCCTCTTTAAAATGATTTCTAATTAGATTTTAATCTTGCATTACACATTCCTTTTCTCCAAGCCTACTGTATTAGCACTTTGAGACTGAGAGAAAGTTATACAGTAGGTATATTTTATTCACTCAGTACAGTCCAGAGTGCTGACAGAAGCACATCAGTGCCAGTCTGATGTGGACTATTGATGGCATTCTAAATTATGAGTTTTTGCTAGTTTAACCTAGTAACAGTTGTTTAATCCATAAAGAACCAAAACCACTGTATTCCTCCAGCGAACCACACCAGCACCAGCTGGAACCAAAACAGTAACAGAACAATGTCAGTGCAAAAATATAACTAAAATAACCTGAGTAAACTTAAATAACTTGAATAAAACTCCAAAGAAACATAGTGTAAAAACACACTTTAATGAACCTAAGTGTTTTCATCTTCCTTCAAAAAGACTTCCTCAGAAATAAAATACACAAAAAACTCAAATCATTATATAATAGACACCCAGCAATAACAAACACCAATTGATTACATAATCTAATCCATTATTCAAATAATTAAAAAAAAAAATACACACTCACACACACACACACACACACACACACACACACACACACACACACACACACACACACACACACGCACACACACATAGATAGCTTTATCACTTACTTAAATATCATATAAATTATGTATTTATTTATTTTACATTTGTTTAGTCCAACTGGGCATAAAACCCTTTTTCAGTGGAGGCCCAGGGAGAAAAGCTCCATTGTTAGTAGACTAATATGTTAGTAGAAAGAAAATTGTACAATACAATAAAGAAAAAAATAGTAACAGACATTCATAACGGTAAAAAGACTAAAACAGAATAAATAGATCAAGTGGGAGACAAGACCAATAATCTTATATAACAATGCATCTAGAAGACAGTTCTTACAGTAGTAGCAGGTAGTGACATTGTATACAATGAGAGTGCAATTATGATACTTAGTCTTGTATACAGGTAGCATAGCAAACTGAAGACTTAAAATCTGATAGATATTAACAGTGGGAAAGAAAAGAACAACATAAGGTAGTCATATGACTTAAATTCAATGCTCATTGCACATGCAATTAAAATTTTAAAATCAGCTAGTTCCATGGTTTGGGCTACCCATGCCCAGTACATGTACAAGTCCAGGAATTGCTGAGGTGGACATTAATGTGATGCTTGAAGTTTTTTTAAATTAGTTATAGTTCTAATTTCAAGTGGTAAGGCATTCCACAGTTTAGCAATGTATTAGGAGTTTAGAGAATCACCTGAGCAATTTTTTTCTCCTGGTTACTTCAATTAGAGCTTTATTATTGGATCTTAGTGGATGGGTACTTATATGGGGGATTGAGAAGGCCTTGTAGAGCTGGTGTTTTATCGGGTTTATAGTGCATATTAATTAAAAACTAAACTTAAAGAAAAAGATGTTCCATGTAACATAGGATATTTTTGCCTCAATGTTGTAGCCTTATATTTTAAAACACTGTTTAAAGATAATATCTCATTAAGGCCTGGCTTTGTAGTAGAATTGAGATTTATTTGCCACTTTAACTCTTTCTGTTCAAGTAATAATTCACTATTACCACTATGTTCTAAATTGTAAGCTCTGTCTATAATGAAAAATAAAATAATTGATAATTGTGAGCAGTGTTATGTTTTGATACATTTGTAAAGTGATTATATTGCATTTATTTAGAAAGTTATTGTTTGTATGTTTCAGTTTTATTTACATCATGTAATATACACATACTCAGTGGCACAGTTGCCTCCTAACCATATCATTCCTAAATGTGTTATAAAGTTTATCTTAAATGAATTAATGTAATCTCAAACATATTTTGTAAGTGTATTCTCTCTGACACACCCTCTGTAAGTACACCAGAGTGGAAGGATTGTTAAACCCTTAATTATTTGTACACAACTGCTAATGATTTATACTTACAAGCTCTTAGCAAGTCCTACTTCTCACTGCTCTATCTTGTTCTGCTAGGGCATGTGCACAGTAGTATGTAGTTCCTGACACTATTTTTACCTGCCAAGCATTTCATGCAGATTGAGTAATTCATGATTGATAATGAGCTGACATCTGATTTACATAGTCACTGTTTACAGAGGGGTTATTCTGCACTATATAACCACAATGGGTGGCTAAGGAAATTACATCATCATAGGGATTCACCAACTTCAAATGCTGTTGTTTGAGTGCTGCAATAATTGCATCTTTTGGAGAACTTTACTACAATCCTGCCAATGTATGTGATGATCTTTACAAGTAATAATTACACAGTTATGATATTATTATTTATTCAAATAAAATTGAGTGATGTCTGCACTTTGCACATTACTGTTGATCTAGAAGGCATAGCAGTTGATATCAGAACAATCCTCATCTAATGTTACTTGCCTTTATAGTAATATTTCTCTCAGGATGTCAGCAGATTGCATAACTTCTATTTTAGAAGTAGCAATGTCAAAATTACATTTCAGCAAATAATAGTGTGGTAAGCCTGTTGCATATGTCTGACATAAGCTAGTGTTATTCCACTGGAAGGAGGTTGACACCTTGACATTTGCATTTGGCGGTGTATGATGCGGGTAATGAATGTTTCACAGGGGGCTTTAGTTTTCATTACTAAATGTTGTGCTATATGCAGTTTGAAAATTATTTTGTGCAAGGAGAGTTTAACAGCTGTTATTACAAAAAGATCATTTATTTGTATTACATACAAAAGTTTTGTTCTACCCACATATCCTTAGCATTGTCAACAGACGTATGAATATAGAAAGCTAATGTTTTTTATAATTGTCATTTCATACACTTCATTCATTGGTAATGCTGTTATATATTCCAGGCTAGCATGTTTCTTTATCCTTATTCATGTCTGTTATTGCTGGGGGAATAGGAATTTACAGTAATATCTTATATGTACATGTTTTTAATGGATGCCTGTATAGATACATTTTTTCCCAGTCCATTAGCTTAGAGAGTTTTGTCAGTGTCATTCTAGACATGGGTGCAGAGGTGGAAATTTATTGCTGATGCTTCAGATATGAGGGTGCAAGAATAGATATAGGCAGCTATGGTGCACTCTCACCACCATCCTGCATGTTCCTTTATCCTTCCCTCCAGTGTCCTACCCTTTGTTTGCCCCCCATTTTGCCTACTGTCCTATCCCTTTTCACACATTTAATCTGGTTTTATTTTACAAAACTTTGTTTAGAATTATAAGTATTGGGGGAATTGTTGTATTCCTTGTAATATATTACTATTTTGACAAATTTCCACCACAGCAAATCCAAGGATGCAGGGACACCAACCAGGAAGATTAAATTCTTTTATTCCAAAACGAAACAGCCACAGACTCCAATAAACTGTCATGAAATAAATCCAACCCTTCATTGTGGGGAATAGTTGAAAAAAGGTTCACCACATCAATAGTTAGGAAACCATATGACTCAACATCCACATCACTTATCGCCCTAAGCCTCTCCAGGCAGTGCCAGGAATCCTTAATAATGTGTGGTGTATCCAAAAGTGCCTTCTTACAAAACTGGTCCACAAAGGCTGCCATAGGTTCTGTCTTAGACCCCCTTGCCGAAACAATGGGTCTAAATTGTAAATGGTCAGTACCTTTGTGGACCTTGGGAATTCCAAATAACTTTGGTAATTTCGGAAATTTCACACTAAGATAATCAAATTCATCCTCATTTATAGCCCCCTGGTACATTGCATCCAATAGATATAAATCAATCTTACTATATGCCCTATTGATTTCATGTCTTGACACCCTACTGTAAGTACCTTCATCACCTAACATTTTCATAATGATCCCACTATAGTCCATTTTGTTCATAATAACCATCCCGCCCCCTTTATCGGGGCGCATACATCTATAATCATTGGTCACAGTTAATTCATAAAGAACCTTTCTCTCATTGACTGATAAATTATCCTGTAACTGCTTATGTTGTGCACATATTCTCCTAAAGTCACGTTCAACCATTTGTTCGAATACATTTATGTCAGCATTTGTGGGAGGCATGAAAGTACTTTTCCTTTTCATAACTATTGTATCAGCATTAGAATTAAAAATTCCTATCCTCAAACCTGGAGTTAAAAAATACAAATGAAGGTTTAATTTCCTCGTGTATAACTTTAAATTAACTAACACCTGTGTTATATCCAATCTATAGCTCAGAATGAAGCTAGTACCCTTACTAAATAGTTCAAAGTGTGCTTCACTAATATTCATGTCAGTATAATTGTAAATCGTGAAACCCCCATTCTTTAACACCTCATGTCTCATTATGGGCTCTTCTTCCCCTTTAGTGAAATGTAACATATTAGACCCTTCTCCTTCACTATCCAATATGACATTGCCTGAATCACTGGTAATACACAATGGATTCTCATTAGAAAAACCAAGTGAGTCACACCTAATAGGCTCAATGTTACAAACACTATTTTCAAATTCCAACGAACCTGAAATACTTTCAGTCCGTTGTTCATGACTATCCCAACCAGGAAAATGAAAGTTTCCTTCACCACATTGATCACATGTCTTCAATTCCTCATTCTCACAACATTCACCCACACTCTCATTCCAAAGATAAGATGTAACAAAACCTAAATCAAAACAAACTTTTAAATCAGCGTACATTTCATGGTTACAACAATTGTCCATTAATAACGTTGGTTCCCTCTCTTCGATGGATAATGGTCCGGAACATCTCTCAATTGAGGCCTCCTGCTGAGAAGCCTCTTGGACCTGCGTGGGTAATTCTCGGTCTCTAAAAAAACAACGTCCTCTTCCTCGGGTATAGATGCCCCCTTGAAAGTACGAGCATCATCCGAGGCTGCCATAAACAAGCTACCAGTTCTCATATTAAAATCTTTTCTACCTGGTGGATATGCCAGCCTCTTTTCATATTCGTTGGTATCCCTAGTTAATTTCTTTTGTTTAGTGGCCCTACTTTTGGTAACAAACATTTCTATGTTCTTAATCACTTTATCAAAATTGTTCTTATGCTCAAAAAACAATAGATCTGTTGTAATATTTGTATGCAACGTATTAATCTCTTCACGAAGTTTGAGCAATTTAATATTGTTGTTGCGTATGATAATATCGAGCAGTTCCATACCTGTTTTATCAAATAGGGCGACCAATTCATTGAAGCTATCCGAATCAATGTCCACACCCATAGGTAGCTTCCATACGCGTAATCCTCTCGGGACCTGTTTTAATTCCTTGGATTTAGTCAAAAAGGAATTATCTAACTGCATAGCCCTGTATTTTCTACAGAGCTTTTCATACTTGTAAATTTGCTCACGCAAAGTTAGAGGATACTGCTCCTTTCTGCTACCGTTGTTACGAATGGTTTCTGGCACATCCGGATTACTGTCAAAATTTGGCGCCTCAAACCAAGAGTTTAGCTCATAGGTGCGGGCTGCACCCGTCGATGACGTAGATCGCTCGGGTCCTGTCGGACTCCTTCGCCTTGTATCAACCCCATTGCTGTTGGTCAATGCTCCGCTATAGGTGTTAGGGTTGCTGGAATTGATAACCCTCTGCCCCGGGGTAATACCTTCAGTCGAATGTAAGGTGAATAAACGTACCTCTGAATCCGTTGGACTGACGTCAACAATGTCCTTTTGAGTCTGTACTTCCCCATACACTTTCACAAGTTTGCCGATCACATTAGTCAGTTCTCTAAGAATATCCTCCATGCCCGATATACCAAACCTCCAAGAATAATGCTGGATAGAATACGCACACAAAAAACGAAACAAGAAAACCAAATTCAGGATCCACAACCTTAAATCTTGACAAATTTCCACCACAGCAAATCCAAGGATGCAGGGACACCAACCAGGAAGATTAAATTCTTTTATTCCAAAACGAAACAGCCACAGACTTCAATAAACTGTCATGAAATAAATCCAACCCTTCATTGTGGGGAATAGTTGAAAAAAGGTTCACCACATCAATAGTTAGGAAACCATATGACTCAACATCCACATCACTTATCGCCCTAAGCCTCTCCAGGCAGTGCCAGGAATCCTTAATAATGTGTGGTGTATCCAAAAGTGCCTTCTTACAAAACTGGTCCACAAAGGCTGCAATGAGGATGAATTTGATTATCTTAGTGTGAAATTTCCGAAATTACCAAAGTTATTTGGAATTCCCAAGGTCCACAAAAGTACTGACCATTTACAATTTAGACCCATTGTTTTGGCAAGGGGGTCTAAGACAGAACCTATGGCAGCCTTTGTGGACCAGTTTTGTAAGAAGGCACTTTTGGATACACCACACATTATTAAGGATTCCTGGCACTGCCTGGAGAGGCTTAGGGCGATAAGTGATGTGGATGTTGAGTCATATGGTTTCCTAACTATTGATGTGGTGAACCTTTTTTCAACTATTCCCCACAATGAAGGGTTGGATTTATTTCATGACAGTTTATTGAAGTCTGTGGCTGTTTCGTTTTGGAATAAAATAATTTAATCTTCCTGGTTGGTGTCCCTGCATCCTTGGATTTGCTGTGGTGGAAATTTGTCAAGATTTGAGGTTGTGGATCCTGAATTTGGTTTCCTTGTTTTGTTTTTGTGTATATATTACTATTTATTACTGTTTGTTGCACATATCACTTATGAGTTACATCTGGCATACCTGTACATTGCTTTTCATTCTGTAGTACTTATTTTGCTATACTGTATATAAGACATGTTTGATCTTAGTGACAGCCAATACTTGCATGTGAGGGTAATCATTTATAGATTTATCATTTACATTGGTCTGGAAGCCGCAGCAACAGCAGCACTTTGCATTAAAGCCTGTTGTACATGTAGATTAATAATAGCAGCAGCAACCCCCAACATTTTTTGTAAGTGTATTTGAGGCTATATTCCAAAAAGTATTGGAACTGAGAGCTAAAGCAGTGCTGTGTGTCCACTCATGTTTTATTATGTTCCTCAATTGCTCTGCCATGTTGAATGGCTTCATTAACATTTATTTCACCTACTTATGGCTTCATTAGCATATTCTACTGCTTATCCTTGTTTTGCATCTGGGTATGATGTGCAGACCTATATAATGAAAACAAATTAGTGCACTCACTGCTGTGTAATACATACATGATCTTAACGTGAAGTGTAGGAGGTTATGAATCCAGGCCTACTTTTATCTAGTTCTTGCTGAAACTGTAATGCATCTACTGAATTTATTTCGTAACTTGATTCTTTTAGAATGTTCGCTGCCATATCTGAAGCCTTTTTTTGGCTTGTGTTGCATGTCATTTATATAGTCTATTACAGAATATTGCATGACCTGTAATAACCAAGGGCTAATGCCATACATTGGTGGATGGTTAAAATATAGGACCTGCAGAGTCAGGAATATATGTTAAACAAAGTATGGCAGATCTTTGTGGAATGGTTTCTGCTTTGGGACAGCTGTACAGGATAGTGTGAATATACTGTACATATGAAACATATGTTCCCAGGGGAGTTCTATAGTAAGAATTCCTAGATGCATGTTAATATGGACTAAAGCACACTATTAATTTTATCTGAAACTGCCTTTTGCTGGCTCATACATGTCAGTTCTTACACTGCACTCATGTGTAACTTTACTGGTATGTGTTAGTATTTTTGATTCTTAATTCCTTGTTGGCTCACACAGAACATGGTAAAAAAAGAACATTTTTACTTGCATAATAATCACTAAGTTCTGCATTAACCTTGACACTCAATATTTAAGGGTATTTCATATACACTTGTATAAATTCAAGATCTTACACTTTAAGTTAAAACATTTGTTACACCTTGGGACAGAGAGTGCAGCTGCTTGGTATAATTATAGTTTTCTTGGTTCTTGTTCCCACAATATTGCTTTGATAAGCTGTTTTAGTTATGCACCCTTAGAAGATGAGTTTAGCCAGTCTAGACTATAACGATATAAAAATCTCACAGATCTTAAAGTTTTATTCTAGAATAAAATTGTCTGAATACCTGTACTAAGCAAAAGCCATTATTTTCTTATATTGCAAAAATTAGAACTAATTTAGTAATGCTACAGGAGGCAAAACTTAAGAATAAGGATGGTAGTCATTTTCTTTAGTCATAGATGAGCTAGGGACTCTCAAGCTGTTTAAAAACATATAAGAAAGGAGTATTAATGCTTACCTGCCACTACATAAACTGGGTGCTAGAATCAAAGATTATCAATCCATGAGGAAGGCAGGCTGCTGGTAGTATCAAAATAACTAGTTCTGATAGAAAGTTTACATAGTTCCAACAAGGATGATATGTTGCCAGTTATTTGAATGTTTGCAAGCACTTGATAACTTAATGAGGTCAGGGGCACTTATACTTTTAGACAGCGGCTTTAATCTGGTTCTGTTGATCCAGAAGTAGAGAGACTGCCCGGCAGCTACAACCAAATTCCAAAAGTTGCCAAAGCTCAATAGGGAATTTCATTAAAGATTCCATGGTTTGTGAGGTATGCAGGTCTGTCCATTGCAATGAAAGGGCTTCAACTGTTTAGCTCTCTCATCAGGACTGGCTAGCTAACTTGAGTGTGGCTACATTAACTTGTATATGTTACATGCTGGTCTGTTTATGGAGCTCCTTTCAAACCATGAATTGCTGTTGATAGAATTATTAGACATAAAGCCTTATACCATGTACACCACAGGGTTTTGACCCTCTTCTCTTGGCCTCATTGAGCAGTGGGGAATATTTAAGTGTGGTACTTAGGAAAATTTTTCAAGACACTCTGATAGCCTTCCAGTCAATTAATACCAGCCTGTCAGACTTTAAGCTACTCCTTAAACTGCCCTCTATTTCTCTCTTGAAATTAGAGCCAGATCAAGGGAGAAGCCTTTTGTTGACTATGAGGAAATAATTTTTATTCATGGACCTAAAAGATAATAAGATAAGTGACAGATCACCAAGAAGGCAGCCTAAAAGAAGAATACAGAGGCCTTTTTCAGTAGTTGAAAAGAATTACGTCAACTGAATTATCTGTACTATAATTAAGGAACACATGTAGAGACTTTGCTCTTACTGAGTAAGGAATACCTCAACAAGGTCTCTGTCAGATTTGACAGGGGTGTAGAGCTGTCATAAATGGATGTTATATAAATGCAGACAAGGTTAAGTAAAAAAAGCAAATTAGGAACATTGCTAGTAAGGTAAATAAAATATGTGAAGCACCATAGAATACTCTATATCATATCACAATCATATATGTGTAGGGATTAAAGATAGTTATAAGATCTATGATTATTACATGTTCAGTGGCAACATGAATACTATAGATGATGTAACTGACAATAAAGACAACCCTGGAGCATATAACAATTGTTGGAGTGCATAGAACACCAAAGTGAAGTGTTGATGACTTAGAGGAATTCATAAATTTCTTGCATGAAATACAGGAGGGAAGAACAATAGTGTCTGGGAACCTAAATTTGCCAGAAATATACTGGAATAATGTTGATTCAACAACATTAGTAAGGAAATTATTTACAATGTATGTTCAGGAACAAGAATTGCTTCAGATTGCAAAAAAAAAAAAAAAAACACCAGGGATCAGAACATACTAGACATTGTTTGTGTTCCTAAAGAAATTACTTTTACTTCATGCCAAGTTTTACCACAATTCATGTGCAGTGATCATGGAGTTATAAGAGTTAATTTGGTGCTAGATAACTCTGCCAAACTGAAATCTAAACCAATGTACAGAAAATTAATAACAGATTATATGGAAGCAAAACAGTCACTATGTAAAACTAATTGGAGTGATGTGCTCAATGGAAAACTGCAGAACGAATATGGCAAGTTTTGAAAGAGAAATTATTTGAATGCAAAAAAAAAAAATCAAAAAATACATGACATCAGGATCTAGGCACAGAATGTCAAGAGGATATATTTCCAAAAGAACAAGATGCATGATTAAAGTGAAAGACAAAAAAATATAAGAAATAGAAAAGAGGTCAGACTACAACTTTGAAAACTGAAATAAACAAGCTGGACAAACAAATTAAGTATAGTGTGGGACAAGATTAAGAAAAAATTGAAGAAAATTTATATAAAGATATTGAACATTATAGGAAACCATATTGTATGTGTATAGATTCTAAAATTTATTCTCAGACACAACCAATTATAACTACATTTACAAAATCTTATGCAAACAGCTTAGCTCCACAAAGGGGTCCAAGATAGTGGGCTCAGTACATGCTGGTTTACAAACTCCATTGAACATGTGGGAGAAACAGACATATGCAGGTTTTGTAAAACCAAATTGGAAACAGTCACACACCTTGTTGCTGGTTCCGATGCACTAATGCCAGAAGAACTGTATACTGAAAGGCATAATAATGTGGCGAGACTGTCACACTGGAGATTGTGCAATCATTATGGTATCAAAGTGGCTTAAAAACACTGGAAACATGAGCCACAAAGAATCATAGAAAATGATGAAGTTTATATCACATGGGATCACCCAATACTAAAAGTTCAAAACATAGATGCTAGAAAACTGGATATATTGGTCCAAGAAAAGAAGACAAAAGTAGCCTTAATCATTGAAATTGCCACACCCAGTGACTACACTGTCTTTCGTACAGAGAGACATAAAGTCATAAAATACCTAGATCTGCAGGCAGAAATAAGAGACCTGTGGAAGAAAGATACCCAGCCAGTTCCAATTGTAGTAGGAGCAACAGGTCTTATAAAAAAGAATTTACAATCGTATTTAGATATGTTACCAATTCATGTAACACCGTACGAATTGCAGAAGGAGTCATTACTGGGCACATTGAGGGTGCTGCGAAGAGCACTTTTGGCTGACATCAAAGAGTGAAATAATACCAATTTCATGAACTTTAATTGTACTTTGACTTAGGAATGGGGTCTGTTTCCATCATGGTACTGGAAACCCAAAAGACTTGGAGAAATTAAAAAAAAGATTCTATAGGAATGAGCGGTGTAATAAGTGGTTCTCTGAGAGAGCAGCCGATGCATGGAATAAACTATCAACTTACATTAAAGCAAGTACTAGTTTAGATATTTTTAAGAACAATTTGGGCACTTATTATAGGAACAACTGTTTTGCTATATCGGCAGGCTAGAAAGGCATTAATGCCTGTGCTTGAAATATTTGTACGTATGTATGTATATATGTATATGTGTATGCGTGTGTGCGTGTGTGTAAATATATATATATATATATATATATATATATATATATATATATATATATATATATATATATGTGTGTGTGTGTGTGTATCTTGCAACAGGATTTTTGAGTCACTATATTGTTCAATACAGAATGCTTGGCTGTCTATTAGAGGTATGATGCTGTGTAGGTGTTTTAGAAATGCAGTGTTGTAAAATTGTGTAGCTAAAGTAGAGAGCTTACTATACTTGTAAAATGTATTCTAACTGTAGACTGCTTTATTACAGGCTTTATAAACTTTTACTGAGCTAATGAAATATTAGGATATCATTGCATGTTAAGTGCATGCATAGAATACTTTGTCAAAAATTTTAAATGCTTATATTATTTTATGAATGTGTAGAAATATTTTTAGGTAAACTCTTTTCATAGAAAGCTAATCTAGCATGTCCACTAGCAGTATAGGGCAGTTAGCGGACAAACCTACCACTTCATCCCAAAAGTAGTCTTCCTGGGATAATTGGTAGCAAACACTGAAGGCACTTCTGCGGGTGTGGTGAGCTACATAGTTGAGTTAATTTCCTCTTTCTTTCCTTCATTTCCATCTGATCTTTAACAGTATCCTTCATCTGCAAAACTCTGTATTAAACTCGGCACTTACAACCCTTTGATGTATACTGTTTATTTATTTTTTGTTTGACTGTTTTTATATTTAGATAGTTTTCTCTCTTTCTGTAGAATCTGTCCCTCAAAACAACAACACATTTTACCATCCATTAACACAGTGTGAGCCTAGAAGCATACCTGTCATCCCAGACACAGATTTTCTCCAGATAACAACTATCAGTGTAAGTAAAACCAGCAATACAGTTTTAACTATTAGTTGAGTAGTTCAGGGATTTACACAGGATCAGGTGTTGCATAAACTCCCACACAGCCAATCATATTCAGACTTGCCACTTCCCCTCTTTTGTTTCTTGTAACATTTAAAAGTCCTTTTAGGACAGTTGAGTCTAACCCAATAACAGTCCTGACCATCTTCTTTAAATTAGTACACCCTCCTTCTTCTCCATCAACTGCCCTATTTTAGGGGTCTAGGTTATCTGAGTTCATTCTGGCACAATAAATTATTGTGCATAAATACATTTTAAAGGTAGTAGTAATCTGTAATCAAATACCTGTGTGACAACTCGTAGCTTCTGTCTTATTCCCACTGAGCACACTCATACAGATTACTCCTGCTTGTGTAATGCAGTTGCCCATTTTGCTCCCCTCCCACCCTCAATTCCTCAGCCTCCAACATACCATTACATTTATAGGACCTGTTCTTCACCCAGAACTCCATCTACTTCCCACCTCTCTTAAATGCTTACTCACAGATTAGACATACAGTAAACTCCCTCTTATCCTGCCTCTCTTTAACCAGCCTCCTCTTTAACCAACCAACAAATTTCAGCCATAGTCCTAGAAAAAGACAATAGAGAAGAACAACACTTCCACCTCCCTTGGGCTAAATACTGACATATATTTGAGTTTTAGACTTCATATTCATTAGAAAAATGCATACTAACACAAATCATGTTATTTTAGTTGATTTATAACCTATAAATGCTATTTTGTATGCATTTTCTGATTAACCAGCCATTTGTTTATCCAGCCTAAGGTCCGGTCCCAGCAACACCGGATAAGAGAGAGCCTACTGTACCCTGGTTACAAATATACAACTCAGGGATCCAATGAAAGGAAATTCTTCTCTACATTCAGCAACCACATTTATTGTTCCAGTACAAACTCCACAAACTTAAAAATCAGTAAAAATCAAATAAAACCATGAATGTTTAAAGTTTCACAGCATTTTCTTTCTAATCACAGACTTCATCAGATAGAAAGAATACTCTAACTCTGGTTAATTTAGACCTATTTTCATTCTAAACTACCAATGAAAAACATTTCCTTGTTATGAAGTTTACCAGCAATTAAATACTTAAATAAATGAATAAATAACACATCCTAAAGAATCCCAGAAATAAATACATTCTCCAAATAAATAAATATAAATATGAAACATTAACAATTTATAAATTGTGTATAAAAATTATATAAAAAACTTTGTAACATCTGTTCATTTAAACAGTTAAAACAATTTTGAATAAAACCGCTCTACCCCCTAAAAATTATTATTTGTGAAGTTCTTACTCTCTCCAGTGACTCAATTAAAAATTACATTATAATTTAGCAGACCTAAGCTTGAGAACTGGAGCTGTTGAAACCATTTCATTTACACCTGGAAATCTGTTGACTTCAAAAACAATCTGCCAATATAATTCCTTGTATTCTAACTGTGTTTCCCCAAGGACCTCCCTTTATGTCTGCTGTCACTGTTTCTAAAACATGAAATAAGAATCCAGCTCCCTTACAAGAAAACCCACATCTATATAGTGCGTTGTTACTATTTTTATTTTTCATATTGTACCTATACTCGTATATTCTTTTCTGCAATGTTCTCTCCATTTTACCAATTTAAAGTGCATTACATTGGTTACACACTGCCACATAAACTACTCCACTTGTATTACAATTACTATAAAAGTTCCTCTGACTAGTTTATCCCTTGCTTTAATGTATATGTTACTGCCACTTGCAATATAGGGACACTGCTGACAGGAAACACATTTAAAGGCACCAGTCTTCTTTAGCTCACTTCTAGTCCCTCGCTTATTATTCTCAATTATATTTTTGATATTAAAATTTTTTCTATAAATACATTTAAAAGGTCTATCAAAAATAAAATCTAAATATGAAATGGTGGTGAATCTAGCCCATTCTTTCTCTATTGTTCTTTTACCAATTTTAGCGTCCCCACCATAATATATAATTAAAGCTCCCTCGTAATTCTCTTTAACTGTGTTTAAGTTTTGATCACCTGTGCTATTGTTGGAGCTTTCCCTACCTAAAAGAGGTCCATATCTATAATTCTTCCCTTGTGTGACTTCACTTCTCACTTCATTTATCAATCTTAGTGGGTAACCTCTTTCTGTGGACATCTTGGTCAATAAATCACACTCAGTTATAAAATCTGTATCTTTGGAGGTCATTCTGCTTGCCCTAACAAAACTGACCTTTTACTAACTCTTTTTTTCCTGATAATATGTGTGCCCACTCGTATAATACAAATAAGAGTCTGAATAAGTTGGCTTTCTAAATACTGTAGACCTAAACTTACCTTCATTCTTATGAACAGTATGTTCCAAAAAGTTCATTTTATCTAAGTCTGCACTGTAAGTAAAGTTTAAAAAATTAGGGTCTATATTACAACGATGAATGCTTAAATGTTCGAATTTGTAAAGGTCGACCTTTACAGATCGAACACTTAAATGTTCAAAGTTGTAAAAAAATAAATAAATAAAAAATATAAGGAAAGGATTATAGCAGGGGGGACAAGCCCCCTGCACCCGCCACACTCCCTGCTACTTAAATATACCAACTCCGAGATTGCACTTCAGTGAACTATAGTGTGGAAATGGGAAATTTTCCATTCCTTACACTGTAGCGTGATCTTGGAGTTGATATATTTAGGTAGTGGGGGGGGGTGTGAGGGGGTGCAGGGGGGCTTGCCCCCCTGCTTAAACCCTTTAGTTTTTTTTTTTCACTTGTGATTTTTTTTTTTTTAATTTTTAAAGAAATTCGAACATTTAACTGTTTGTTCTCTAAAGGTTGACCTTTAGAGATTCAAACATTTAAGTGTTCGTGGATCTAATATAGACCCAAAAAATTAGTGGTCTGAGACATGTATTTGAAAAACCACAAAACTTTTTCCTCTGTGTTTTTCCAAAGCATTCATATATCATCCAAATACCACCTGTATAAGCTCCAACAACTAGCATAACTAGAATTAAAAATTTATTTCTCTTATCAATAAGAGAGAATGTTCGCAAATGTGAGTTCACGCCTAACCCCCCCATTGCGACCCCTTTCTTTTGTTGAAAAAATTCTCCATAAAACTGGATGAAGTTGTTTTTTAGTACTTGGTCCATCAAAACTAAACTAGCTCAGAATTCATTGTCTGTAATGTTCTTATATTGTGAGATAATTTCCTCAAACCATTCCATACCCTGATTGTGTGGAATGGAAGTAAACAGGTCAATAATGTCAACTGTTATAAACATAATACCATCATCATACAAATTAGGCTTAATATTTCTTAATAGGTCCCAGGAGTCCTTCAGTGTTTCTCTTCCTGCCATGGAAAGTGCTTTGAATTTTGTATCTATGTACTTGGCAAAGCCAGCTGTCACTGAACCTTCCAAAGAAACTATGAGTCTGAGTGGTGGGGCCATTTCATTTTTATGGGCCTTAGGTATGCCGAATATTCAAGGGACTCTAGGTTTTTCATTATGCAGAAATGTATACATCTCAAGGTCTATTAATCCTTCCAAGAGTAAATCATTTAATGAAAGATAGATTTTTCTATATGCTAGATTAATTTCATTAATTGATACCATGGTATATTTTTCATTGTCTTCCAAAATATCCATCATCCTTGCCTCATAGCCTATACTGTCCATAAAAACTGTCCCACCCCCTTTATTTGGCTTCATGACCCTAATAGTTTTGTCATCTCTCATTTTAAATAATAAGTTCTTTTCCTCTTTACTCAAATTGGAGTTTATTTTATTAGTTCTGGCAGGTTCTCTAATTTCCTTTTCTACCAGAACCTTAAAATTCCTAAGTTGTGGGTGTAGCGGAGGATTGTAAATGCTTTTTTCTTAAGGACATCCCTGTACACATTCTCTCTTTCATGTCCTTTAAATACTAATTCCAAATTTTTCTTCCTTATAAATAATTTAAGGTCAATTATGACCTTATTCATGTCACATTTTTTCTTCGGGATGAACTTAAATCCTTTAGAAAATAATTTTAAATGAACCTCACTAATGTCAATGTTACTATAATTAAAAATGTTGTGGCCCTGATGTGTATGTTTAAAACCATCCTTAATTATATTAATGTCTTTGTTTTTATCATCATCGTTTCCACCAGTTGTCCCATTTTCCTCCTTTTTTTTGGTTTTGGATGTGCTTTTGCTTACTGGGGCACTTTTCTCCTACTATTTTCTGGTACAATAATACAACTCTTAAACTATCAGTCTACAATTAAGTATTCTAATCTCTTTTCTCCTTTATACTTACAAACTAATGTCATGTCCCCCAGTGATCACAACTTACTCCATCCTCCCTACTCAGCCATCAAATCCTACCACTCCTATATTCCTTACTCTAGTGTTTTGTCTCCTCTCTCCCTGACCAATCTCTCTGCCAAATACACCTACCATTATACCTTTCTTCTTCTAGTAAATCTAAGCATTTAAATTACTCCAGTCCTATTTCCTAATTCCACCCACTGCGCTCTCTCCCTGTCCTTATTCACATCATCAACAATCTTGCACTACATCATGGCGCATAAGACATATTACCAATCCATACAGCATTTCATGTTAACTTTCATGATTACCATACTCACACGCTCCTCCTCATACCATATCCACCTTCCCTGCAATGATTTTCTAGTATCTCCCCAATAATATTACTGCCAACATCCCCTATATATCACCAAACCATAGCTCCTACAGAGACTTCTTTAAACACCCATTTCTTGCAGCCTTACTCATCCATGCTTAAACTCATTCCAGTATCCTTATGAAATAAAAACTACTATTTCCCATGCCCTCTATTATAAAAAATACAACTCTGCGGTGATATTCATCCTAACCATTGGCTTAGTGTATATATGCCTGAGTATTTTCCACCCTTGCACTTATATACTCAGTCTATAGCTCGATTTACATTAAAATTCTATCATATATGTACCCAAAGTGTCAGTAACAAAACAACAGACATTCATGCATGATTGCATATCCACACTCCAGCCACCCTATCCATCTGTAAAACCTGGCTGAAGCCAAGCATCAAAGATGAGAAAATCACCCCACCTGGTTACTATATATATATATATATATATATAGTTCAACTCAACAGAAAGACAAAAAAGTAGAAAAAAGTAGTGCAGTAGCTCTAATGTATTCTAATACCCCGTAGCTCTCTTTTTACCCAAATACTCCCCCACCTTTAATACTGGTTAGATACTCATCTCCCTCCTCAGACAAAATGACAGGAAAAGCCTCAGCATCATAGCTCTACGTATCCCAGGAAATGATAATGCAAACACATTAGAAAATGTTGTCTTCTGGACTACATTAAATATTCCCCATAGAACAGTAATCTCGGGTGACTTAAACATAGATTGGCTCTCCTTCGCCTCTGATTTTCCTTTAGTGTTACTAAAACGTATGTGGTTACTCACAATTCATTCATACTACAGCCAGGGTCAAAACGTCCAGTAAGAAAAAATAAACTCTAGTCTGGTTTCTAACAAACAAACCTGAAAAAATGTCATCTTCAGGCACCTTACCAGATACATTTAGTGATTTAGTGATCTACTGCTAATCTTTACCCTTAAACACACAACTCCTCAATACAAGAAATACCATTTTCAAAGAAGTATGAAATCTACAAACTTTAATAAAGACTTTATTTCACCATTCTTACTTCTATAAACTGGAGTACTCTCAAAACCATTCCCCTAGATGATGCGGTCCACCTATTTAACACTAGCTCAAAATAAACTGACACTTGTATGCAGAAAATGGGTAAAACAAAACACTGCCCCCTGGTTATCTGCAACAGTCAAAAACATAATACAGGATAGGGGTAAGGCATGGAAAACATGTCAAGCTAACACAACACAAGAAAATCTCCAAACTGTCAAACACCGACACAACCAAACCAAAATAAAAGTTAAAAATGATAAAATAATTCACTATTTAAACCTACATAACAATCACCAGAAAAAAATCCTGTTACTTTCTGGAGCTCCATTAAAATATGTCTATCTACTGTTAGAATATAATGATAGCCCTGTCTCTACTAACATCTCTTCATTATTTAACTCCCACTTCACTGACACCATTAAATAACTCTTAACATACACCTTAACTATCCACCCCAGCTTAATATCCAAGTCAGTGGCAACCATAACACTTTGTCCATCAACACTATCTCAAACTCTGTCATTAAAAAACTTTCTTGTTTAAAAAAAGGGGGCAGGAATTGAATAATGTATGTAATGTTGCTTGTGTTGCATAATATATAGCAATATATGTCAAGTAAAATATTTGTTAATGTTAATGTGTTAATACAGTTTGATTACTTTTATATAAATGTAAATTTGCCTGTGTCACAAGTGATAATTCAATAACGGTGTTTAAAAAAATAAAAACTATCACCCTAGCTGCAGATAACCTACCTGCTGAATACCTAAAAATTGTAACAAATGCCATTGCATACCTCATCTTAATACCCATTAATGTATTCACCCAAATGTCTTCTTCCCATAGAAGAAATCATTTGTCTTACCCCTGCACAAAGGAGGAACACTGATCTTTCCAGCTATAGACCCATAGCCATATTTTCCCCTATCAAAAATCTCAGAAAAATGCAACCATTCTCAATTATATAATAACCATATTCTTACCAATAACCTCCTCTCCTCCCCTCATCATGGCTTTAGACCAAACCACACTACCTCTCCTGCACTAACAGACTTCTCTAACAGCATCAATCATAGCTGCAATGCAGATGATATTATATCTGGCTCTTCTTGGAGCTTTCTAAGCCTTTGAGATTGCCTTTCATAATAAACTCCTTCACCAGCTAGTCTACATTGATATGTGCTACTCAAGTCTCTCCTGGGTCCTCATCAACCTGTTTGACAGATCTCAAACTAGTAAATGGCAATCTAGCATGTCAGCAGTTTAGCATCTCAGCCTTTTTACTAGTGTCTGCCAGTGCTCCCAAAGGCTACAAACTAGGTCCACTCCTATTTAATGTATTTATAAATATATGCACTGCCTGAAAAACATGCCACACTAGTCCAGTAGGCCAATGGTACAACCCTTATCTGCTCTGTCCAAACAAAATCCCATTCTTCTCCAACAGCTCACACATGATTCATTCTCCTCCACTGAAAACTGGCCAGGAAAATCAGACCTAATATTAAATCCAAAAAAGGTAAAACTTCTTTTCAATCCTAATTTTCATGCCAAATGTAAAGCCAACTTTCACATCATCTCTGCAAATAACACACATATTGAGATGGTCTCCAGTACTAAATTACTAGGGGGTTATAGTAGACAACACCATGACATTCAGTCTCCCACATCAACAAGCAATCAGAAAAACATATCATATGTTTGGTCTGCCATACAGGGCCAAGCAATATCTGACTAAAAGCAGGCAGACAACATAAGCATTCACCTACCTGTTGCCCACACTTTTGTATGCCTCTCCTATTTTCACCAACTTCCAGTCCATGCTGGCAACTAAACTAAAGTATTGCTAAAATAACCATATTTGATTCCAAATTTGCTTCCAACAGGCCATATTCCACACATCACTGTATTGCCCCCAAGCACCTAAATTGACTTGAGCTACCTCACCTCCTTACTCCCTCACCTACTTTAAACTTCAGTTTCCACACAGTTTAGTCTTGTGCCCTGAAAATATGTCCTGCCCTAAGTGGTATGCTACAACTCCACTCCACCAGTAGAGCTCTCAGCTCTACTGACAAATATCTCCTCTCAAGTCACAAAGCTCACAACAAAGTAAGAAATGCCCTTTACTCCAACTGTAGGTCAAAACCCTGGGACTCAAATCTCCTTTCAGTCAGAGTCCTCAACAACAAACATATCTTCAAATATAAATGACAACTCTTCCTGCTTGACTCCTGGCTATGCCCCTGCTCTTCCCCAGATTAAATAATTCCTGAACTACCTTACCTATGTGCACATACATGCCAGTGACTATCGCTCTTATTTCTCTGTCTTATACTCTTCTTATGATCAAATGTGTATAATTATATCTGACCTGAAGTACTGCACCCAGTGCTGAGCTGCTGTAAAACATACGTGTCTATTCATATGTATCTGCTTTATTTAGCCTGACTGTTTTGTTATGGAAGGTTATTAAGTCTCATGTTTATTCTTCAAAAAATGTATATTAACTTGCAGATTCTTCACATATGAGTCAAATAAAATGTTTATAATGTGTTCATGTTAAAAACAAAATGAAAAATAGATGCATGATTATGCAAGATGTAGTTTCACATAAGAAGTAACTTTATAATTCAAGTGTCTTAAAATTGTATCCTCTCTGTACCGACAGGGTGGCCTAGGGGTTGGGAGGGTGGCCTAATGGTTAAGGTGTTTGCTTTAAAAACACAAGGTGCAGGGTTTGAGTCTCACAAGGGATCATTGGCTTGGCTTAAAATGACTCGCAAGGGCAGTTAGCTTAGTACGAACCTATGAACCTAAGGCGAATTAAATGAAGGAGTTAAGGGATGTTATCTTTAAAAGTGCCAGGTATGTGTGGAAACCAGGATGCTCTGGCCTTCTCAGGCTGGGGGATGAGTCTTTGCAAAGATGTCTGTGAGATAGTATGCACTGGTACCAAATGTTAAAAAGTTGCAAGCCAATAAATTGTAACCACAGGTGGTCTAATGTTTGGAAAGCATATTGTCAAGTGTTCACATGAAGCTCTAAGTGAATTTCAGGAGCACCTAAAATGTTTAAAAATGTATTATTTGTTAAAAGCTATATTATGTCAAAGTTCTGCATGCATGAAATTGATAAGAAGGATATAAAGTATTTTAATTTATTCTTTGAGACTGATTTGAACATTTTTGTAGGCAGTCGCTTAGCTCTGTTTATGAAATAAGCAAGTACTTTACACATCCTGAAGCATTATTCTTGACTCAAGACTAAAGGGTAAAAAGTTTTATTATTTATTTATGAACTTTAACATTTGGTGCCTTAAGACTCAGATTCTGAAGTTTGGTATTGCTGCAGGGCAGCGTGGAATAAATTACAAGGCCCAGCACAGAAAATTATTCTGTGAATTCCACCCAGCTTTGTATGGAATAGTCAGAGATTTGGATACTTAACTATTCAGGCTGTGCAAATATGCTAGACTAAAAATAGAAAAAATGGATTTGTGGAAAAATGTTATTTTTTTCTCTTTTAGAT
Organism: Protopterus annectens; assembly: GCF_019279795.1. Lineage (NCBI taxonomy): Eukaryota > Metazoa > Chordata > Ceratodontiformes > Protopteridae > Protopterus > Protopterus annectens. The sequence goes on from NC_056728.1 coordinate 1,963,716,251, forward strand.
AACTGTATTTAAAAAAGTGGAATGAGTGAATAACTGTTTTGTAGAATGAATGCTTATTAGGCATATGTAAAGTAATAGTGGGAGGACCCCACAGGAAATAAGGAAAAGTTTATTAATGTGCATGTGCATACAACAAAAGACAAAATTAACATAAGGAGGCACCTTGTGTAGAGGGCGGTACCCTCAAGACTAAAAGGTAAGAGGCATGAGAGATGTTTTGTGTTGTTTAATGCATTAGTGAAAAGAAAGAGGGAGAGAGAGAAAAAGAGAGGTTAAATTTAAATCAAGTTCATGAGCCTATAGCATGCTGAGAAATAGGTGTGTGTGTGTGTGTGTGTGTGTGTGTGTGTGTGTGTGTGTGTGTGTGTGTGCGTGTGTGCGCATGTGAGCAGGTGTGCGTGTGTGTGTGTGTGTGTGTGTGTGTGTGTGTGTGTGTGTGTGTGCGTGTGCGCGTGTGCGCATGTGAGCAGGTGTGCGTGCGCGTGTGTGTGTGTGTGTGTGTGTGTGTGTGTGTGTGTGTGTGTGTGCATGTGAGCAGGTGTGCGTGTGTGTGTGTGCGTGTGTGTGCGTATGTGTGTGTATGTGTGTGTGTGTGTGTGTGTGTGTGTGTGTGTGTGTGTGTGTGTGTGTGTGTGTGTGTGTCTGTGGATAAACCAAATTCATGACCCAATAGCATGCTGGCACATAGGTGAGGGTCTGTGAAAGTACCCTCAGAGGGTCTGAAAGAGTGGTCAATTCTGGATACAGTACCTAGCCATCTCGTTAGTCCAATCACAATGTGGGAGCTGTAAATTTTGAGCTCATGATAAACGAAAACAAGGAGGTGCTGTGGGATTGAAATCTTTCCTCTGTCTTTGCATGACAACCGAATCACTACCCTTTCCTCCCTGAATGGTGTGTGAATCAATGTAGTCATTATTCTTTTCTGAATTACCACGATCCAGGATCTACAAGGTAAGTCTTAATAGGGAAAATGGGAATAAAGTTAAGCAGGCAGGATCAAATCCTTGTAAAGGGAACACCTGCATATTTTATGTATCAAAATTATGGAAAGGAAAGTTGTAAGTATTTAAATGAGCAGCTTCAGTTCACTAAAAAAAATTGCTCTGGTGAAGTATTTTCATTAAATGGAAGTTATGAAAAGAGTAAATTAGAAAATTTGAAGGCTGTTTTTAAAAAAAAAGAAAAAACAAGTTAAATGGGGAGCAATGGGCAGTATTTTATACTTGGTACACTGAAGCTATTAAAAAAATCAGCATTAAGGTGATTACAGGATACTAATAAGATTTTGCAACAACAGGTGAAAGAGGTTAAGAAGGCGGTTACAGACCAGTAAAAAAGGATCCCTTTATCCTGCCTTGGCATGTTTTGGGATGGCCAGAAATGAGAGATTTCAGAAGATGATGATAATCCTCCAGTAGCTACTGCACCCCCACTCCCATATTTTCTGGTACAGGTGTCTCCTGTACAATATTCTGTTTGTTTGTTTCTCAGACCCCTGCATTTTAGTCAAGCATCCATTGGACACCAGATCAGTGCAGTACTGTTACATCTCTACCTAGTTCCCCTGTTCAACCCTCATCTTCAGAACAGGCATCTGCAGTCGGTGATGTTTCTTCTCTTTCTTCTCTGTCTCATTTCCAACAAGCTTCTACCTCTCCAACAGGAGCACTAGTATTTGATACACCCATAGCCCACCAGACACACTCCCCATGACAGGATAAGACAACAGGTTGTAGCCTCTGAAGAGGATCTTTTGGCACCTTTTAGAGAAATATTGGGGGCTAATAATAGAGAACTTGTTTATCACCCTTGGACCTCTGCTGATTTGCCTACTATGTCCAAAGGTTTTCCAAATATTATATACAATCCATGAAGGTTTAAGGAGGAATTAAAAACTATAATATGATGCTATAACCCTACTTTGACATATTTAAACCAGCTGCTCAGGTAGTCACTTCAGATGAAACAAGAAAATAGTTACTTGAAAAGTAAAATTAAAAAAGACACAGTAACCACGAGCTTGTACCACACTTTAGGTCCACAAAAGATGAAAATGTACAATACACCAAACAAACAAACGGACCCAAGAGCAGCCGAGTATTCCGGTATTTATTTATTTAGTTATTTATTTATTTGCATTTGTTAACCGGGTTGGTCTAGCTGGGTAAGAATTACCCTTTTTCAGTGGAGACCCGAGGGGAAAAGCCCCAAACAGACATACAAATACATATGAATAGAGACAAATTAACAATATTACAGAGGAAAACAATATTATGGGTACAATGGATAAGAAAAACAAACAATGAAAGTTTGAGAATATGAGTAAGGTAGGCCAGAGGCATGCATGCAAAATATTTATGAAAAGGTGTTCTGAGCAAGATCTCTGAATTAAGTTAAAGTAGGCAAAGAAATGATGATTTAGGTGTGGAGTTAGTAGTGTGCGAGTTTTAGGTGGGAGCATGTGAAGGACATTCCCATTTGGAGGTGAGATGGGAGAGAAGTATGGATTTGAAATTGTTGTGGTTAGGTATATTACGTAGTGGTGTGGGGAGATTGTAAAACATGAGCACTTTTGCAACTTGGCTGCTTCATCAGCTGTGAATTAAAACAATAGAAAACCCATTAAATACCAAATTTAAACTATCACACAACTCTACTACATTAGTCCTTAAAAAGACATACAACTGGAATGCATAAGCTAGGCAAATGAATACATATATATATCACAGTACAGCTCATTAATATACATTAAGCTTATCAACAGTTAAATAACTTTATTATATACTATAAGCTATATAATGCCTTAACAATGTCAAATAGATCTACTATTTTCTATTCAACAGTCTAGCTTTCAATTTTGGTCTGATAGGAACTCAATCATTCAGGCCATCATGTTTGTTTGGTGTAGTTACTTGAAAAGGCTGAAATAACAGATTTTAATCTCACAGGGAATGCACTAATAAACAAAAGGACAGGGCTATTAAATAAAATTACAAAGGTGTGTCAAGTTAGGACAGACTGGTGTAAGAGACAGGCATGTAAGCAAAATGAAGGGGAAGCACCTGCAAATTATTTGAGCTGTCTTAAAGCAGTGTTTGTTAGACATGCAAGAATACCAAAGCCAGAAGAACAAGCTAAGCCAGCTATTGCAGGTGCTTTTGTGCAGGGTCTGCAAGCCCCTGTAAAAATCAAATAAAGCAAGTGCTTCTAGGTTGGCAGAGAATGGACTTGGAGTCCATACTAAGTACTGCAAATCACTGTACTGGATATCACGAAAAATGGAGAAAACATACAGAGGATAAGCTGTTAACTTTGCAAATAAATCAGTTAGAAGCTCCAAGGGGACAAAGCAGAGGCAGAGGAAGGGGGACAGGAATTGCTAGAGGATTTAGTAAGAGTTCTGGTCGAGGACAGCAAGGTACAGCTGGTTGGCAACAATGAGCTGGCAGTGCCCTCCTGCCTCATCTGATTGATCTTGCTTCAGTTGTGGAGAAGCAGGAATTTGGAGAGGAGAATACCCACACAAGTGAGTGCAGAGTCCAAGATGCCTGGACTGAATGGCAGCCAAATTGTAACAATGCTGTATTTCCTCCACCACCTCCTCAAATCGGAAGGAGTCAGGAATCACCATACTGACTATGTCTTAATCCTCTGCTACCAATAGATCAAAAGGGACCCTATGTTAAGGTAGAAATAAATTCAAAGAAAATTCTTTCCTCTTGTACACCGGAGCTACTAGGCCTGTATTAAAAGTTTCCTCAGATAGTCAGATACCAGTATCAAAACATAAAGTAAAGGCAGTTGGACTAACAAATGTTACTGTTACATATCCTGTTTCAGAACCTATACCCATTTCTTTAGTACCAATTGAAGAAAGGCATTCTTTCCTTTTGAGTACTATTGCACTGGTAAATTTGCTAGGAAGAGGCCTTATGCAAACTGGTTTGTTCTATTTACTGTGCACCAGAAGGGGTGTATTTGAATGTTCCAACAGAATCAGAGGGGGAGGTATTAGCAGTCTTTGCAAAAGCTGAAGAACAGCCTGTTGAAGGCATACACACAACTGAAAAACTGCTGCAGCAGGTACCTGCTAACTTATGGGCTAAACATGATAATGAAGTAGGTATATTAAAATCTGCAGAAACAGTAAAAATAAAATTGAATCCATCCAAACCTCTCCCTAGAGTTCTGCAGTATCCACTGAAACCAGAAGCAGAGCAGGGAATCAAACCTGTAATTCAGTCCTTCATACAACAAGGAATAATAGTGCCAGCTAATAGCCATTGTAATAATACTATTCTCTCTGGGAAAAAGGCATGAAAGGATACATACAGGATTGTGCAAGATTCGGGGCTGTAAATAATGCAGTATTACCAGCATTTCCTGCGGTTCCAAATCCAGAAGCAATACTGAGTTGCATACCACATGCAGCAAAATATTCTTCTGTGATAGAGCTGTGTTCAGCATTCTTTTCTATACTTATCCACCCTGAAAGTAATTTTCTCTTTGCCTTTACTTCTAAGGGACAGCAGTATACATAGACATGGTTACCACAGCGATACAATGAATCTCCTTTATTATTTTCTCAAATTCCAAAAAAAAGCTTTGGAAGATGTGACATTTCCAAACGGATCTGTGTTAGTGCAATATGTAGATGATTTACTAATAGCATCTGATTTTTTTCAGAAGTGTCAGCAGGCTACAACACAACTTTTAACTATCCTTGCAGAAAAAGGACATATGGTGTCGAGAGAAAAGTTACAGCTATGGTCATCTGAGGTACATTATTTTGGTCATCTGATATCTCAGGAGAATGCAGATGTTACCATCTCGTATTGAGGCAATAGGTAAAGCCCCAAGTCCAACTACTCAGAGTCAGCTTAGAACTGTCTTAGGTATGACAGGATATTGCAGACAGTGGATTTCTAGCTATGCAGAAATTGCTAAACCTTTTTTTTCAAATTGAAATGTTATTGGTTTTGCCATACATAAATATCACAAACAATTGCATAAAACAACATATTATCTACACCGTGTACAACTGTGCTGCTTAGCAAAATAAATAAATAAATAAATAAAAAGACCAATGGGAGTAAATTTAATGAAAATACTAGATGTGAGAAAACAAAAAGGAAAAAAAAAAGAGAAGGGTAAATACAAGAGCTGCACGCACTGTGTTCCTATTAAGTTAAAAATTTTATAGAACAAATAGAGGGGAAGCTTTGATACCTATCTTGAGCCACAGGGAGGAATATTTAGCAGTGGTGAATTTCCTTAGTTAATAGATATTTAGTTGTCAGACAAGAGCTCAAATATGGTATTCCAGAATTCCTGGTAGTAGGGGCGCTTGTGGGAGTTTGTCATTAAAAGTTTTTGTGAAGTGATGTATTTAACAAACACCTAAACCCTCTCCAAGACATCTTAGTGCAATCCAACCACTGTTTGGTAATATAGAATTTAACCAACAGACAAAGTGTTATTAAGATATGCATTCTTAATTTTGATATTTTCAGATTGGTAACTTGTAACGCCATTTCCCACGAGAGAGTTGATTTGTGATACTCCATTTTATCAAGTCTGACCTTGAGGGAGCACCAAATACTGTGGGAGTATCTGCAAAACCATAATATATGTAAGATGTCAGCGTGGGGGCAGGAGCAGCAGGAGCATGGAGTGGGCACATTTGGATTAAATTTGTTTAAGTGGACTGGAGTGAATATAAGTTGTTGGTAATCACAAATTGTGTATAGGTGAGCCTTTTAAACGGGGAAAACAAAAGTGTGGATTTGAGATCAGCAATCTTGATGATAATTTTCAAACTAATTATCCTTTAATAATGGAAAATGAAATGATTGATAAGCAAAGAGAGCTATTTGACCTGCACCAATCCAGCTATTCCCTGCAAGAACTAAGATTCATAACCAAATACTCTGAATGGATTCAAATCCCCTCCAAAGCTCTAGCTAGGCTAATAAAAAATAAGCTTGAAGCACCCAGAAGAGCCCTTATCTGTCATCAAGATACACTTTACAAATCAGACACTCAAATTATTAATTTATTTCATCAAACATATTCTGATGTCTATGTTAATAGCAATCACCAAACCTCAATGTTAGAGATAAAAAAAATATCTCAACGACATCACTTTCCCTAAGCTAAACAAAGCTCAGAAAACAATCCTATCTGCCCCATTGACCCATCAAGAAGTTATTAAGGCCATTGGCAACCTGAAATTAGGTAAAGCTCCAGGCCCAGATGGATACTCCCCTGATTTCTATAAAACCTTTAAAGATAATTTAGCCCCCATCCTACTTAAGTGATTTAACTATATATCCCTAAAGGCATTCCATTCTACATTAACCACTCCAAGACCATATTAATCCCTAAAAATAGCCTGGATAAATCAAACCTTAATAACTATAGACCAATTTTCCTAATGAACGTGGACATAAAAATCCTATCAGCCATACTAGACAAAATATTTAAAAAAGTAATCCCCTCCCTAATCTCTACAGAACAAGCAGGTTTCATGTCCAACAGACACACTTGGGACAATACTCTGACAATGGACACCATGATTAACCTTTCTAAGAGGGATATTAATCCAAGATATGCAATGATATTGGATGCGTGTAAGGCATTTGATAGGGTCAATTGGAATTTTTTGTTTACAGTACTATCCTACTTTGATATACCTCCTGAATTCATCAATACCATCAAAATTCTATACAACAGTTCCTGCACGTGCCTGTATATAAATAAGCAATACTCACAACCAATTAAAATTTTGAATGGCACCAGACAGGGGTGCCCTCTGTCCCCTCTTCTTTTCAACTTATATCTAGAACCTCTCTTCTCATCTGTTAAATAAAATAAGATTTCAATACACAGGAGGTTCAGGTTAAAAAGTTTACTAGTGTACACCAGGAGGCAAAAAACATACAAGTACAGAATTTTGTCTGACATGAAACAGGAAGCACACAATTTTATATAGGTTTAACATTTAAGCTATGCCCACCTTACTGACGTGATATGTCACAGGGCATCTACATCACTTTAACTTACAGTCCTCTATTCATAAAACTGTTGATGCTGTATATTTAAAAAAAACTTTTCCTCTAGATACAATACGGCCTTGCTATTCAGCTGGTCAGACATAATGTCTTTCTGTAAAGTTACTTCTTCAAGGTTTCATATCAGTTCGAATACAATAGCAGCTTCAGTCTTTTAATACACATCTTTATTCTCTGTTACACTTTCTCACACAGCTGCGTGCTATCTCAGTAACACATATACAAGGCCAAATCCTTCCAACAGGAAAGAGCAGAAGATTTCATTATTTCACACATTTAATTTCCTGACCAAGCAGATAATCACTTGTGAAAAGCATAAACATTAAAACTTGCTAAGCTAGCATTCTGCCAGGGTCAAAGATCAGCTTTGCTTCAAGCCACACTGCAGTTTCAAAACTACTTACATTTACACATGAATTAATTCTTACTGTTATATGATTAATAGAATACAATGCATTATATACTACTTTGCTTTTAAACTAGCATTTCTCATATATTCAAATACACATTTTTCTAACATTTTCCCCCCTATTAATACTTTTTATTCTATTTTGAAGTATGCATAGTGTCATTTCATCTCCTAGCCTTTTCCACTTAGGATTTTCAGCTAGGTGAGTCATTCAATCTATACTTCAGAAAAAATGTCATCTGAGATCAAGCTTTCAATCTCAATATCTTGGTACAAAGTTTCAGTAACAGATACATCAATAAAATCTTTGATTAATCTTTTCATGCAGGGAATTCCACAACAAACACATGCTCCTATTAGGAGTATACCCACACAAATGGCAATCAGAATATTCATTAGGATGGAACCCCACCCCCCAAATAGATTCTGGAAAAAGTCCATCAGTGGGTTTGGGCCTGGTTCAGTCATGGCTGATACTTGCTGAATTACCTCTAGGTGGTTATTGATCTCATGACGATTGTCAGGAATATAAGCACAGCATTCTTCTTTGATAAGCACGCACGTACCACCTCTCGCTGCTAGGGTGAAGTCAAGAGCCATTCAATTTTGTAGCACAACAGTTCTCATTGCATTCAGTTCATCAGTCACCAGTTCTAGGGTGGAAAAAGTTGCATTGCTCATTACTTCGAGAAGTTTCGACAACTTCCTCAGCTCCTAGATCGATTTGACTGCTCCATAGGCTGGGAATATTCCTTCCCAAGATATAACACTGTCACTCAAGTCCATATGAGTCAATTAGCTTTTGTCTTTTACTGAATTGTGGTCTTTCCAGCCAGCTTCGATCTTTCCAACTGGATTCACAGGTTTTTCAACTGGACCTTCGGGTTTTCGGGCTGCTTCTCTCATGTTTCATATCTTACCCAAAGGTAATTCTGCAGTATGTCTTATTGCTGGAACCAAATAACCCAAAAAACAACTGCCGGACCAATTCTCAGGTAACCATTTATATGCCTTTTTCCCACAAATCAAATAACAGTTTTCTACTTTAGTACTAATACGCATCAGCCCTGCATGAAACATTTTCTGATCTATAACTGACAACTGTTTAAACAAAACTGGATTTTTGCGAATGTCATTCATAGTTGTTTTCAATGAGTTCAAATACGAGTCATAATTAGTATTGCAAAAAGTATTGCCATTACCATTCTTAATATAACATCGGTAAGATATGGTTATATTACAATTGCTCCAGCCCACCTGGAGGGTGTCATTTTATAAAACATACAACTCCTTTTTGTGTGACAGGTAAAAATAAAGCTATTTTGTCCTGTGATCTCACAGTTCCTGTATCGAAAAGTAAATTCTCCCAAGTCTCATTTATCCCCAAAGGGACAGCGGACATTATCAGACCTCCATATGCTGTTGGTATAGCTGTACAAACCCAGCAATTTGAAATGTTCATAGTCTCTGCATATACACTTTTCATGGCTAGGTATGTGTTAAAATTTGGATGCCAGTCTATAGATGTTTCATCACGCCTTCCCACTTTCACTTGTGTGGTTGTGTGTAGGATAAACCACAACAAGAGGAAAATTGTCACAATTACAGTCAATAAATTTACACTCAACAAAATGATTATGCAACATCTCTGGTGTTGTTCTAAATTTCTATTCGGTTTGTTTTTGGCCATCTCGGTCTGGTTGTGTATCAGTCACAAAGTTTTTATCAAGTTGAAAGTTCTTTACCGGTTTACAATGTGTCAAATGAACCCAAGACGTCCTCTCGGCCAATCTAACTGCAGTAGGCGTTGCCAACAGAACCTGGTACGGTCCCTACCACTTTGGACTCGCCCAATTCTTCCTTTTCATCACTTTCACCCAAACGTATGTCCCAGGAGCCAAGACTGCTTCCACCGGTCTGGTCTCTTTCTTAGATGAAAAAGAGTTAAACTGCAAAACAGATTTATTTGTTAACAATTTCCTCATATAACTAGCTAATGAACTGTCAGCCTCTTGCTCTGCAGACATGAGAGCTTTCCACTGAGGCACATAATATGCTCTCCCAAAAACCATTTCAAAGGGAGTCAAACCCTTTACATTTGGAACCGTTCTCACACTCAGCAGTGCTAAAGGCAGACAGTATATCCAATTCTTTTGGGTTTCCTCTACTAGCTTCCTAAGTTTACTTTTTAGGGTACCATTGTACCTTTCCACCAGTCCTGCTGACTGTGGGTGGTAGGCACAATGGTTCTTTAAGGAGATACCAAAAAATCTACCAAGTTGGTGGATTGTCTGGTTTACAAAATGTGTGCTGTTGTCACTATAAATCCTTTCCGGAATGCCAAATCTAGGGATTACTTCTTTTATCAGGGCTTTCGCCACTGTTGCTGCATCCGGGTTTTTGGTTGGAAAAGCTTCTACCCATTTAGAAAACATGTCTACAATAACTAAACAAAACATTTTCCCTTTACATTTATTCAACTCTATGAAATCCATACAAATAGTATGGAACGGGTATGGTGGTATAGGAAAACTTCCTTGCTTGGTTTTAAATGCTCCTTGTGCATGGTGCTTGTTACAAGTATGACAAGCTGCACAAAATTTTTTTGTGTAGTTTGTGTATCCATATGTTTGGAATATTCGGTTTACTAACTGTACCATCCCCCCTGTTGAGACATGGCACTGCCCATGGCTCAACAAAGCTGCATATCTAAATAAATTAGACGGCAGTATCGGTTTTCTTTCTTTGGAAATGTACAGTCCATTCTCAAGAATTGCACCTCGTTTTACCCATTTTTGTTTCTCTGCTTTTGTAGTAAGTGTCTGAATTGTTTTTAACATGTCTAAATCTAAAATCTCAGAGGGTTGTAATTCCTCATGTAAAAGTAAAGTTTCTGAGTCTGAGGCTGCTTGCTTTGCAGCTGCATCAGCTCGTGCATTGCCTTTTGAAATCTCATCCTGCTGTTTTGTATGAGCTACACATTTACAAATAGCTACTTTGGTAGGTAACTGAATAGATTCTCCAAAATAAATTGCGCATGATTAATAGGCTTTCCACTAGATGTTATCATTCCTCTATTTTTCCATTGTTGTGCAAATACATGCACTGTAGAAAAAGCATACTGACTATCAGTATATATGTTCACACACTTGTTTTTTGCTAAAGTACATGCCCTCGTCAAAGCTATCAATTCTGCTGCTTGTGCAGATAAGTTGTGTGGTAAGGATTGAGCTTCTAAAATTTCAGTGTCTGTAACTACTGCATACCCTACCAGATTCTTCCCTGGAGGACCCCTTCTGCATGAGCCGTCCACGTAATATGTCACCTCGGCATTATCCAAGGGCATATCTGTGAGATCTTGTTTAGGTAAAGCTAACTGTTCAATTTCCTGCAGGCAGCTGTGTGGTGTGCCATCCACAGGAGTTGGGAGTAGTGTTGATGGATTTAATGTCGTACATCATTCAATTGTCATATGAGGTTGGCTCAGCAGTATAGTCATACAAGAAAGATGTCTAGTAGGGGAAAGGTATGCCACTTTTTCTTGCAGTAAAATTATTGCAACTGCATGAGGCACTCTCAATGTGAGAGGGTGGAATAACACCACTGAGGTTGAAGCCTGTACTGCCATTGCAGCTGCAACTACTGCTTGCACACAGTGAGGCAAAGATCGTGCCACTGGGTCTAACTGTGATGAATAATAGGCTATGGGGCGTTGCTTATCCCCATGTTGTTGCGTCAATACTGACGTCATATATCCTTGCTTACAATCTAAGGTCTGAAAAAAACGTTTGTGATAATTTGGAAGTCCTAAAACTAATGAAGAAGCTATCAACTGCTTCAACCTGCAGAAAGCCGTTTCTGCTTCGGGTGTCCATTGTAAGATATCTTGTGCTGCCATTGGTGTCTTGTATATCAAGTCAGTCAGTGGAGCAGATTCCAAATCATAATTTGGTATCCAGTTCCGACAAAAATTAGTTGTACCCAAGAAAGACATCATTTCCTTCTTGGTTGCTGGTTTAGGTGCTTGCAAAATTGCTGTTTTTCTTTCCTCATCTAGTATTCTACCTTCATTGGATATTACATATCCCAAGTATCTAACTTGTTTTCTCCAAAGTTGTAACGTACTTTTGTTTACTTTGTGTCCTTGTGTTGCTAAAAATTTCAATAATGCTACAGTATCCTCCCTGCACTGTTGCTGGGTGGGGGCTGCTAGCAAGATGTCATCTACGTAAAGTAGAATTTGACTACCTCCCGGTGAGGTAAACCCTGCCAGGTTGCTAGCCATTTCTTGTGCTGGTAGTCGAGTATATGTATACCTTTTACCCTGAAATGTAAATGCAAACCAATATTGACTATGAGGATGTATAGGTATTGAAAAGAAAGCATTGCTAATATCTACCACAGAGAAATATTTCTGTTGCGGTTCTAAATCGTTTAACAAAGTATGTGGGTCTGGCACCATAGGTGCTCTAGGTATTACTGCATTATTTACAGCTTGTAAATCTTGTACCATGCGCCATTCCTCGTTTGCTTTTTTAACAGGAAATAGGGGTGTATTATATGGTGAATCAGGAGATTCTACCAGTACTCCTTCTTTGAGTAATGCTGCTATTATAGGCTTAATTCCTATTTCTGCATCCTTTCTCAAAGGGTATTGTCTTTTCTGTGGTCTAAAAGCTGATTTTGGGGTTATTGTAACTGGTCCTGCTGTTCGAATAAGTCCTACATCTGACTTGCCTGTTGACCAAAGAGTTGTTGGAATTTCACATGAAGCCTTTTCTTCTTCTTCTAATAAGAATGCTAATCAGCTGTCCTCGCTAGATTGCAAGTGTACAGCTGGATGTGTCTGTGTCAACCAATTCAGTTTTTGTTTTTGTATCCCTTGTTCTGATAGTTCTAAATCAGTCTGTTTCTCCCATCTTGTTACTTTTTTTCCTAAATCTGCCCATTTTACACTTTTGTTCTTTGTCAAGCTGACATGTGGTAATCAATTTGATTTATACAATGCAAGGAATTCTTGAGGTAATGAACAGCTGACTACACTGTTCCCCTCAGTATCCCAGTACAAAGTACGCAATACTAGTCTAGTTGCACGATTTCTAAACAAATCTTGCTCATACTCTCTATCAGGTCCTGGTGTAGTACAGTAGTATAGAGTACAGTGTAACAAATGCTGTCGATCAGTGTCAAGGGACGGGGCTTTACTGATGGCTACGTTCATCAGTTCCTCGGTTACTGCCCCTGGACCAGTCGTGACTAGGTCCTGGCTGTACCAGTAAAAAGTTTCACCCTCCGATCGCACTACAAAGGTATCCATTTGTCTCTGTGCCTCCATACCTTGTACAGTTGGAACTACTGCTATGCCAAATATCTGCATAAGATCCCTGCCCAATAGGTTTACTGGACACTTTGCAGAAACAACAATTCTACTTCTCTGGGTCACACCTGAAACAGGGTCAGTTATTGCTATATCATGGGAAAGTGGTTCCCTGTATAGCTGTCCATTTGCTGCTTTTACTAGTATATAATCAGGTGATTCTGACTGTTCTGGTAACTTGGAAGGGTGTATCAAAGTCTGTGACGCTCCTGAGTCACACAGGAATTTGACTTCCCTTCCCTCCACCAGAAGTGTAACTTCCGGTTTCGTATCTGCTAAGTAGAGCTCTAAACTCAATAATGCTAAGTCCAAAATTTCACTTTCTTCATTCTCCATATCTACTTGCACTTCCTCTACTCCTTCTATCACATTTACATTTGTTTTTTGTTTATTAACTTTTCCTGATGATTTCTGACTTTCACATGATGTATCTTCACTATCATATAGTCAGTCCTCATCTCCCTTATCTTCTGTAATTACCTTTTTGTTTTGCCTACAATCCCTTGCTAGATGTCCCTTTTTCCCGCACTTGAAGCATTCACCTCTCTTTTTTCTTTTGTCAAAATCTTCTGATCGTTTGTCAGACTGTTTGTTTCCCTGGGCATTCTTCTTGCCCTTTTTACCTGACTGTAATACAAATACTTCAGCTCCGTCTTCAGCAGTGAAGACTTGCGCCTTCTTTTTCTTTTTACTATTAAAATGTCTTTCAGCATGTCTAGCGTATTCAAGTAAGGCTTGTAGCCTCCCTGTTAGATGGTCTATCATATGCTTCGTAATGAAGCTGCTAATAGGTGCAATGCAACCTTTCAAAAATGCATTTTTTAATTGTTGTTCATATGGGGAATCATTCGTTTGGTTCTCAGGAACCGACATACAGCTATGATTATTAAAACATTCTAATAATCTAGCATAGTATCCATCTATTGTCTCATTTTCCTGTTGTATGCATTGATTAATGCAAGTCCAGTCTGCTCTAGGTTTCCATTTCTCAGAGATTCGGTCTGTCAGACCTTTCACTCTGTTGTCTAACTCTGCGTCACTATGTGGGAGTGGTTTATTACGAGGATTCCAGTTGCCACAAATCATGTGCCAGTCTGGACCTATAATTTGTCTTACTACTTTTTCTACTTCTTCCCCATTTAAGTGGTAACTCAATCTCATGCCTTGTAAATCTTCTAAAAATTTCGTAAAATTAACTTTCGGATGGGGGATTCCCTCAGTAGCCTTCCGGATATCTTCCGGTGCCCATGGTCTATATACTAAGAGTGTTGGGTCCTGCCCTTCCTGTCCTGCCTGAGTATTTGGAACTTCTATAAGTGGGCATATTTCTTCCTCACTCTCATCCTGTAGATTTCTCTCTATTTGGTATGATTCTGTGTCCCTATGTGTTTTACTTGTTCGGGACCTAGTTTCAATAGGATCTCTAACAAATGGTTGTGGTCTTGCTGAAACTTCAGGATAACGCGGAGGCGGACCAGCCTGTCCACTCCCTTCATATCCTGAAAAGGGTAAGGGAGGGGGCAAGGGAGGAGGAGGAGGAGCTGTCGCTATTACCAAGTTATTATCCTCTTTGTCTAGAAATAATGTTTTTGAATTTTTCAGCTTCTGCTCTCTACGATTTGCTTCCTCAATCCACCTGTGTGCCTGAGGAATGCCTAATTGGCATTGCTTTTTTGCCTGACCTTCCGCATCAGATTTAAGCTGTTTAAGGAGTTTAACTAGTGAAGTTTTATCTAGTTTACCATCAAATTCATATTTATTAACCCATTTCGTATAATACCTAACGTTATCAGAACGTTGTAATTGCATGTATTTTGCATCTTCGGTTAGGGGCGGATCTCGCGATGTTTTAGTGCACTGATTACCCATGTCAAAGAAAATGTTACGTAACCCTTTTTTATCACGTGATATCAAGTTCTCAGTTCCTGTTCACAGTTTATCTAGAATAACTGCCTACCTTATTCTGTTACCCTGATCTATGACCAAATATACAGTACTTCCTTTTGTCCCTGATCTGCAAAACAAATCTTGACAACAATATACTGTAACCTAGTCCCTGATCTAAAACAGAAAAAAGGCAAATTCTTCCTACCTGAGCCTCCGGTATTGAGAAAGTCCAAGTTCCGCTTTTCGGCCACAGATCAGAAAGTGGCCAGCCTCTTTACACGACAATTCAGTCGGTCTTTTCACTCAAGAAGAACCATTTTGGTAACTTCTCCTGCGCAGTATTCGACCACCGATACGCTCTGATCTGCGGCTTACCAAGGGAATTCCGTCTGCGAAGGACCAAACTGTTAAATAAAATAAGATTTCAATACACAGGAGGTTTAGGTTAAAAATTTACTAGTGTACACCAGGAGGCAAAAAACGTACAAGTACAGAATTTTGTCTGACATGAAACAGGAAGCACACAATTTTATATAGGTTTAACATTTAAGCTATGCCCACCTTACTGACATGATATGTCACAGGGCATCTACATCACTTTAGCTTGCAGTCCTCTATTCATAAAACTGTTGATGCTGTATATTTAAAAAAACTTTTTCTCTAGATACAATACAGCCTTGCTATCCAGCTGGTCAGACATAATGTCTTTCTGTAAAGTTACTTCTTCAAGGTTTCATATCAGTTCGAATACAATAGCAGCTTCAGTCTTTTAATACACGTCTTTGTTCTCTGTTACACTTTCTCACACAGCTGCGTGCTATCTCAGTAACACATATACAAGGCCAAATCATTCCAACAGGAAAGAGCAGAAGATTTCATTATTTCACACATTTAATTTCCTGACCCAGCTGGTTTTTCTCCCCGTGCTGCGACTTTTTGGCAGTGTCCCTTCCTAGGCTAGACTCCACGTGGTCTCCCATAACGCAGCTTACTGGCGTTGATTTATTAAAGTTTTAGCGCACTAGTAATTCCTACCTGCTATGGTATTTTACTGGCGTACAGTTATTAATTAGTGTGTACTACATGTTTCTTATTACTGAGTGTGTAACTTCTTTTGCTGGCATTTGACTTATTAGTTATAGAGCACTATAAGATCCTACTTGCTAAAGTATTCTACTGGCGTTTACTTA
Source organism: Protopterus annectens (assembly GCF_019279795.1). NCBI lineage: Eukaryota > Metazoa > Chordata > Ceratodontiformes > Protopteridae > Protopterus > Protopterus annectens. Next base: position 1,963,732,190 of record NC_056728.1, read on the forward strand.
TGAGTTATTGTACACTACAGGTTTCTAATTACTAAGTGTGTATGCTATGGATATGTACTGCTCTCTGCTGATTTTTTAACTTCCCAATAACAGTGCTGCATATCCGACCCATTGAAGTATAATTATTTTACAATTCTTATATTCCCCTTGGGATCTTTGTTATATTTGACCTTGGATCCGTGGGTTTTTCAATACTAGGTCTAGCCTATGATTTGTAGAAACTGATTGACTGCTTGAAGTATATGCTTTGTATTTGAATGCATCTAATCACCAGGCCTGATACTGTTTTCCTAAATGTTTTTTTTATAAGATAGTTAACTACTGTAAAGTTTATTCCTTGAGGGCCCACTGTATGTCTGTAACAGGCTGACTATTCTGCTTCATATAGTGTTGCTCCTGGGTAAATCACTGTACTGCCCTCGTTGCTCTTGATTTAAAGCAAATTATGCTAATTATGTTGTACCCTCATTTTGATTAATAACTATTTCTCTCTCCTCTGCTTGTTTTCTCTTTTCTCTCTACCTGTAGCTATTTTTACAGATTGTATACCAGGGTTCCTGTCCTTCCCTAACCCAAGAGGCCCTGTGGACATCTCTTATTATCCAGTATCCTGAATAGGAGTGAACATCCTTATAACAAAGACTGTCCTCCCAGATATATTTTGGAAAGTATGTCCTATCATTGTATTGATTAACTTTACTCACCAGGACATATTTTTACCCCTGCCAGGTAAACCAGCAGCCCCCCCCCTCTAGTATTGGCCTTTTATCCTCTCTCCTTCCCTCCTCTGTTTGCCTTTGTCCTTATTAATCCTCCCTCGCTACCCTGTCTCTTGCTTTTTATCCTTGGTAAACCCCTGTGTGCTCTGTCTGATATTCTTTCCTTTCCTGGCCACTAGGTGGCGCCCTTGTTACTACAAATCCTACATTCATATCTATTAGTATATCCTACTGCACTTCCTATCGATCCAACCTGACATTTTTCTCTAGAACATCTCCTCTATCTTACCCATTACTATTTCACTTACCCCCCACCTATCATAATAAGTCTCCTCAACCTGTTGAACTCACCCTTACCTTTACACCTGTTTCTCTTCCTCTTGCCTGATTGTTTTCTGCAACTGGTCGTCTTGTTCTTCCCGCTCGCCACGCCACTCCGCCCTCCCTACCCCCAATTCCCACCCACCCCAGGGTCCTACCTTTATACTTACTTAGGCACACCCCCAATTAGCCAACAACCTATAACTTTTCTCATATACATCTACCAATTAACTCCTCACTCCTACAACCACACCCTTTCTCCAAACTGCCTCACCCTATCCTTACAAACCGTGCAGCCCTATAATTACTAGCCTCATACTCTATAAAAACATGCCTTTAACCCTTAAATCACTCTTTCCTCTTTTTCTCCTTAACATCCTGCTTTACTACTACACCCTTACCTCCTATGAAAATCTCAGGCTTAACCAAACTCCTTCATCAGCCAAACGTACTACAACTACACTTCCTCTACCCAACCAATCACATATTAATATACTATCTACCTGTCCCTACCTCCCCCCTCTCTACCACAAAGCCCACCACTACAAATTCACAACCTCCAAACGGCTTATTCTAATACCACTCAAATACACAAAGGTCCTTCAACCACCACAAACTCTTTTACTTTTACATGGGGACATCCACCCCAACCCTGGCCCCAATACCCTCCACAATCAGAGCCCTTCAAACCAAACTGCCAACTATTCTAACCCGCCCTTTTCCTCTGACTCCCTCTCTATTGCTCACCTTAATATTCGTAGCATTAACAACAAAGTCACTCAACTCCATGCCTTAATTGATTTCTACGCCTTTGATATCCTCTGTCTCACTGAAACCTGGCTTAAACCCAGTACCAAAGACAATGAATTCACTCCCCCAGGCTATAGTACCTTAAGACAAGACTGTCCAAATAAAAAAGGTGGAGGAGTGGCCCTCCTGTACAAATCCCAACTTCAGGTAGCCTTAATTGACTCCTTCCCCCCCATACCAGGAAATGCTGAAATACTTTGCACCAAACTCCAAGTTAACAAATCCAAGGCTATAAACATAATATGTTCCTACATCCCCCCAGGCAAGAACATCAATACCCTAGAAAATATCCTAAGCTGGATTTCCTGCACCTTTCCCCAGGAAACCATAATCTTAGGTGATTTTAATATTGACTGGAACTCCTGCATATCCCCCAAACCCACCATACACCTTAATCTCTTTAACTTTCACCAAACCATCAACTCCCCTACTAGAATACATAAATCCACCCACAAACAAACCATTCTAGACTGGATACTGACCAACAACAATCCCCTCTCCTATAAAACAGGAATACTCCCTGACAATATCAGCGACCAACTCCCTACCTTTATCACCAAACAAAAATGCAACAATCCCAAGCAAACTATTTATCGTACCAAATATAACAAAACAGAATTCAATCTAACATCCTTTCAAAATGAACTCAAAGAATATAACTGGTCAACTCTAAAATACCTCCCAATAGATGAAGCAGTAACCCATTTCAACAATACCTTCCTACAAATTCTAAACCAGCATGCCCCATCCCGATTAGTCAGAGTCAGCTCCAAAGCAGCTCCATGGCTCTCTGTTACAACTAAACAAACTATGAGAGCTAGAAATAAATCATGGTCTAAATGGAGGTCCACAAAAAGCCCTATTGACCATCAAAATTTCAAACATCTAAGAAACAAAACAAAGAAACTTATCATTCTGGATAAAAAAAACTACAACTTTCAATATCAACAAAACCAAAACCAAAACCCAAAAACATTCTGGTCAGGAATAAATAAACTACTCCACCCAGGCAACACCAAAACACCTACCCCAGCTAGCTTAGCACAAACCCAACCTAACATCATAGCCAACACTTTTAACAACTTCTTCTCTCAAACAGTCAACTCACTTGCAAGCACCATGACTCCCCCCCCTTCCCTCCAAATTACCACCACTCTAAACAGTACCCACACGCTAAAGCTTGAGACCGTCTCAACAACCTATATACGGAAACTACTTTCTAAACTAAAACCCTGCACCCCTTCTGCTGACAAACTTCCAGCTGAATATCTTCAGCTAGCTGCAACCAAATAGCCTACCCAGTTTCCATCTTAATAAACAGAACCATAACAGAATCCAAAATCCCATCCTGCTGGAAAATCTCCCATATTATTCCACTCCATAAAGGAAGGAACTCTAACGAACTATCCAATTTTAGACCTATTGCCCTTCTATCTCCTCTATCCAAAATAATGGAACGCTGCATTCACCATCAACTTCTACATTATCTCTTAAATAGCAACTTGCTTGTAGACTCTCAACATGGTTTTAGACCGTACCACAGTACTACTACTGCCCTTCTCTCCTTCTCTGACACTATAAATAAAAACCGAAATAACAACCTGTTCTCATCTGCACTATTCTTGGACCTCTCAAAAGCATTCGATATGGTCAACCATCAACTTCTCCTCGATACCTTAAAATCCCTATCTCTGGATTCACAAGCATTACAGTGGTTCAACTCATACTTGACTAATAGAAAACAAGCAGTCCTTTGGGACAGCCATTTATCCACTCAACTCCCAATTACTATTGGAGTCCCACAAGGATCCATCCTAGGTCCCCTACTTTTCTCTATTTTCATTAATAATCTGCCCAATTCCCTCCCAACATCCACATGTATACAATATGCAGATGATTCCACTCTCATCTGCTGTGCTTCTTCCCCAGCAGAACTCCACTCTGCTACCCAAGTAGTCTTCACTGCAGCAGAAAAATGGTTTAAACATATCTGTCTCCTCCTAAATCCCAAAAAAACCAAACTACTACTCTTTACCCCAACCTGTAAATCCACCCCAATCTCTTTTCAATAACATCCTGTAATGGCACTGTCATCAAACCTGACAGCTGCACTAAACTGCTAGGCGTCACCATAGACAACCAGCTAAATTTTGACTATCACATTGATTTAACTATCAAGACAGTCAATAAAAAGATTGGTGTCCTATACAGGCTAAAGCCCTATCTCACTGCTACTTCGAGTAGCCCTCCAAACTCACCTTATCTCTACATTAATTTACGCCTCTCCCTCCTTTATCAACTTATCTAAAGCTAATCTTCAGAAACTGAATACTGCCTACCACAGTATAACCAGATTTGCCACTGGCTCTCCATTCCAAACTCACCACTGTCTTAACTTAAAGAAACTAAACTGGCTTGAACTCCCAAACCTAATACTCCTACAACAACTGATCATCACTTTTAAAATTCTTCATTACCCCTCCAATATACCCATACTAAATAAACTCATCACACCTTATAAAAATCTCACGACACTTAGATCAGCCAACAAGCTACTAGTTACTACTTTGAAATCTCATAACAAATCAGGTGATTCCCTATTTGCAAACACTATCGGTTCTTACTGGAATAAACTTCCCACAGAACTGACCTCCTAACCTCATGTCACCTTTTCAAAAAACAGATAAAAACTCACCTACTAATTCACTGGCTATGTCCCTGCTCCAATCCTGACTGAGCTCAGCACTCTTTATTACTCTCTCCAGTCTGCTACTTGTGTATTTCTTTCCATTCCGTTCTAACTTAGACTGACTTCATCAGCCCCTTTACTGGACCTTCACTCTTTTATCTCTCAATTTTTGCTTACCTCCCTTCTAGCCATCTTCTTTCCATCTCTTTCTACCTTTAGCTGACCTCCTATAATCCTGCTACCTTGGCATTTCATCACTATCCTGTTTCCACCCTCTCCTTTTTCCAACTGGACACTCCCACCCTTTACCAAACTCATAATACTTTTTCCAATCAAATTATATTCTATCCCCACTTTCTGTCTACCTTATGTTTCCCCTTTTCCTCATCTTTAACTACTTAATTACCTGTTAAACTGCCAAACCTGCTCTTTTAACACTTGATACCAACAGATTTCTTGCTTCTGCAAATTTCCTAATCTGATATCACGACTACTGACTAACGATAATATTTTTTTAACTTGACTATTGATATCTCTCAACTTAACTTTGTATTTTAGATGCTGGAGCTTATCTCCTTAGCCGCTTAACTGAACTCTGTTTGTTACCTACTCAGATGAGTCCAGGTAAACTGTATATTGTCTCAGTACATTTTGTTAGTATTATTTTAGCAATGTTTTTGTAAATGTATTGTCTTATTCTGATAGTGGAGCTTTTCTCCTCGGGCCTCTGCTGAAAATGGACATGTATCCAGCCAGATTAGCCCGGTTAACAAATGTAAAATAAATAAATAAAATAAATAAATAATCACTTGTGAAAAGCATAAACATTAAAACTTGCTAAGCTAGCATTCTTCCAGGGTCAAAGATCAGCTTTGCTTCAAGCCACACTGCAGTTTCAAAACTACTTACATTTACACATGAATTAATTCTTACTGTTATATGATTAATAGAATAAAATGCATTATATACTACTTTGCTTTTAAACTAGCATTTCTCATATATTCAAATACACATTTTTCTAACATTATCCATAATACAAAAAACATACCACTCAATCCCCAGAATTCTAAATACCAGTATTACCCTGACCGCATTTGCAGATGACCTAAATCTACATTTTGAACATTCGCTATCAGATACCAAGAAAATAGTCAATAGCTTGAACACCTTTTCTCATATTTCAGACTACAAAATCAATCAAAATAAATCCCTTATTTTCCCAATCAATCCTTCAGCCCATAGACAAAATCTCTTTCCAGACTCACCCTTCCACATAGTATACTCCTTCAAATATGTAGGGGTCTGGTACGACCAGTCTTCTTCCTCCACATTACATTCCAATTTAACTAAAGTATGGGCGACACTCTCGCAAGACATGTCTAGATGGCAACAGATGAAACTTCCTATGCTATCTAAAACATCTATCATTAAAATGAACATCCTTCCAAAACTTCTTTACCACTTTCAGAAATTGCTAAACCTTTAATAAATCTTTTAAAATAGGATACACCAGAGACCCTCTCTTAGGATAGCTAACAGGAAAATTCATTTCAGAATTTAAAGCAAGCTTTAGCTACTGCCCCAGGTTTAGGGTTACCAGATTATGGAAAGACTTTCATTTTATTTTGTCATGAAAGAAATGGATTTGCTCAAGGAGTGCTTGCACAGAAATATGGGGACAACTATCATCCATTAGCTTATAATTGTACAGTACTTGATTCTGTTGCAAAGGGATCTCCACCATGTTTGAGGGTGGTGGCCACTGCTGTCATTCTAGTCAATCTTGCACAATCACTAGTGCTCGGCTATGATCTTACAGTAGCTGTCCCTCATTCTGTATCATCTCTCCTACTTAAAATGAAAACCGAACCCCTCTTGCCTGCATGACTAATTAAATATTAACTTACTCTTCTCTCTGATCCATTTATTTCTCTCATGCACTGTCCTGTTCTAAATCCTGCATCTTTGTTACCTACTGCTGTGGATGGTGAACAGCATGATTGTGTGTGTGTGTGTGTGTGTGTGTGTGTGTGTGTGTGTGTGTGTGTGTGTGAGTGCATGTGAGACTAATTATCTGCTTTTTCCTAGGAATGACTTAAAGGACACTCCTATATCCAATGCTGAACTGGACCTATTTGTGGATGGTTCCTCTCGAAGAGATAGAAATGGAAACCTGGTCACAGGAATATCTGACTGCACCAATAATGATGTTTTACTTCAACAAAGACTAGAGGGCATACATTCTGCCCAGGTAGCTGAGTTAGTGACTCTACAAGGGGCTTGTGAGTTACCAAAAACAAAGTCGCCAATGTCTACACTGACAGTCGATATGCTTTTGGTATGGTACATGATTTTGGGCAACTTTGGAAAAAGAGGATTTCTAACCTCAGCAGGAACTCAGATTAAAAATTATTTTTATGTTAACAGCCTGTTAGAGGTTCTTTTGTTACCTAAAGAATTAGTAGTAGTTAAATGTAGTGCTCATCAAAAAGGTATAGATAGTATTTCAAGGGGAAATAATTTGGCACATTAAGCTGCTAAGCAAGTTGTAGAAGGACTATGTGCAAATTTTCATGTAATGTTATTGCAAGACTCTAACAGTAATGACGTGTTTGATTTTAAGGGAGTATCAGCTCTCCAACATGAAGCATCACAGGGAGAAGGTCAGAGGTGACTCAAAGATGGATGCAGAACATCTGGATGGCTGACTGTTGGCACTTGCCTTCTTTCTACCTTACCAGGTAAGGGCATATCATTTACAAGCCCATGCAGGTAACACAACTTTATTTAATCAAGCTACCCGAAGTTGGTATGCCCCTCATGTCTCCTCTTTGACATTTCAGTATGTTAATAATTGTATAGTATGTCTAACATATAACATTAGCAAAAACTCAAATGTTAAAGCTACATGCTTACCACCAACTTGGGCACTTTTTGTTAATGTGCAGCTGGACTTGTCCAGATGCCAAAGGTCCATAATTTACAATTTATATTGCTGGTGGTTTGCATGGTTTCTGTATGGGTGGAAGCTTTACCCATGGCACAAAACAGAGTCTGTAACAGTTGTTAAAAAACTTGTATTTGAATTTATACTAGATTTGGTGTACCTTGTACTATCAATAGTGATCAGGGAACTCATTTTGACAATTCTCTGACCAGAGATCTATGAAAGATTTGTAATACTAAGTTGAGTCTTCACTGTCCCAACCATCCACAGCCATGTGGATTAGCAGAGAGGATCAATAGGACCCTTAAAAATAAGATTTTAAAGATTTGTGCTGAAACAAACCTTAAATGGCCAGAGGCACTTCCCTTAGCATTAATGAGTAGGAGGAGTACATTAAATACTACAAGGAGGTTGAGCCCCTGTGAGATATTAATGGGGGACCCCATGGCCTTGCCAGCTACTCACCCTGTGTCAAATGAAGAATTAACTCTAATGGATGATGTTATATTGTCTTACTGCACAAAATGTATTAATTTCTTGCAACAGTACCTCAGAACTGTACAAGAAGCTCTTCCTCAACCTCCTGACCAGCCCTGTCACCAACAGCGGGTCAGTGATTGGGCTTATGTTAAAACTTTCCAGAGAACTGTTTGAGTCCGAAGTGGAAAAGGCCTTTCCAGGTCCTGCTCACACTTATACTGCAGTTTGCTGCACAGGACTACCAAATTGGATACATTCATCAAATTGTAAGCGTAAGAAGAGTTGTCATGTGGAAGCCTCAGACAAATCATCTTTGCCAGCAAAGGAAGATTGAAGTGCAAAGGACGAACCATCTGACCTAGTGAAGGATTAAAAAAATCAACTCATACAACAGTCCGTGATGAATACAGTGGCAACAGGTACTTTTATTTTGTTTTTGTTGCTGTTTCCGTTTATAAATTGGTCAAGAGAAAATTGTTTCCTCTTGGTTCTTCAACAGTATGCTGTGGACTTAAATGTGACAAACTGTTGGGTGCATTCACAAATACAGCGTCATTCTAAGGCAGTGTTTCCCATGATTCCAATCCCTGCATCTCTAGGGATGTTAGAAAAGCAACAATCTAACTTGGGGTAATGTGACTGACTTTTCAAAGGTTGTGCTGCTTGCGACCACAAATCGTGGAGACACATGTTATGCCAAAAATAGGAATGTACCAGTGGGAACCAGTAGATACAATGACACTAGACATGAAAGTGTTTTGAACTCTTTATGCTTAAAAAGTTATGACTGGGGGCATGGTATGGTCATTATACAGACCTACCCATGGTTGCCTACAAATTGATCTGGATATTGTTTCGTAGGCTATATCACTCATGCTATTCAACATTTCAAGAACCCTCTAGCAGGCAAACTGAAAAATAAACAAGCAATTCACAGGGCAGAGCAAGTATTTTCAGTCTTTACTCCTGGGTATGGAGTGCAGAGGACAATGCTCAAAATCACCATGCTTACTCAAATTCTTCAGGATATAGCAAACCATACTTCACATCACATTACAATGGCAAATCAAGAAATGACTGAAATTCAGACTGTGGTATTACAAAATCATCTGGCACTCGACATAATGCTAGCTGTCAAGGGGGATGGGTCATGTCTCTTAATAGGAAATATATGTTGTTGTTCCTATATTAGTGACTATCATGATGAACAAGAAAAGTTCGCCAGTTTCATGGAGCAAAGAGTCAAGGATCTGGACAGTACAGCTAAACAGTGGACACTTTTTGGATGGTTGGCCAGTGTATGTGGTAACCTGAGAACTAATATATTACAAGGTATCTTTACAGTAATTAGTATCATTCTTTTAGTTTTATCATTTTCTGTTCTAAAGACTGTGATTACAAAATGGTTAATCTCAAGTGTACAATAAACTTATAAAGATAAAAAGTGATACAAAAAATACTGAAGATGATAATATTACAATGCTGAAGCATATTTTTATCAAATTAAAAAAAAATTTAAATATATTTGTGTATGAAAATCGTAGTGTCAAAGGGAAGACTGTTATGGAAGGTTACTAAGTCTCATGTTTATTCTTCACAAAATACATATTAACTTGCAGTTTCTTCTCATATGAGTCAAATAAAATTTTTATAATATGTTTATGTTAAAAACAAAGTGAAAAATAGATGCAAGATTATGCAAAATATAGTTTCACATAAATAGTAGCTTTATATTTCAGCTGTCTTACAATTGTTTCTTCTCTGTACGGACACATAGTTGAAGGCAAGTGCTGAGAGAATTAAGGAATGTTAAGTTTAAAAATGTCAGGTATCCATGGAAACCAGATTAATCAACAGTACGTTCTGGCCTTCTCAGGCTGCAAGATGAGTCTTTGCAACAATGTCTGTGAGATAGTGTGGACTGGTACCAAATGTTATAAAGATGCAAGCCAATAAATCGTAAGCACAGGTGGTCTATGGTTTAAAAGGCATACTGTCAAGTGTTCATGTGAAGCTCTAAGCAAGGATCACAAGGACATAAAATATTTAAAAAATGTTATTATTTGTTAAAAGCTATGTTATGTCAAAGTTTTGCGTGCATGAAATTGATAAGAAAATGTATACAATAAAGAATTCTCCTTTATTCTTTGAGACTGATCTGAAAATTTTAATAGGCGGTCCCCCAGCACTGTTTATGGAGTAAATAAGTACTTTGCACATCCTGAAATATTATTCTTGACTCAAGACTAAAAGGTAAAACTCTTTTGTTATTTATTTATGAGCTTTAACAGTATGTAGTGCTGCTAATTGTTACCTGAGCATACTGTAAATTAATTTTGTGGTCCTTTGCATATAATGCTGGTAAATGTGTGTGTGTGTGTGTGTGTGTGTGTATATATATATATATATATATATATATATATATATATATATATATATACACATATATATGCATTTTGCCATTATGCAGTTGATTTCCTTTGGGTTAAGTTAAGAGGCTTTAATATTGCAGTGGAAGAGCATACGTGAGTGCTTGCTGGTTAAAGTAAGGGCTAGGTAAGGGGAAATATTTAGTGGTGTGTGTTTGTGTATGTGTCTATGTGTGTAAATGTGACTCTGTGTGTGCATGCCTTTGTGGGACTGAATTAGAGTAAGGTTTGGGGAACAGATTTAGTGTTATACATGTTTGTTGTTGTGCTTATGAGTGTGTGTGTGTGTGTGTGTGTGTGTGTGTGTGTGTGTGTGTGTGTGTGTGTGTGTGTGTGTGTGTGTGTGTGCGTGTGTCCAAGTGTCTTGTGTAGTGGTACTATAAAGGAAATGGAATTTCATAAACTAATAGGGTCAGGTTACAGTTAGAGTAAGCATGCATGAGTAAAGTGTCCCTCTGCCCATCTTAATCAAGCTTGCTGACCCTAACTTGCCCTCAAGCCTACACTTTTAAAACACCCATCCCCTAACAGTACTACTGTTCACATATATTTGGAATAGTGGGTTTTCACTTGCAAAAGTTAACTTAATGGCTGTTGATTTTGTACAAGTTGATGTATAAGAATATACTATATATATATATATATATATATATATATATATATATCTAAAGTTGATTTAGAACAACACAAACACACACACACAGACACACACACACACACACACACACACATATATATCTATATCTATCTATCTATCTATCTATATATATATATATATATATATATATATATATATATATATATATATATAGGTCACCTTCATTTGACCTAAATTTCATTTGCCCGACAGAAATTTCAGGCAGCCCATTTCGCTGACAGTTCATTTGCATGACAATAGGAAAAGGCAAGTAAAAGGTTTTTCTCCTTTTTCCCACTGAAGTATGATCCTGGAGTTAGAATATATAGTTGGGGGGTGGGGGCACAGCCCCCATCTATGTTAGTTTTAGTGAACAATAACAAATCAAACTATACACTATAAAACCAAAGTAGGTGGGGGGGCTGTGCCTCTTACCCCCCCTAACTATATATTCTAAATCCGGGATTGTACTACAGTGGGGAAAAGGAGGAAAAACCTTTTACTTGCCTTTTTCCAATTGTCGTGCAAATGAATTGTCGTGCAAATGAACTGTCAGCCAAATGGGCTGCTTGAAATTTCTGTCAGGCAAATGAACTGTCAGGCAAATGAAGGTGACCCGTATATATATATATATATATATATATATATATATATATATATATATATATATACATATACACACACACACACACACACACACATATATGTATATATATATATATATATATATATATATATATATAGATCTACTGAAATTGACTGAATACCATCTATGTTGACCTACATAATGGTGAAACAAGTTTATCAACATTATGCATGTCAACGTGCTACTACACATGCACTGAGAATTAATCTTGGCCCATGCAAAACTTAAAAGAACACAAAGAAACCATTATTTTTTGCAGGGGGGACCCACCTGTGCCTCCCAATATCCCCTGCTAATTACATATTCTAACTACGCAATCACACATTCCCTGTGGAAAAGGGTATATTCCCCTAACCAGGGATTGTCAATCTCGCATGTCTGTCAACCATCAGTTTAGTCAGTTTAGTCAACCGAATCATGTTGATTAAACAGATGTCAGCAACTGTACCATTCGACAAAGTTACCGGGATCCATATGGATCTTTGTTAGTTTGTCTGAAGACCAAATCATCTAATGGCTAAGCACTGTGGTGATAACATGAACTCCTGGAAAATCAAGTATTTAAGACTGCATTGTTTTCATGTCTTGTAATATGTTTGATGTTTTGGGAGTCTGTTCTCCGTTTGATAATTAGCCGTTTAGTATTTTGGTCTTTCTATATAGTGACAGAGATGTATATCAGTAATGGTTCTATACACATATGGACGATTGGAATATATGAGTGATAAAAAAGAGCAACTTCACAACTAGGTGAATAGATTGTAGGTTGAATGCAGGAATGTCACAATCAATGTGAATATATTGTTAGTAGAAATTTGTTTTATTGGTAATGATATGTTTAGATAGAACTGAAGTTAAGTATATTAAAGAATATTGAGTTAGTTTACATTTTGCTCCTGAGTCTGTGTATTTTTTATGTGGCAGTTTAGATATGTGGTTTCTTGTGTATCTGTCTAGGAGTGTTAATAGATGCAGGGTGAATGTTTTGGGTTCAGTTCTGTGGTAAAGTCCTACACTTCAAACTATTTCATTATATAACGCCTGCATTTGATGTATGTTCCTTCTCTTAGACCTTTGTTTTCCACATTTTGGCATACTGGAATGTGTCTAAGATCATGGTACAGTAGGGAATGGGACTATGTCCTGGCCTGTCCTCATTATTTTTGTGGAAAGGAAAGTCAGGTCAATGTGACTGAAAAAAATTGTTGGATAAATACGTATATGAACAAAATGGTCATTTTTTAAAAAGTGGAAATGTATTGAACATCCAAGCCTAATTTTGGGTGCAAATGTATTTAGATAAGATGAATTCCATTTGCCAAGACAGCGAAAGATATTTTTTTGCAGTGGATATATTGCAATATTTGACTAATAAAAGGGAGGATTTTTGTTCAGTCAGAAATTTAACATTTCACTTCACAGATAGTAAATTTGATTTATCTGGTTAGTTGTGAATACTAAGAGCATTAGCAATATTTTTAACTGGAAAATGTGCTATATTTACACAAAATTGATGTTGTTATTGTTGGTGAAACGTGGTTAAAGAGCTATGACTGGAATCCATTTCTGCCAGTGTATAAATGTTTTTACTGTAACAGACATTCTAACAAAAAGTCAAGTGGAGGTGTTATGATAGGGATTACATATTGTTTATGAGACCTGTGATTATTAAATTTGATAACACCAATAATGTAGATTGTGTAAGTGTGACAATAAAGACAACCCTGGAACAGATTACAATTGTTGGAGTGCATAGACCACTAAAGTCATGTATTGATGACCTAGAGGAATTCATACATTTCTTGCATGAAATACAGGAGGGAAATAATAGCAGCTGGGGACTTAAATTTACCAGAAACAGGCTGGAATAATATTGATTCAACACCAGTAGCAAGAAATTATTTACAAAGCATCTTCAATGACAAGAATTGATTCAGAATTTAAAAAGACTACTAGGGATTGGAACATGCTGGATATTGTGCTCCTAAGGAAATGATTGTTGCTTCTTGTCAAGTTTTGCCACCTTCGATGTACAATGATCCTGGAGCTATAAAAGTTAAATTACTGTTAGATAATTCTGCCTAACTGAAATCTAAACAAATGCTCAGAAGATTAACGACAGAATACATGGAAGCAACACAGTTGCTACACAAAACTAATCTGAGTGATGAATTCAGTGGAAAGACTGCAGAAGGCATTTGACAAGTTTTAAAAGGGAAATTGTTTGAATGCAAACAATCAAGTATGTTTAACATCAGGATATAGGCATACAAGGTCAGGAGGATATAATTCCATAAGAACAAGAAACTTAATTAAGATGAAAGATAAAAAATATAAGAAATGGAAATGAGATTGAAATATAACTTTGAAAACTGACATAAATAAACTAGACAGATAATTTAAATGTAGTGTGAGAAAAGATTAGTGCAAATTTGAAGAAAATTTATATAAAGATATTGGGCATAATAGGAAAATGAAACTATTTTATAGATATATAAGATGTGGTAGGAATAAAAACAGGAAAACTGATAAACTATGAGAAGATTTTTAAATTTATTCTCAACACAACAGATTATAGGTATATTTACAAAATCTTATGTAAAACAGTTTGATTTCAAAAATGGGGAGTGATAAATTGTGCTAGTCATATTCAAGTACCTTTTGATATTAAAATTTAAATTGATTATACTGAAAAAGAACAAAGTAAGCTGGACCCAAACAAAGCACAGGGAAGAGAAAGGCTTAGTAATGATGTCCTATGATCACTTCAGCATATACTTACAGCATCATTATATCTGTTATTATGAGAACTAGGATATTTCATCCAGTGGCATTTGATGGTAGCCTGTTCTATCTGGGTTGTGAATAACTTGTGAAAGCTGCTACTCTAGAAGGCTTAGTAGCCAGTTTTCCACGTTTTCAGTGCTAATATACTGTAAATGTATAACATTTGCACTGCTATTTGCTCATTTCCAAAGAGCTCAGGAATGCTTGACATTCTCTCCTGTGCCTCTGAAGAGAGTTTGTTACATCTTGTGCAGGTCAGGCAAAAGCAAAGTACTTGAAATTATAAATCACACTTGCAAAGGTTATCAGCTGCTGTTTGCTTGCTTTATTGTGCATTTATTGACATTTGTAGCTGAAAAGAATGCATTTACTCAAAGTGTTTCTTGCTGTTGGTCTGATTGACATGAGTTTGTCTTATCCAACCTGTTTGTTAAATTGTCTGTGGTAGGAGTACTCTTTTTTATCAATCCTTCCATGTTTTTTATATTAGTGGGACTGGGATATTCCATCTAGTGGCAGTAGGTGGGGGCCTGGTCCATCTGAGTTGGGAAATACTTGGGGAAAGCTGCTACTGTAGCTGTTCTATTGGTCTGAAGGCTTAGTAATCAGTTTTCTATGTTTACATTGCTTGTGTAAATTTAGCATGTTTGCATGTCACTGTGGTCAGTAAAGTCTTGTACAGACACAAGCAATTGGAACTAACTGTTCCATATAACGCCACCTCTAAAACTTCACCGGGTAATCTGGTGAGTGCATAGCAAATAATTTGCACATTAAGGTGCATAGAGCAGCCATCTTGCATGATGAGGAGCACTGCTGTCTAAATTCAAAATTATATGAGCCTAGCATACTCTCTAGTTCCAAAGGCACAACTAGTTAGCCTACTATTAACTCCTCATGCACCACACCCTTGTAACTGATCTAACAGTGGTCCAAACATCATGATTATGCACTTTCCTAATTTCTCTGCCACCATTTTTGTGGATTTAGGTAGCTTTAGACAATGTAGAAATTGTCTCATGTTCACTGACAACCAGTAAATCCTTTAAGAAACAAATATAGTAAGTGAGAGATGTCTATACACAATGTCACTGGAGACAAAATTCTCGAGTATGGTTACTCAAAATAAAAATCAGGTTGACAGAAACACACAAGCTACCCCCACCACATATAGTACACACCTCATACATAGACCTACTTATGCTGAGGCACTTAATGCAATCTTACCAAACCCTGAAGACCTCCCAGATAATCCTCTTCCAAAAATTATCCATAGCAAATGTAAAAGCACCTAACAGAAGCAACAGGAACTAAAGATGGAGGTGTCTTGATCTACACCAATAACAAGCATACCTCTTGGTTGGTTAAACAGGATGATCTGCTGGAGTTTCTCCATGTCCAAATTACCATACCATACTCTAGCAAGCTACAGGTCACCTTATATTCCAGGAAACCCATATCTCCTATTTAAACCTGCAAGACAGACACCTAACCATTCAACTAATTAACACATTCATTGGGAACTTTAACCACCCCTCTATAGACTGGGAATTCAACATGACCCAGAATTTGCAGGCACAGTGATTCCTGGACTTTGTAAACACAAGCACCCTAGACACCAGAGGTACAGACACATTGATTCTGGTGCTCACATATACAGGGTAAAGTTGCACACACAGCTCCCCACTGCCATGTTCTCTCTAGTAAGGTCAGACCACAAAACTGTCTCCTTCAAAATAAAAATAAATTCTGCAACTCCAGTAAACCCTGTAAAAGTGAATAAGTCCTCCAAAGCAAACTACATCTTATTAAGTAATACCCTGTCAAAATTCCAAGCCCCTCCGAGCCCAGGTAGCACACTGGTCTATGCTGAATTGTTCACAGAAACTCTGTACAATTTTATTTATTTTATTTTACATTTGTTGACTGGGCTAGTCTAACTGGATACATGTCCATTTTCAGTAGAGGCCCGGGGAGAAAAGCTCCAAGACACATACATAAAGACAATATAGTAAGTTACAATAGTCAAAGTATATAACAGCTGTTGTTAGTAAAATACAATATTCCTAGTGAGCATAACACAAGACAGTACAAGGTAATGTGCAAGAGATGTTACTATGTACATATATACATAAATTGCAATAACATGGTCTTTGGTTGATTAAGGATAGGTCAATAAAGATAAAGAGTAATAAAACTAGTGTATGGAGAGAAAGTCAATCATGTCAGTGGTTGTATGGAGGATGTTGGGCCTACCAAAAGTAAGCCTAAAAAAAAATCAAGAAACAAACCACCCTGGCGGTATCCAAAATTAAATAGATTGTACAACAAAAGAAAAATGCCACTAAAATTAGGAAGTACAACACCCAAAAAGAGATAAAAACTCTTCCATCAAACTAAATAGACAATGGGGGAGTGGCTTATTAATTCCAACAAAGCCATTTATATGAGGTGAGGATAGCTTCCCATGTCAAGGATAATCATAAGGCCTTCCTTAGCTATGTCTGAAAACTCAAAAGCAGTACACAACCATATGCCACATTGGTTGTAAATAGAACCATGTTCATGGATCCAGATCATCCAGGAAGCATAGTAAATCTACTGGCTGACAAATTCAGCTCCAGTTTCACCCCATTCCCCCTAGCCACCCCCCAGGAAATACCATCAAACATAACTCCACCAAATATCAATAGGGAGAAAGTCCTAGATGGTCTCTCCAAGGCCAATAACACAACTTCAATAGCATCAGAATTAGAATCACATTTATTGGCCAAGTATGAACACATACAAGGAATTTTACTCTGGTTTCAGTGACTCTCCAAGTATGAATTACATAAACGACATACAAGCAACTATTAAGAACAAGACAAAAAAGTAAATATACATATACATACAAGGTGCAAAGTGCAACTCAGTGCAAGAAATACTGAAATAAACTCTGAAATAAACAAGTATTAACAATATGTAAACAATACTGCAGAATCCTCAGAGGCTTGTGAAAAAGAGTACCCCAGTATAATAAGCTGAGTTAACCATTCATGAACTTGATGGCCTGTGGAAAAAAATGTTCTTATATCTGCTTGTTTTGGTGCATATTAATCTATAATGCCTGGCTGATGGTAATAGGTCAAATAGATGGTGGCCTGGATATGAAGGGTTGGTGATGATTTTCCCTGCCCTTTTCATGACTCTGGTCCTGTAAGGAGGGCAAACTAGCACCAATTATATTTTCAGCAGACCTGACTGTTCGATGTAACTTATTTGTGTCATGATTAGACAGAGATCCAAACCACACTGTTATAGATGAGCTGAGAACAGACTCAATGACTGCTGTATAGAACTGAATCAACACTTCCTATGGAAGGTTGAACTTCCTCAGCTGTTGCAGAAAGTACATTCACCGTTGTGCTTTTTTTATGATGAACCCTACATTGGTCTCCCACTTCAAGTCTCGAGAGATTATAGATCCCAAAAATGTGAAGGCTTTCACAACTGACACAGCAATATTAAATATAAAGAGAGGGGATAATATTGTAGTACCACTCCTAAAGTCCACTGTCATTTCCACAGTTTTAAGAGTGTTCAGTTCCATATTATTCTGACAACACCAAAGGGCCAGCTGCTCAACCTCCCATCTGTATGCAGACTCATCACCATTCCTGATGACCCTGATGATAGTTGTATCATCTGCGTATTTAATAAGCTTGACAGAGGGGTCCTTAGTGGTACAGTCATTAGTGTAGAGGGAGAATAGCAATGAGGAGAGCACACATCCCTGGGGAGGCACCTGTATTGATCGTACGATAGCTAGATGCAAATTTCCCCAGTTTCACTTGCTGTTTCCTATTGGTTAGAAAATTGGTGATCCATTGACAGGTAGAATCAGGAATGGAAACCTGGGATAGTTTCAAGGGAAGAAGTTCCAGAATTGTTGTATTAAATGCAGAGCTGAAGTCCACAAACAGAATCCTTGCATATGTCCCTGGGTTGTCAAGATGTTGTCAAGATATAGTGCAGGCCCATATTAACTGTATCATCCACTGACCAGTTCTCTCAATAAGCAAACTGAAGGGGGTCCAATGAGGGAGCTGTAATATCCTTCAAGTGAGCTAACACCAGCCTCTCAAATGTCTTCATGACCACCGATGTCAAAGCAACAGGCCTGCAGTCATTCATTCCTGTTATACTGGACTTTTTAGGCATCGGAATGATTGTGGCTTGTTTGAAACATAAGGGAACTTCACACAACTCTAATGATTTACTAAAAATCTGAGTAAAAACAGGAGTAAATTGATCAAAACAGGTTTTTAAACAGGTGGGTGAAAGCCCATCTGGACCCGCTGCCTTCTTAATTTGCTGTCTTTTAAAAAAATGATGCACATACTCCTCAGAGATAATTAATGCAGGCTGAAAGTGAGAATGTGTGGAAGAGAGAGACATCTAAGTCTGAACACTGACAGAGCTGGTAACAGTGTCATTTGTAACCTCATGCTTATCGGACCTGCAGTAAAAAGCATTCAAGTCATCAGCCAGCTGGTAATTAGCTGCAATGTAGGGGGATGGTTTCCTGTAGTTTGTAATGTTTTGTAGACCATTATACACTGATGCAGGATCATTGGCTTTTTTCAGCTTTTCAAAATAGTTTTTTTTAGCCACTTTAATTTATTTTGTCAGTGTGTTCTTTGCCTGTCTAAAAAGTGTTCTATCCCCATTTCTATCGGATCTTCCTTGGCTTGAAGAAGCTGCTTAAGTTTAGCAGTAAACCAGGGTTTGCTGTTGTTAAATTTTAATCAGGTCTTAGTGGAGACACACATATCTTTATAGAAGCTGACATAAGATGTTAATATCCCAGGATGCCTCCCAAATAGCTTGAAATATGACCTATCAGGGACATTGGAGTTGCTATTCAACCTTAGCCTCCAAACAGATTTTGTGTTATGCAAATAGAGACTGCAACAGTCATCTCTCTACACGAGGGTGGACCATCAGTGGATCTTGGGAACTACAGACCCATTAGTCTGACTCATCTCATAAAACCAATGACATAGACACAACCCAGTTTGGTTTCACCTAATGCAGGTCATTCCTACTAAAGCTCAAACTGGAACCAAACTGAAAACTGTAAAACCAACAAAAAACAACAAAAAGGCAATGCAAATGTGAGCGCTTTCGTACAAATGAATAAATTGTACTTCCTCAGACAAAGAATCCTACTAAAGCTGGTTTACTTTTTTGAGAAGGCCACCAAGGCAATGGATAGGGGCAAAACAGTGGATACTGCCTACCTTGACCTGGCCAAGGTATTTGAAGGGTGTACTCCACCTGGGCATCATAACCAAACTCAAAGAATTAGAAATACACCTCTATGTAACCTATTGGATACTCAGCTGGCTCACCGACAGGACCCAGGAAAGTCAGGATTGGAAGAACTACCTTCAAAGAGAGGCCAGTCACCAGTGGAGTCCCTCAGTGGCTCTTTTCTGGGTCCTCTTCTATTTGGCATCTACTTCTCATAAATCACGGCCAATGTCAGGGATCTATAGCCGACTATATTTGTAGATTAAACACGAACAAAGCACCAAATGAGCCAACGAAGATGCAAACAGTTTATTTGGCTAAAAGCAGCACTCCAAAGCACTCCAAAGCAAAACCACATACAAATCCATACGTAGTGTTACACACTTCCCACGTTTCGTCTCTCCTTCATCAGATAAACACATTTTCCACCCATAAGTCCATGTTTAAATACAGTTCCTAATTCAAATACACCAATCATAACACTGATTCAATGAAGCACTTATGACAAACCACATAAAATGCATATAAAAGTGCAACACAGTTCATAAACATAATCAAATACATATCACACTTTAAAAATAAATATTTGATTAATCAATAACAAAAATTATATGTATATATGTATATATAAATAACACATAACAATTAATTACATAAAATATACATAAAAAATATTATTAAAAAATGTTGTTAAAACAATACTACACCCCACTGGTATACAATGGTATTGCACTGACCTGGCATTCAAAAACAATATATATATATATGTAAGTATAAAGTAGTTTTATAATTTAGCTGCTCTAAGTTTTAAAACTGGTGCCAATGATACCATATCATTGATACCGGGATGTTTATTTGATTCTAAAGTTATTTGCCAATACAATTCTCTGTATTCTAGAAGTGTTTCCCACATACCCCCCCTCGGGTCAATAGGCACAACTTCCACTACAAAAAATTCAAAAGTGGATTCCTTACAAACTAATGTATGTTTGTACAGAGAATTGTTCGTACAGGATTTCCTGATATCATATAAATGTTCATAAATCCTTTGTTTTATCATCCGTTCACTTTTTCCAACATAAAATGCCTCACATTTTTTACATAAGGCGACATAAACAATCCCTTTTGTATTGCAATTTACAAAGGCATTTAATGTAAGTGTTTTCTTCCTGGCTTCTAAAAAGCAGCTATTTCCAATTTTCAAATGTGCACAGTATCTACAAGCACCACATTTAAAACCCCCAGCTTTTTTCTTACTTTTATTGGTCAATCCACTGGCACCACTCTCAATAATACCTTTAATATTGTTGCCCTTCCTATAAATAAATTTTATTTCATTTTCAAAAATGTGACTAAGTTCTGATACTTTTGCAAAATTTTTCCATTCTTTTTCGAATGTCTTCTTTATTATATTCGATTGGCCATCATAAGTTGTAATAAGACCTGATACAAAATCATTTTCCTGGGGAACATCTGATGACTTCATTGTCTCATCCTTACCCAGAATAGGTTCAAATCTAGTCTTTCTCCCCTCAAGAACATCATACAATATAGAGTCAAATAATTCCTTTGGGTAACCTCTTTTTGTAAACATACTTCTCAAAGTTTCACATTCTCCTATAAACATCCCATCATCAGAAGTCATTCTGCAAATTCTTACCAATTGCCCTTTCAAAACGCTTTTTTTCTGATGGAAAGGGTGAGAACTGGTAAAATGCAGATATGTGTTTGAGAATGTTTCCTTCCTATGTATCTTAGAGACAAACCTGCCATCCTTTTTAATTATGTTGACATCCAAATAAATCAACTGCTGTGTATCAAAATTCTTAGTGAATTTAAGAAAATCAGTTGTCTCATTGACATATTCTACAAAAGTGTCATATTCTTCTTTAGTACCCTTCCAAAAAAAACACAAATCATCGAGAAATCTACAGTACAAGGTCCATGTGTCTTTAAACCATGGAATAAGAATATATTTATTCTCCCAATATGCCATAACGATGTTTGCATACGTGGGTGCACAATGGGCTCCCATGGCCACTCCTTTCACTTGCCTGTAGTATTCTCCTTCAAAAAACAAGTAATTGTTTTTCAAAACTAACTCCATGAGAACTAAAATAGTTCTAAAATCATTTTGAGAAATATTTTTGAAAGGTATCAACATTTCTTCGAACCATGCTAGACCCACTTCATGGGGAATACTTGTAAATAAATCAATTACGTCAAGAGTGCCAAAACCAGCAGTTTCTTTATGTAGAAAATTCTTAATCTTTCTTAGAAAATCCCATGAATCTTTTAATATATTGTGATTATCAGTGACCAGCTGCTTGATTTTTACATCAATATATTTTGCTAGCGGTGCTGTAATTGAACCTTCTGAAGAAACCACAACTCTTAATGGTGGGTCATTGATGTCCTTATGTACTTTCGGAATCCCAAAAATGGAGGGAATTTTTGGTTTTGGGACATTCAAAAAATTGAAAGTTTTTAAATCAATAGATCCTTCTAAAACTAAATCTTCCAATACACCTCTTATTCTTTGATACGCTATGTGTATTTCATTTAAAGAAGTTCTACTGTATCTTTCTGTATCATTAAGAATACTGGACATCTTTCCATCATATATAATTCGGTCCATAAAAACCACACCGCCACCTTTATCTGGTTTCATGACTCTAATATATTTGTCCTTCCCTAGGTTCATAAGAATTTCTTCTTCATTCTGTGTGAGATTAGGACAAAAATAATGTTTATTCAATGATTTCCTTAGTTCTTGTTCAATATTCATCTCAAAATTTTTTAACTGTGGATGCAGTGGGGGGTTGAAGGTACTCTTACGTCTAAGTGTATTCCCTGTTTCCATATTGCACTTGTCTTTAAAAAACAATTCTAAATTTTTCTTTCTAATAAATAATTTAATATCCACCAAAAGCTTGAACATATTAGTTTTTCTCTGTGGTATGAAACCAAAACCTTTTGAAAAAAGGTCAAAATGGGCCCTTGTGAGTGTAGTATTGGAATAATTAAATATGTTAAAATCATTAAAAGTCCATGTTTTCCCATTATTAATAATATCTAAAAGCGGTTCCATTGTTCCTGCCTCCAGTCTGGGTGTCCCCCCCTCGCTCTGTAGTTTTTTGAATTATAATTCACAGGCTCCTTTTGCATTAACCTTTCTGATCTACGCAAAGGGGGAAACTCATCAAGATCAATTACTTCATCCACTAGTGATGAATTAGTCTGCCCAGCAGGAACATCAGGGACATTATATGAATCATAATTCACCTTTCTACCCCAAAATTTTGGTTTTTGAAAATGAAATAAAATTTATTTATAGGAAGGGCAACAATATTAAAGGTATTATTGAGAGTGGTGCCAGTGGATTGACCAATAAAAGTAAGAAAAAAGCTGGGGGTTTTAAATGTGGTGCTTGTAGATACTGTGCACATTTGAAAATTGGAAATAGCTGCTTTTTAGAAGCCAGGAAGAAAACACTTACATTAAATGCCTTTGTAAATTGCAATACAAAAGGGATTGTTTATGTCGCCTTATGTAAAAAATGTGAGGCATTTTATGTTGGAAAAAGTGAACGGATGATAAAACAAAGGATTTATGAACATTTATATGATATCAGGAAATCCTGTACGAACAATTCTCTGTACAAACATACATTAGTTTGTAAGGAATCCACTTTTGAATTTTTTGTAGTGGAAGTTGTGCCTATTGACCCGAGGGGGGGTATGTGGGAAACACTTCTAGAATACAGAGAATTGTATTGGCAAATAACTTTAGAATCAAATAAACATCCCGGTATCAATGATATGGTATCATTGGCACCAGTTTCAAAACTTAGAGCAGCCAAATTATAAAACTACTTTATACTTACATATATATATATATTGTTTTTGAATGCCAGGTCAGTGCAATACCATTGTATACCAGTGGGGTGTAGTATTGTTTTAACAACATTTTTTAATAATATTTTTTATGTATATTTTATGTAATTAATTGTTATGTGTTATTTATATATACATATATACATATAATTTTTGTTATTGATTAATCAAATATTTATTTTTAAAGTGTGATATGTATTTGATTATGTTTATGAACTGTGTTGCACTTTTATATGCATTTTATGTGGTTTGTCATAAGTGCTTCATTGAATCAGTGTTATGATTGGTGTATTTGAATTAGGAACTGTATTTAAACATGGACTTATGGGTGGAAAATGTGTTTATCTGATGAAGGAGAGACGAAACGTGGGAAGTGTGTAACACTACGTATGGATTTGTATGTGGTTTTGCTTTGGAGTGCTTTGGAGTGCTGCTTTTAGCCAAATAAACTGTTTGCATCTTCGTTGGCTCATTTGGTGCTTTGTTCGTGTTTATTTGTACTGCCAGCACCTTCCTTTGATTTGGTTTTTGGTTTTACATGGAGGATTCAACGAGGAGTGTGAACGAGACTGAGGGCAGGAGAAACGAAATTGGAGAGATACGTAAGCTTATCGGACAGCTTACACAGTTGGTTGGCCTCCTGACGCCGGTCAGCCAATCAGTGGCGACGCTTTTAAGCTCTATTACTTTGCCAGGGAACCAAGAAGGACTAGCGCGTATAGCTTCGAATGAAGATACGCCTTTACGGAACAGGAATGGCAACAATGGTGCTAATAATGGTGCTAACAGTGGAAACGAACATGAGGAATCCAATTTGGACTTATTAAACGATTTTCCTAGGTTTTCGTTTGACGAGACGGATGAAAGGCGTCCAAGAGAACAGCGAGGTTGTAGTGGTAGATTTAAAGAATCAAACCATATACATGGAACTAAACAAGGTACTGACAAATTATTTTCGGATGTGGTCAATGTTAAATTTGACTTTGCAAATAACAGAAAAATGCCTAAGGCCACAGGCAATTACAGACAAAAGTTAAATGATTTACATTATTATTTACACAAACTGAAAATGTTGGAAATGGACAATGCCTATCTTAAATATTGTTTAAAACTAGAAATTGTGCCTAAAGGCTTAAGGGTAAGCAAATACCCAAATAATGTGTATGAGGGTACTGAATTTCACAAGAATCTGATTAAAGCTTTTGACAATTGTGGGTTTGCAATTATGCAAGCTATAATTTTGAATAATGAATGTGAAATTGCAAAGCTGACTGATATTGTAGAAAACATTAACAAGGCTGTTGTCAATGACCTTATGTTTACAGTCACGGAACAAAAAGATAAATACAAGAAGTTATTAAAGGATATTGAATCACAATGTTTTGAAGTGCAACACAGGAAAGTAAATAAGATAGACAGGGATGTAAATGAGTACAAAACTATGATACAATACCCTAAACCAAAATTTTGGGGTAGAAAGGTGAATTATGATTCATATAATGTCCCTGATGTTCCTGCTGGGCAGACTAATTCATCACTAGTGGATGAAGTAATTGATCTTGATGAGTTTCCCCCTTTGCGTAGATCAGAAAGGTTAATGCAAAAGGAGCCTGTGAATTATAATTCAAAAAACTACAGAGGGAGGGGGGGACACCCAGACTGGAGGCAGGAACAATGGAACCGCTTTTAGATATTATTAATAATGGGAAAACATGGACTTTTAATGATTTTAACATATTTAATTATTCCAATACTACACTCACAAGGGCCCATTTTGACCTTTTTTCAAAAGGTTTTGGTTTCATACCACAGAGAAAAACTAATATGTTCAAGCTTTTGGTGGATATTAAATTATTTATTAGAAAGAAAAATTTAGAATTGTTTTTTAAAGACAAGTGCAATATGGAAACAGGGAATACACTTAGACGTAAGAGTACCTTCAACCCCCCACTGCATCCACAGTTAAAATATTTTGAGATGAATATTGAACAAGAACTAAGGAAATCATTGAATAAACATTATTTTTGTCCTAATCTCACACAGAATGAAGAAGAAATTCTTATGAACCTAGGGAAGGACAAATATATTAGAGTCATGAAACCAGATAAAGGTGGCGGTGTGGTTTTTATGGACGAATTATATATGATGGAAAGATGTCCAGTATTCTTAATGATACAGAAAGATACAGTAGAACTTCTTTAAATGAAATACACATAGCGTATCAAAGAATAAGAGGTGTATTGGAAGATTTAGTTTTAGAAGGATCTATTGATTTAAAAACTTTCAATTTTTTGAATGTCCCAAAACCAAAAATTCCCTCCATTTTTGGGATTCCGAAAGTACATAAGGACATCAATGACCCACCATTAAGAGTTGTGGTTTCTTCAGAAGGTTCAATTACAGCACCGCTAGCAAAATATATTGATGTAAAAATCAAGCAGCTGGTCACTGATAATCACAATATATTAAAAGATTCATGGGATTTTCTAAGAAAGATTAAGAATTTTCTACATAAAGAAACTGCTGGTTTTGGCACTCTTGACGTAATTGATTTATTTACAAGTATTCCCCATGAAGTGGGTCTAGCATGGTTCGAAGAAATGTTGATACCTTTCAAAAATATTTCTCAAAATGATTTTAGAACTATTTTAGTTCTCATGGAGTTAGTTTTGAAAAACAATTACTTGTTTTTTGAAGGAGAATACTACAGGCAAGTGAAAGGAGTGGCCATGGGAGCCCATTGTGCACCCACGTATGCAAACATCGTTATGGCATATTGGGAGAATAAATATATTCTTATTCCACGGTTTAAAGACACATGGACCTTGTACTGTAGATTTCTCGATGATTTGTGTTTTTTTTGGAAGGGTACTAAAGAAGAATATGACACTTTTGTAGAATATGTCAATGAGACAACTGATTTTCTTAAATTCACTAAGAATTTTGATACACAGCAGTTGATTTATTTGGATGTCAACATAATTAAAAAGGATGGCAGGTTTGTCTCTAAGATACATAGGAAGGAAACATTCTCAAACACATATCTGCATTTTACCAGTTCTCACCCTTTCCATCAGAAAAAAAGCGTTTTGAAAGGGCAATTGGTAAGAATTTGCAGAATGACTTCTGATGATGGGATGTTTATAGGAGAATGTGAAACTTTGAGAAGTATGTTTACAAAAAGAGGTTACCCAAAGGAATTATTTGACTCTATATTGTATGATGTTCTTGAGGGAGAAAGACTAGATTTGAACCTATTCTGGGTAAGGATGAGACAATGAAGTCATCAGATGTTCCCCAGGAAAATGATTTTGTATCAGGTCTTATTACAACTTATGATGGCCAATCGAATATAATAAAGAAGACATTCGAAAAAGAATGGAAAAATTTTGCAAAAGTATCAGAACTTAGTCACATTTTTGAAAATGAAATAAAATTTATTTATAGGAAGGGCAACAATATTAAAGGTATTATTGAGAGTGGTGCCAGTGGATTGACCAATAAAAGTAAGAAAAAAGCTGGGGTTTTTAAATGTGGTGCTTGTAGATACTGTGCACATTTGAAAATTGGAAATAGCTGCTTTTTAGAAGCCAGGAAGAAAACACTTACATTAAATGCCTTTGTAAATTGCAATACAAAAGGGATTGTTTATGTCGCCTTATGTAAAAAATGTGAGGCATTTTATGTTGGAAAAAGTGAACGGATGATAAAACAAAGGATTTATGAACATTTATATGATATCAGGAAATCCTGTACGAACAATTCTCTGTACAAACATACATTAGTTTGTAAGGAATCCACTTTTGAATTTTTTGTAGTGGAAGTTGTGCCTATTGACCCGAGGGGGGGTATGTGGGAAACACTTCTAGAATACAGAGAATTGTATTGGCAAATAACTTTAGAATCAAATAAACATCCCGGTATCAATGATATGGTATCATTGGCACCAGTTTTAAAACTTAGAGCAGCTAAATTATAAAACTACTTTATACTTACATATATATATATATTGTTTTTGAATGCCAGGTCAGTGCAATACCATTGTATACCAGTGGGGTGTAGTATTGTTTTAACAACATTTTTTAATAATATTTTTATGTATATTTTATGTAATTAATTGTTATGTGTTATTTATATATACATATATACATATAATTTTTGTTATTGATTAATCAAATATTTATTTTTAAAGTGTGATATGTATTTGATTATGTTTATGAACTGTGTTGCACTTTTATATGCATTTTATGTGGTTTGTCATAAGTGCTTCATTGAATCAGTGTTATGATTGGTGTATTTGAATTAGGAACTGTATTTAAACATGGACTTATGGGTGGAAAATGTGTTTATCTGATGAAGGAGAGACGAAACGTGGGAAGTGTGTAACACTACGTATGGATTTGTATGTGGTTTTGCTTTGGAGTGCTTTGGAGTGCTGCTTTTAGCCAAATAAACTGTTTGCATCTTCGTTGGCTCATTTGGTGCTTTGTTCGTGTTTATTTGTACTGCCAGCACCTTCCTTTGATTTGGTTTTTTATATTTGTAGATTGCAAACTGGGAACAATCACAGAGATCCCCCACCCAAGATAAAAACATAATACAGGAAAGTGTAACTCAGACAAACGTCTGGTGCCAGAGCCACAGCTTGAAATTCAGTGCCAATCAATGCATAATAGTACCCTTTGGGAAGTCAACCACCCCAAGAAACTGCATCATTGATAAAAAACCCCTAAGAGTAGACCAAATAGTCAGGGATCTGGGGACCCATGTAGACAGTAATCTGGCTTTTGACCATTATATGTCTTAGGTAGTAAGAAAATCATTCTATGTCACTCACCTTATAAATAAGGCTATGGCATCTAGGTCCAGGGAAGTCATTGTGCCACTGTACTCAGCCATCAACAGACCCATCATTTAGTATAATAGCACCTTCAGTATGTACCTGAACAGGTACTTGCAACAAGTGGAACACCCACAGAGGCTCCTCATAAAATGAGTACAGGGAGTATACACAATGTCCTATGCAGATCACCTCAAAGCACTATCTCTATATCTTGTTTCCTACTGATCGCTGAGATGTGATTTATGCTTGGCATACAAAGCATTCTTGAATTTCATTCTGAAGGACCTTTTGTATATCTGCAAAATGAACAGTGTCAGAACTACCAGATCTAAGGACTGAAACTTTACTTGCAACTTAAATAGGACATATTGGAGGGGCATGTATATATCTCAGAGAATTCCTATTCTCTGGAATAGGCTTTCTATCCATGTGAAGCAGAGGCCTTCCCTTACCATATTCAATTGTAACCTGGACCAGTGGATGGGAAATTGGAAATTCGCCCCATGGTGTAGCACCCGTATCCCTGATGGACAGAGGCAGCAGTTAAATCATACCCTGACTAACATATACCCCTTAAAACAACTGCTAGGGCAAAACAACTCAAAGGAAACATTTGAGATGCATGGCAAAACTTATAAATGCCCCAGTGGTCATGAGCCTAGAATTCACCTATTAACCTATGAGCCTACAAACATATAGCACCTTTGTTTGTGCACTTCCTGTTAAAACCCATATCTCTTTATGATATCCAGACTTTTTTTGGGCCTGGCTTCTTTAACTAAGTGACTTACTAGCTAGTAATAGGCAGTATTCAAAAGGGTAAGGAATTATTAACAAAATTACATTAAGATTGTAATCTGCAGTATCTTACAGTAGAGTAATGAATCACTGTTTGCCACTTATTTTTCATATTTTCATATTTAAGTTCATATTTTCATAACTGAGAGACTTATATGCCACTGAGGGTCATGGCGTGAAATACCATGGTGAAAGACAGGAAGTTTCATTGCCAATATCCAGTTATGTAACATTATACTGGAGATATTGCTAGGTGTTTGTTTAAAATTATGAAAATAAGAAATATTTTATATGTATTTAAAAACAAACTATTGCATGGCATAACATGAAACCTGAGATGTTGTTGAAGAAAACTGTCATTGACGTTTGCTTTGCAAGTTGCACGTCTTGAAAGATATTTAGTGATATTTATATTATTAATTATACAAGTAAGCATGTGTTTTCATATCTTTGCAAATATATTAATAAATATGCACTCAAAAGGAATTTCTTGCTGTCATAGGAAAGCTTACGCCTGGTTAGAAATTGCTCTAACAATACATATCCAGGTTGTACAGTTTCCATAGGATCATAGGTAAGTAACCTCGAGGTTTGAATTTGGAAGTGAATTTAAATATTTAATAGTATTTTTGATAAGCAATTTAATGTATTTCAGTTTGAAGTGTTCTTAAAAATTGCTTAGAATTGTGTTTGTGTCTTTAATTCTTGGGAGTTGTTTAATTCATTCTCAATTGTACTTAATTGTTTAATTGTTGATTGTTGGGTAGCACCAGTATTTATATTGCATCTGGTGGCTTGATATTTATTCCCTTGAAGGCTATTGGGCCGAGGTACCGGAATAAATCTTTTGTATCCTGAATCCTGCTCCTGTGGTTCGTTCTATCATTTGTTTGCTGCTGTTTGTTGCTGTTTTTGATATTAGAGCTGGGTCTGGATTTGTGATGGCTAATTACAACGTTGAGAATGAAGGAATTTTATTTGCCAGCTTGGCTAGAGAAAGGGATCTAAAGCTGGCTCAATTTGATCCATGGACAACGTCTGGTAATTATGGTTATGATAAAAAATTTGAAGATTTAAAGAGACTGAGAATTAAAGAAACATCACTATTTTATGACATATGTCTTTTGGAAAAATATGTTGAACTGTCTATCACACCGAGAGGTTTGAGAATAGACAAACTTCCTGCATATAGATTTGCTGAAGATGAAGGTGAATTTTTGGCTGAATGGCAAGCAGCGTCTCTTCAGTGTACCTTAACTTGGCTTAGAATTCTTATTAAACGAAATCGGAGAAGCCTTGGACTACTCCAATCCAAAATAGCAGAAGGTGAGGCAAGTTTATCTGATATGCACGCAACTTCCACTTTTGCACAAGCTATGAAAGATGTTAATGCTGCCGTTTCTAAAGCTGAGTGTGAAGTCATAACAAGGAAAAAGAAGAAATTAAATAGAGATATTGCTGACTTTAAGAATAATATCATTTATTCATGGCAGCGTCAGCGTCAGCGTAAGAAGAGTACGAATGGTACAGTCCGAGGTAGATCATCAGAAGGAAGTTCACGTAGTGGACGTGATTCTTCAGTATCATCTTCTGATACAGCCGGTGGAAGCAAGAAGAGTGTATCCTTTGAACGCGTGGATCTGGCGGAGGATAATGGCTCGTTGACGGAAGCAGAAGAACAAGGCAGGTGGAATTTTCGGCAAGGGGCGAAAAGCAAATCTCGCCAAAAAGGTCGCAATAAAAGGTGCTGAGTCCTGTGTTGACGTTCATGCTAAAAAACATGCTTTTTGTACTTATAGTCAAAACGAGCGTGCAAATGAATATACTGGTCCTGTTGTCAATGTTCATGAGAACGTTCATGTGATTCACGCTTTTTGTGGTCAGAAGCATGCAAATGAATGTGTCGAGTTTACTCAAGACCGTTTTTTGGATAACAATGTGAATCATGAGAACAGCATTAATGTTGTTAATTTAAGTGACTTGGTCTTATCATCAGAAATGTTTATGGTGCTGAATTTGGGCAGTAAGTTTGTACCAACGAAAGTTCCAGCATTATGTGACATTCTATTGGACATCAAACGTTTCTGTAGAAAATTATATTTAAAATTGTTTTTTGATAAAGGTGGTTTGAACAATGCTATTACTGTGGCAACTACAGAAAATAATTTAAATGTTTCTGCAGACTATAATAATGCTGATAATATGTCTGTTTGTTCTATTGATATAGATGAC
Source organism: Protopterus annectens (assembly GCF_019279795.1). Classification (NCBI taxonomy): domain Eukaryota; kingdom Metazoa; phylum Chordata; order Ceratodontiformes; family Protopteridae; genus Protopterus; species Protopterus annectens. Next base: position 1,963,763,722 of record NC_056728.1, read on the forward strand.
CTGGATGATTTCTCTGTTCTTTTTGACCCTTTATTGGATATCTCTACTCATGATGTTATGGCAGAATACGCACCTGTTAGCTCTAGTCAGAGGGGCAGTAGCTTAGCAGTTGGTAGCAATGGGGTAGGGGCAGTTGACATTCGTTCAGAACGGTTTTATACAGGCTATGGAAAATTTATTTTGCCTTTGCTACCTAGTCGTAGCAACTTTTGCCCACCAAAAAATTCTGCAGTTTTGAGGACATTTGAGAATGTCTTATGTAAAAAGGCAGAAAGTGAATATGCTAGCTTTTTGAAGCAATATTTTTCTTTCAATTTAAGCAAGCCTGAATGGAATGCTTTGAAGAATATGAAAGAAGCTTCAAAAAAGTATGCTTTTTGCGTTGCAGATAAAGGGGGTAAATGGGTAGTTATGAACAAATGTCATTATTTAAAAATGAGCTATGATTTACTATGTAATGATCAAGTTTATGTAGAATTGCCTAGAAATCCCATTATTGATTACAATGCTTCTCTTTTAGAGATTCTTGAGAGAGGTGAAAGGTTGGGCTTTCTGAATAATAAAGATGTGAAACGTTTATATGTGGCTAATCCTAAGGACCCCTCTTTCTATGCTATGCCTAAAATACACAAAAATGTTTCCAATCCTCCAGGCCACCCTATTGTGTCTTGCTGTGGAGGTTATTTGGAGTTTGTAGGAATTTTTTTGGATAGCGTATTAAAGGACCATTTAAAATATGTTGTTTCTCATATTACTAATACAAACCAATATTGTGAGATAATTAAAAATTTCGAATGGGACTCTAACTTTTATTGGGCTACGGTAGACGTAAAATCTTTATATACTAATATCAGCAATAGATTAGGTTTGGAGGCCATAATGAAAATTTTGGGTGAAGGTCCACGCACATCCTTTGTGATTTCTCTTTTAGAGTTTGCACTTAGTCACAACTATTTTGTATTTGATAAGAAAATATTTCTTCAAATAGATGGCACTGCAATGGGAGCTAGTTTTGCTCCAACTTATGCAATTTTGTTTATGTCAATTTTTGAAATTAATTTTTTATATACTTTGGGATTTTTTCAAAGTAATGTTGTCTCCTATTACAGATTTATTGATGATTTAATTTTTATTTGTAGAGGTGACGTTTCAGATTTTGACAAGTTTATGGTAGACTTACACAAAAACAAGTTTGGTTTAGAATTCACACATATTGTTAACAAACAGGAAATTCAATTTTTGGACATCTTGTTATATGTGGATCAACAGGGGATTGTCCAATTTAAACCATTTAGGAAAGAAGTGGCCTCTAATAACTTTTTGCATGCATCGAGTGCACATCCTATGCACTTGATTGAGGCGCTTCCTTATGGTGAATTTAAACGAATTTATGAACACACTTCTGAACATAGTCTTTTGAATTTGGAATTTGACATTGTTTGTAAGAGACTGTTTGATAGAGGCTACTCTGAAACTTCTATTAGGAAGAATCGTGCAAGATTTGATTCTATTCAAAAGCATCAGGCCACTAAGATATCTCATATTAATACTATTCATAAACAGATGGACACTAATGAGAGGTTGTTTTTTGTTACTAAATATTCTTTATTTTCGGATATTTTATGTAACATTGTTAATTTTTTGTGGCCAATTGTTTATAATAATGAAGAGATTGGGCACCTTTTTCCTAAATATGTTTCTTTTTCATATGGCGAATCATAAATCTTAAGGAAATTCTAAAACCTAGATATCTGCTTAGTGATGTTTCTTTGTTGGATTCTGACAAACAATTAGGTATGTTCCAATGTGGAAAATGTAAGATATGTATGAGGGTGAGAAATCTATAAGGTAGTACTATTAATGGGGTAAAATATCTTGCAAAATATAGCTTCAATTGCAGTTCCTGTGGTGTAGTTTACATTATTGGTTGTGACTGTGCATTGCCTAAATATTATATAGGTCAGACTAAACGCCAATTAAAAATACGTTTATTAGAACATATTGGTGATGTGCGCAATGCTAGGATCAATAGTCCAATATTTAAACATTTTCATAGTGTGCATAATGGGTCTATGGACTCATTATTTTTTTGTGCTTTGGCCAAACCAAATGCATATTTTGGAGGCAATTTTCAACAAAGCTTACTAAATCTAGAAAGTAGATTCATTTTGAAATATGGTACTTTAAAACCTCAAGGTTTGAATTTGGAAGTGAATTTAAATATTTAATAGTATTTTTGATAAGCAATTTAATGTATTTCAGTTTGAAGTGTTCTTAAAAATTGCTTAGAATTGTGTTTGTGTCTTTAATTCTTGGGAGTTGTTTAATTCATTCTCAATTGTACTTAATTGTTTAATTGTTGATTGTTGGCTAGCACCAGTATATATATTGCATCTGGTGGCTTGATATTTATTCCTTTGAAGGCTACTGGGCCGAGGTACCGGAATAAATCTTTTGTATCCTGAATCCTGCTCCTGTGGTTCGTTCGATCATAGGTAAGTATTAGACTAGCTGCCCTTGCGGGCCATTGTAAGCCCAGCCAATTTCCCTTTTTTGCTCATGTTAACCCATCCAGTTTTGTTATACATTGGCCTTACTCATCCCATCCTCAATAATTATATATTACCCCTAATATGAGTAACTCGGATCATACCATAGATAATTTGAGGGGACCAATGCATGGGATGAAGCATTTAACCGGTTTGTCATTTCTAAGATAAAACAAGTTTAGCAAAAATTCAGTTCTGGGCTTGTGTGTATTATAATATATTATAGCATTTGTGGAAAGACTATGCACTGACCATTTTCACTGTAAAAAATAATTCTTACTGATATCATGCTAGTTGCACAGTTTTAATAATGTTTATTGTTCACGGAATATTTACATTTGTTTATCTTATACTTTTTAAGTTGATTTTTTTTTTTTTTTTTCAGAAAATGCTCTGGAATGCAATGCTGTGTATAAGCTGCTGTGAATGTAAAATCGCACACCCCATAGGTAGTAATGAGTTAAGGGAAAGGGGACTCGGACAAACCCAGAATCATGCAGACCCACAATGTTTCTTTCTTGTTGCAGAAAATAATGAAGAAGAGATTCCTTGATTTCATCAGTGCAAACGCCTTGGACCAGCTGGTGGACACCCCCACCAAGGGTGATAATATCTTGGACTTGGTATTAACCAACATGAGTAACCACTGCAGCATCCCTGCAGTGTCATCCTCCCTGGTAAGATCCAACAACCAAGCAGTCATTTTCAAAGTCACCGTCTCCCCCGACCCCCACCCCAGCTAGGATCGAACAAAAAAACTTCTCCACAGCTGATTACAACCTCCTGAGGGAAGGAATAAGCAGTTTCACAGCCGTCTTCCCCTCCATAGGAACTGGCACATATGTTCAAACCCACACCAAAGTATTATACGGGTATTTATATAGCTGCATGGAATCAGGAATACCTGACAGGATAAAATCCTCCTCCTCAAGAATGAGTAAACCTCTCTGGTGGACATCTGCAATAAATAAACTTTATAATAAAAGGAAAAAAATTGCTGTCCAGGACTAAGAAGGACCAGGTGCAAACCGGCCACATCTACTAAAGACAGTCATAAGGCCTTCTTCACATATGTTCCCGATCTCAAAGACAGCACTCAGATCTGCTCAGAACTGGTGGTCAAGGACACTACAATACAAAGGCTGTAGATATAGCCAAACTGCTGGCAGACAAGTCCAGTGAAAACTTCAACCCTCTGCCCCCCCATCAGTAAATCAAGACTTCCCCAGCACCTGCTCCCTTCCACTTATCTCTAGGGAGCAAGTCATTACTGCCCTCTCAAAGGCAAAAAAATATAGCCTCCATGGGAATCAATACCATCCCAGGCTGCATCCTACATGAACTCAGGCAGGAACTTGCAGCACCATTAGGCACCCTATTCAACCAAACCCTGAGTACCGGCTTTGTCCCATCCAGGTTGATGACAACCACTGTCACTTCTTTGCACAAACGTGGAGCGTCCACAAATCCTGGAAATTCTAGACCCATCAGACTAACTAGCCTAATCTGCAAGGCCATGGAAAGGATTTTCATGGACGTCATTAAAAAGGACATTGGCAACCTCCAAACACTTGATACCACACAGTTTGGTTTCGTCAAGGAGAAGTCATGCCTGTTAAATTTGACTGACTTCTTTGAGACAGTCACAAAAGCCATGGACGAGGGGAAGATGGTGCACACCGCCTACCTTGACCTGGCCACAGCCTTCTATACTATTCCCCACTCAGGTATAATAGATAAACTCTTTCAACTAGGCATCAATCCATATGTTACCAGATGGGTAGCAAACTGGTTCACAGACAGAACCCACCTTGTCAAAATAGGGGAATCCACCTCAAGCAGTACACCAGTAATGAGCGGTGTATCCCAGGGATCAGTCTTGGGGCCTCTGATGTTTGGGGTATACTTTTCTGAGGTGCAGGCCAAAACCAGTGGGCTGTGGCTGACCAAGCTTGCAGATAACTGCAAGCTGGGCACTGTCATCAATTCCCCTAGTGATGTGGGCATCCTCCAAGAGGATCTCACAAAAACATATAACTGGTGCTAGAAACATGGCCTCAAACTGAATGCCAAAAATGCATCATCACCCCCTTTGAAGAGAGTGATGTCCCCACAAATTATCACATTAGTAACAAGGTCCTATGTACGCAATCAGTCATGAGGGACTTGGACACCCAGGTTGAAAGCAGACTGACTTTTGACCACCATATTGCCTCCGTTGTACGGAAAGCTTTCTACATGGTCTACCTCATTAATAAGGGTATCTCATCCAGACACAAGGAGGTCATAACATCCCTGTATTCTTCCCTTATAAGGCCCATTATTGAATATAATGCCCTTTTTCGGGTTTTACCTCACAAAGCACATGCAGCAGCTGTAGAGAACACAGAGATTCCTCATCAGGAGAATGCAGGGCCTCAAACATCTACCCTACACAGATAGGCTAAAAACCCTGTCCCTCTACTCAGTCTCATACAGACTCCTCAGAGGTGACCTCTATCTGGGATACAAAGCAATCTCAGACCCTGGCTTGATGGGACTGCTGCATATCCGCAAGTCAAGCTCTACTTGAGTAACCCGCATGCGCAACCTCAACTTGGTCTGTGACATCAATAGGACGTGTTGGCGGGGCAGATTTGTGTCCCAGAGACTCCCCCTTCTATGGAATAGACTCCCTCTCCATGTTAAGCAGAGTACTTCATTAACCCTTTTTAAGTGCAACCTGGATAACAGAATGGGGAACAGAAAATACACCACTGGGATTCCACCTGTGTCCCTACTGGACAGAGGCATCGGGTGTTGACTTGGTGGAACATGGTCTAAATTCTTGGCTAGGCTTGTATGGGCCTCAGGGCCTATAGCCTAGTAAGTTCCTATGATCCTATGATTCTATGAGGATATTATTTTAGATAAATTTTTGTCAGAACTGGAAAGGTTGGCACTTGAAACCATATTTCAGCATATGTATGTTGAAAGTAGATCTATAATATAATATGATGTTCTATAATAATATAATAGCTATAAATGAATAAGGTGTGCTGTGATAAAATTTATATAGACTTAACCTCAGCATTTGATAGGGTCGTACACAAAACATTGTAAAGCAACTAGGTATTAATGTAATCTTGATAAGATGGATAGTAACACCCAGGATATTACAATTGTCATATACAAACTGGACAGGTGAAATCAAAGTTACAGTCAGGCTGTCCTATAAGGCTCTGTCCTAGGCCCATAATAGCTTAGGTTCTATCTTTTTTACTGAATTGTTTTGCTGTGTGACCTATAAACCTCTCGGGTTGCATGAAAGCCCTAGCTTGGCTGATTTTTTTCTTGCAACTTTTGCTGTTAGGTTCTACGTTTGATGATCTATCTTTTTTTCATCTGAGGTGTTCTACATTCTGCATGCAGATTACTTGAAATTGGTAAACTGATTATGTGTTATAGAAAGGGCATCTCTGCAAAAGAACGTGACTAAATTGACCATTCGGGCAAAGGAGAATAATATGCTGATAAATACATCAAGAACTAAGCATTTGAGATCTGGTAGACATAGACTTAAGTTTGAATACTTTATAATAGAGAACACTGTGATTTAAGACCCTGGGTATATGGGTAGATCCAGTTTTGAGTTTTTTTGATCATATCAACCAATTGGTTAATAATATTTATAAAACTATAGGCTGTATAGAAAGATTTATAAAGTCTAGAAAATCAGAAATGATGAAACCATTATTGTAAGCTACATCAGACCCGAACTAGAGTATGGAATAATAAAATGGACACCTATAAGAAAACTTGTGTGAGTAAATCAGAAAAACTACCACACAAATATACCAAAAGCATCCATGAATGTGAAAATGTAAGTTATTATCTAATTTAAGATCTCTAGGAATGTTTGGTGTTATCCAAGAAAAGTAGAGCATCATCAAACAACCTGTTAGCAGATTACATAGAAAGGAGAGATATACTAATTGGTGCTCTGAGAGGGTAGCTGATGCATGAAATAGACCACCAAATTATATTAAAAGAAGCACTGGTTTAGATATATTTTAAGAACAAGTTGGACACTTGGGAATGATTGTTTTGGTATATGGGCAGGCTAGAAGGGCATTATTGTCCATGCTTGAAATATCTGTATGTATATATGTATGTTTGCATGCAAGTAGAGAGGCTGTACCCCCTGCATGGGGGGGTGGAGGAGAGATTGCCCTCCCGAAAACACTAAAGGAGTGTTTCTTTTGTTTGTGTTCATTATTTAGTAAAATACTATTTTTGTTATGTAATACTATTAAGTACTTGCAAAAAGTTGTGAGTGTGCCTACTTAAAAGTTATATATGACTAGGCCTCTTATAATCCCTGTGATTGTTTGCCTAATATTGTTCCTACAGCAATTATTTGTTTTATGCTGATTTGTGTGGCCACTTAATTGTGCAGTCACTTTTTGTTTGTTCTTTTGATGATTGTTTTTATTTTAAGTTGGCCACTGGTAATGTAATCTTGAGTGTGTGGTGTGTGTGTGTGTGTGTGTGTGTGTGTGTGTGTGTGTGTGTGTGTGTGTGTGTGTGTGTACATATGCATGCACACAGCATTCCTTACTTAGTTCAGATTTACAATTTGATATTCCTTGCAACCTCCACCTTTAAATACACATTGCCTATGTAAAACAAATAATTTAACTGCAATTAAAATTAGTAAATCTATCCTGACAAATTATACATTAACATAACATCACAGTTTGGTACAAAAATTATTATATACAAATTAAAATATGTATTCATAAATACACTTTCTTTGAAAATATCACCAATAAGTTAGAAATGTGTCCAACAACATCTTATTCATATTCGTGGCTTACAAAGTTTTGTTGAAAACTTTTAGCAAACATCTATGTCTCAACTGCATTGTGCTGTAACATGTTAAGGAATTCTTACTACAACAGTAATGATGTTTAAAGTAATTTTCAATGTGCTATGAATTACTGCATAGAAATACATGGATTAACATGCTGCAATGAGAGTAATAAGCTGTTTGCCTACTCTTTTATTTCTGACAAGTGACACAGGCATCCTTTATTTCATAACCATGGTATTTCATGCATTGCATAAATACATAAAAGGAACACTTTAGTTTAATAATTCTAGATTCAGAATATTGCTTCCCACTGTGAAATCAAAGTTTTTACTGCAATTCAGTTTAATAAAAGATAAGGTAGAGAAAAATCTGTGCCAAAATGTTAGCTTTCCCTGCTCTTATATGAAACTAGGTCATAGTTAAAATATACAAATTGCATGCATTACTGTATAATCTTCACCATCAGCAGTACCATGAAGCCTGCCTAGGCTTATATGACTTTCAAGTAATGGAAAGCCAAGTATTTATGATTAATTGCCTAGATACCTTAAATGTAGCACAGTCAACAAACACCATAGATAGTTGTTTGATGGGGTTGCCTTCAGGCTCTGATGACTGCAGTGGGTTGGGGCCTTAAAGGATGCAGAGAAACTTGTTCGTAAGAGGAAAGTTATTTTTATAAATCTTAAAACAGCAGTGCTAATTTCAGGCTATACCACTGTGTGCAATGTAACAATCTGCTATTCTTCCATTTTTTGTGAACAAATGGTTCATCATTTAACAAAATGTTATTTTCATTTCTCAGTTTATTTAGTAATGTGATAAACAAACTGTTTTCTACCATGTATATGACAACAGTAAGTAAAGAAAGATTCAGAAATGAGATGTGAGTACCGGTATATAATAAAGCAAATGCTATATAAGAAACATATATGTGGTATATATTTAGGATTATTTAATACATTGCAGGTGCTGCATTATATTGCTTCATACTATCAGTTTCTAGCTACAACACCCTAGTTAATGCAGTCATGATAATTTGGTGATAAAGCAGATTGGAGAATGTAGCATTTGAGGTTTCGTAAATGTAAGCTGCTTAGGAAGTGAAGTGATGAGCGACTAATTGGCTGGAGTAGTAGATCATTTGACAAATGATTAACTTTAATTAGACATAATCTGACTTGGTGGGTGAAAGCAGTCTTGTCAGTTAGTGACTGAAAAGAGGTAGGTGTGCTGTTCCACATATTTGGCCAAGCAATAGGGAAGGCTGTAAAAGTGGTGCTGAATATATGAACATTGATGGACAGAATGAGTTCTGAGGAAATGAAGAATTTAGTTGCCTTGAAAAGGTGGCAAAAGTGTTACAGTTTTAATACTATAAGTGTAGTTTATGCTTTAGCATTTCTATGCAGGTGAGACCAAGGGAAAGCTTAATATAAGGTTGTAGGAGCGCATCAGAGATCCATATCACAAGAGAGCAAAATGTCCTTTAGCAAGTAACTTTGTAACACCCCATTCTGGTCAAAATAATAATTTGGAAGTATTTTTTCTGGAACAAGTAACTCAAAAAATTCTATGAAGGATATGTTGCTTTTAAGGAAAGTAAAATATGATAAGACCAAATTGACTGAATTGTGAATGTAAATTGAGATGTTTATTTGTTTGGTTGGTTTTCATTTGTTGTTCATAATGGATGTTGTCTTAAATACTTCTCATATTTTTATGTTTGTGTACTCCATGGGAAGCTTACTCAAGCTGCCATGAGTTTTTTGGACAAAACTGAATACAAAATTAAAAAGCTACACAATATACTTGCATATCTACAATGGCATAACTTCCTGGCAGACCCAAACTTTTCTGAACTGGCTTCATCTTTGACCCATCCACTTCTCAGACTCCAAGAAAAATATTCTGAAAAGTCACATGACTTATAAACACCTCCAAAAATAGAAAAAGTAAAAATAAATGGCTTACTAAGGATCTCAAAGTATGCTATAAGCTCAGAGATGAGGCCTAGAACACATGGAAACGTGCCCCAACAACTGAAAATCACAACCACTTCATCCTTTTTTGAAACCTAACCATTAAAGCTTCAAGAAGATACATTATACACTTTCTCTAGCCTTAGCAAAAGATATTATAGACTGTACCAACAAAAAGACCGTCTCCACAATAGTTCCATCAGAACAGCTTCAGGTTTCCTCTCCCTCACAAATTTTCTAAGAAAATTATTCACCCTGCCTGTCACCAGTACCTCCAATCATGCCATCTGACCTTCCTCTCCAGACCTTACAATCAACATTGCTCCATAAGCCATCTTGGTCAAAGACATTTCTAAGCAAGGCCAAAGGGGTACCATCTGATGTTCCTTTGGGTCCAGTGGACTGTATCCTGGTTCATCATCTAACGCAAGAACTACCCAATTCAACCCCTAAAGCATCTGTACAACGTTGTATCATCAAAGCATCAAGCCAGCCCAGTGTTAAATAACCAGAGTAAATCTCACCAAAAATGCTAATGCATCATCAGTAAAGGACTTCAGACACATTTCTATCCTACCCAAGCTTGGGAAAACTCTTCAAAGCTCACCTGCAATCATCTTACTTAATACCTCAAAATTTAGAGAAGCATATCACGCCATCATCATGGCTTCTGGTCAGGTAGAAACACAATGACTGACCTGTTTATCCCCATCAATGACATCATCCATAACAGGGACAATGGCCTCCAATCATTTCCATTTTTATTCACATAGCAAAAGCTTTTGATGCTGCAGATCACCCTTTTCTATTAAATTCACACACTGCAGATGGAAGCAGCATACAGATATCACAATGGTTTCAAGACTTTCTCTCTGACAGATACTTCACAGTCCAAATCAGCTTAATGCCCTCATATACCTCATATCTTAGGTTCATATGTATATACTAGGCTGATAACCACCAGTGTCTTTATAACCCTAGCCATGCAGTCCAACCCAGTTCTGTCCCTAATGTATCACAAACATTTATTAGGTGAGGGTATGTTAGTTAGGAAGTTTCTAGAGGTTATGTGGGGAGGGGGGATTTAAGCTTTGGCATTACTGTCTGCATTTGTCTATATGAGACATGGGGACCAGACCCGAGGTGAATTTCCATTTTTCCATCTATTGGTCAAGGTTACAATTAAATAGGATTTGGGATGGACTCTACTTCACATAGAATGAGAGTCTGTTCCAGAGCATGGAGATCCTCTTGAGACACATATCTGTCTCATCAACATGTTGTATTTATGTCAGAAGCAAATTTAAATCCTTGGACATAGTGGTTTTGATGCTGTTCATTTTGCAGATGTGCAAAAAGTCTATCAGAGCTGGATCTAAGGATGCCTTTTATGCCAGGCATAGATTGCTTCTCAGTAACCTGAAGGTAACAGAGTATAGAGATATGGCCTTAAGGATATCCATACAGGACAATGTGTTATACCCTGGATTTTCCTGGTAAGGAGCCTTTGTGCATATGTCTGGTCAGGTACATACTGAAGGGGGCATTATACTTAATGATGGGTCTGATGAGATCCATAATAAAGTGGCACTGTGATGTCCTTGGACCTGGATGCCCTGCCCTTACTTATAAAATGGGTGATACAAAATGATTTTGTTACTACCTTGGCCACATGTTTGTTAAAGGCCAGATTACTGTCCCATATATTCCCAGATTCCTGACTACTGGGTTGACTCTTTGGGTGTTTAATTGATGGAGGTACTGGATGGCAGTTTTCTCAAAAGCCACTATAATGCATTTCTTGGCAATGAGCTTTAGTTAATGAATTTGGCACCAGTCATTTCTCTGTTAGACACTCTTGTAAGATTTTTGTGTCTTGGGGCTGAATCTATGATAGCTCCCAATTTGTAGTCATCTGTGAGCATGGTCTGCCAAAGGCCCTTGACATTAGCCTTTACCTCTGAGTAGTAGATGCCAAACAGAAGTCATCCGAACACATAACCCTGAGGTACCCTACTGTGACCAGTCTCTTAGTGGAGGTAGTATTACCAATCCTGGCTTCCTTGGTCCTGTCAATGAGCCAGCTGGCAATCCAGTGGGTTATGTAGGGGTTCATGCACAGTTCGGTGAGTTTCTCTACTATTCATGAGTAGGGTATTCTATCAAATACCTTAGCCAGGTCCAGGTAGGCAGTATACACAAGATTTAGTAGGCACGACCTTCCCTTGACAAAGCCAAACTGGGTTTGGTCCAGTACCTGAAGATTGCCTATCCACAATGCTTTGCTAGAGATGACCTGCACCTGTCGCCCCTGGGATTCCAGATAATACTGGCTAAAGCTCTTGCCGCCCCTATACTGCCTTTTTTAGGCAATGTTCAAATGACAGTCATTCTAAGGGTATCCAGTATCTGTCTGCCTGGGATGACATGGTCAACAAACCACGATGCTTTGCCAGAGATGACCTGCACCTGTTGCCCCCTGGGATTCTGGATACTGGCTAAGGCTCTTGCCTTCCCGATAGTGCCTTTTTTAGGCAAGGTTCAAATGACAAATTCACCACTGTAACAGGAACAGGCAAGCAAAAACTTAGGGTAATGCTACTCAATGCTAGAAGTCTAAATCTCAAAATGCACTCACTCGAGGCACTCCTTAAAATGGAGAACATCGATATCTGTGCACTGACTGAGACCTGGTTCAAGGCTCCAGAGAGCACCCCTGCACTACCAGGCTATAATTCATACCACACTTTTTGGCCATGTAACCTGGACCGGAACACCAAAGGTGAAGGTGTGTCCATATTCATTAAGGATATCCACACCTCCTGGCTACTTGCTCAGCATAATGCATCCGAGGTTATCCAAGTGCAACTAACTCTGGGCAAAACTGCAATCCAAATTGTAGCTTGCTACAGGTCCCACACCATGCCCCAGGATTCCTACTGATCTTTTCTTGATATACTGGAAAATATTAGGGTTCAACCAAACACCCTAATAATGGGCGATTTCAACTACCACACCATTAACTGGGAAAACTTCTCATGTACCAACTCCTTTGCTCAATGCTTACGGGAATTCATAAACTCCAATGTCCTGGATCAACTTATCCACATCCCCACCAGGGGCAACAATATCCTTGACCTAGTCATTACCAGCATGAGTGACTGGTGTTCCACACCTGAAGTCAACTCCTCGTTGGTCCGATCCGACCATAAGCTAATCACTCTTGATATTCACATCCCACCTCCATCCCCCATTAAGGAAACCATGGTAAAAAATTTCTCCAAAGCCAACTTCATGCTTCTTAAGACAGAAGTGGTGAACTTCATGACACCCATACAGATGGACAATACAGTTACGACTGCTGAATCCTACACAAATGCACTCTATAAACACTTACATGAGTGCATGGATCGTGCTATCCCAAACAGGACCAAGACATTATCCTCCAAAAAAAAGGAAGCCAATCTGGTGGTCCCCTGCCATAAAATAACTGTACAACAGAAGCAAGAAACTGTTGCAAAAGAGAATAAAATCCCATGAGTGGAGGAGCTCCCTAGTCAGCCTCAATTAGAAGTTGAGATCCCTTATAAGATCCTCCAAAGCTAGCTACAAAAACAAAATCGCCACTGATTCTAAGGACAACCACTAAGCATTCTATAGCTATATTAAGAATCTCAATGGCAACACCCAGATCTGCTCTGAGTTACAACACAATGGCAAGAAAATTACAGAACCAACTGATATTGCCAACATCCTGGAAGATAGGTTCAGTGCTAACTTTACCCACCTCTCACCCGCTAAAGGGTCCATATGTATAGAGGAAGAATGCAGAGTCCCTGTAATCACAACTATGCAGGTAAAAGCTGCACTGTCTAAATCCAAAAACACAGCATCCATGGGCCCGGACAACATCCCCGGCTACGTTTTACATGAACTTCAGAGTGAACTGGCTCCCCACCTAAGCACCATGTTCAATCATAGCCTCATATCAGGCTTTTTGCCCACTAAATGGCCCACAGCAACAGTTATCCCACTCTACAAAGGGGGAGCCACCACTGATCCTGGGAACTATTGCCCTATTAGCCTAATGTGTGTGGTCTGCAAGACCATGGAATGTATCATCATGGAACTCATAAACAAAGACATTGGTAACCTCCAAACTCTGAACCCCACCCAGTTCAGGTTTGTGAAAAGCAGATCATGCCTCCTGAACCTGATTGACTTTTTTGAGGCAGTCACCAAAGCCGTAGACGAGGGTAAGGTGGTTCACAAAGCCTATCTTGACCTCGCCAAGGCTTTCGACACCCTGCCCTATTCTGGAATTATAGCTAAACTCACTAGGTATAAATCCCTATGTCACAAGATGGGATGCCAACTGGCTCAATGACAGAACCCACACTGTAAAAGTTGCAGACTCCAAATCTGACTTCAATCCAATGACAAGTGGAGTACCACAGGGTTCAGTCCTGGGATCTCTCCTGTTTGGTATCTACTTCTCTGAAGTACAGGCTAATGCAGAAGGCCTCTGGCCAGCAAAGTTCACAGATGACTGCAAACTAGGAGCCATAGTCAAGTCCCCAAATGATGTGAACATCCTGCAGAAGGGCCTCACTGAGACAGATGCCTTGGTGTCAGAGCCATGGCCTCAAGCTCAATGCCAAAAAATGCATTGTCACCCCCTTTGATAAAAACTCTATACCCATGAACTACCACATAGGCAGCAGTCTACTTAACACTGAATGCGTGATAAGAGACCTTGGGACCCAGGTGGATAGTAGTCTCTCCTTTGATAATCACATCACCACAGTCATCAGGAAGTCCTTCTATGTGGCACACCTCATCACAAAAGGGTTCTCATCCAAGAAAAAAGAGGTCATTGTTCCCCTCTACTTGACACTCATTAGACAATTATAGAATACAATGCCCCTTTTGGAATGTACCCCACAAGACATCTGCAGCAGCTGGAAAGGCCACAGAAGTACCTCACAAAGTGGATTACTGGCCTCAAACAGATGCCCTACACTGACCTTCTCAAAAAACTCCAGCTTTACTCCATAGCATATTGCCTGCTCCGAGGTGATCTCTGCCTAACATATAAAGCTATGTCAAACCCAGAGCTGTTGGACATGCTACACCTAAAGAAATCCCAATCCCTCCAAACTACACACTATAGGGACCTAAACCTGGTCACCACATTAAACAGGACCCGCTGGAGGGATAGATTCCTGTCCCAGAGACTTCCCATACTCTGGAACAAGCTACCCATCTATGTCAAGCAAAGTTCCTCATTAGCATTCTTCAAGAAAAATCTCGATGAGTGGATGGGAAATAGGAAATACACCCCGGGGATCACTTCTGTGGCTTTGCTGGACAGTGGCACAGGAAAATAACTTTCTTGGGTGGTGTAAGCCAGGGACTCTTGTTGGCTAGGTTTACTTAGGCCCTTAGGCCAATAGCCTAGTACCTACCTATGAATCTATGAACCTATGAACCCATCTCTTTGTTGATGATTTCCATGATAATTCATTCCATTTTTTTTTGCAAATTAGACTAGTCAGGCTAATAGGTCTGGAGTTTCCAGGGATGGTTGATGGTCAACCTTGGTGATGTGGGATAACCATTGCAGTCCCCCTTTCTCATGCTACAAACCTTGTTTTAAGGCTATAGTTGAAAAGTGACTCAAGTGGTCCTGATAGGTCATGTTTCAAGCTATTTAGGAGGCATCCTGTGATATTGTCAGGGCCTATTTAACCTGTGTTTTTCGCCTTAACAAGTGCTGCCAGGACCCACTCCCTGTTAATAGTTGGATGGGTTATGCTATTAGGTATTTCATGGTTAGATGCATGGGGGGGTGAAGTTTGAGCTGAATTTGTCAGTGAGCAAATGTGCTCCTCTGCTCAGTGAAGGTGGCAGCACTGACCACCATTTCAGCACACTTATATGTGCTGCCTTTGAGGTTTTGGAGATAGCTATAGAAGGCCTTGTGGTTGTCCTTAGCCTGTGAGGCTATTTTGACCTTGTAATTGGACTTGTTGGACTTAATTTATCCACTTAGTTTCTTGTTTAGTTTAATTAGGGAGCTTCTATCATTATGGGAGTTGCTCTACCTGGTTTAGGCCATGACTTTTTCCTTTTGTGCTTACTTCTAGTATGTACAACATCTATGCAGTCACGTACATGGTTGTACAGGGTCTCTGTAAAAGATTTGGCATAGGTTACTGTGAATTTGGTTTTAGAAGGGGGATTGAATTTTGACAAATGATCCTTTAATAGGGTGTAGACTTTTTTGGAATAGTTACTAACTCTTACAGGCTTTGCTGGAGTTATTGAGTTAATGGAAGGAGACAGCTTTGTGATCCAACCTCACCAGTGAGGACATGACATTAGGGAAGGGTGCAGCACTCTCTCATATTGGTGAATACCAGGTCCAGTATGATTGAACCTCTGCTGGGTGTGTGCACTATCTGGTCAAGCATATTTATGTTAATTAAGTCCTAGAATCATGCCTTCATGAATGTGGCAGTGTATCTTTTCCAGTCTATAAAGGGGTAGTTAAATTCTCCCCTGAATATGGTATTTGGTTTGATGGTGAGTGTTTCTTGTAGGTCTAGATATTAGTTATGGGGCTTTAGGGACACAGAGGGTGACCTATAGTTTGCTAGGATATGGTATGGGACTTTGTCTATGGTGATTTGCACGTAGATAAATTCTAGGGTATCATCTTGTTTAACCAACATAGAGTTGCTACATCCTCCACATTTTGTCCCTGTCAGTGCAGCTGATGGTCTAAATTTGTGGAAGGCACTCAGGCCTTGCACTGCCAGAGTACTTTTTGTCGATTTAAACCATGTCTCAGTAATGGCATAGCTGTCTATATTCTCCAGAGTAAGGAAAGCTTGTAGGGTGTGGAGGTTCTTGCTGAGGCTCTAAGCATTGAGCAGTAATACTTTTAGGTTTTTTGGGTATTATTTGCTATGTCAGTAGGCTTGTCAATTTGGTATTGCTTAAAAAGGGGTTCTAAGGGGGTGGAAAAATGTTTCAGGCAATATTCAGAAGCCTAAAGGAGACAGGCACAGACCATCCTTTGCAAGCAAAGTGGTCTGTTTATCATGACCTCCCATGCTGACAAATAATGAATCTCCCCTGGAAAGACACCAGAAACTAAGCCAGTTATTGAAGTCAACCATCTTTTGTTCATACTGTGGCATCGTCCTTGATGAAGCTAAACTGCTGCTCAGTACAAGGCACATACCTGTCTGAGACACATATTAAGAGAGAGACCAAGAATGTCTCTCTTCATCTAATCCAGGGAAGTACATCTCAGATCTTTAACACCCACATGGGCTATGATAAAATCATACTGGTACCTGTGGTGTAATGACATGAGTGCATGTGTAACGTGGCAGATCTTGGCTCCAGATAAGCAGCTAACTGTTATCTTCTCCTTGTTCAGCCCTGTGAGTGTAGCATCTGTATGCCATACAGTGGAGTACCCTCTGACAAGAGTCCTGCGTAATATGTTGGTTTGCATTATGGGCTTTGCTCTTGGGGTTCCACTGGGTGTAGCCTTATGTGTGGTGTTTGCTGTAGCATTTGGTGAGTGCTTTAGAGATTGCTGAGAATAGGTGTTGCCGTTTGTAGGCTTAGGAGGTCTTTGAGGTTTAGGAAGTTGGCTTCTTAGTGCCTCAGCATAGGTTGGTGTATGTGTGTGTTGGGCACTATATGTGCTGGATGTAATGTGTGGGTTCTTGATAGCCATGTTTGCATACGAGATTTTTGCCTCCAGTGAAATCATGTACGTACATCTCTCGAATACTGTGTTTGTTTTTTTAAGGATTAAATGATTGTCTGTAAACATGAGGCAATTGCTATATTATCTCTGGATGCCCACAGGTTCATAGATTCATAGTTAGGTATTAGGCTATCTGCCCGAGGGCATTTATAAGTGTTAGAAAAATATGTATTTGAATATATGTGAAATGCTAGTTTAAAAGCAAAGTAGTATGTAATGCATTTTATTCTATTAATGATATAACAAAAAGGATGAATTCATGTGTAATTGCAAGTAGTTTTGAAACTGCAGTGTGGCTTGTAGCAAGTTGACCTCTGACCCTGGTAGCTGCCAGCTTAGCAAGTTTTAATGTTTATGCTTTTCACAAGTGATTATCTGCTGGGTCAGGAAATTAAATATGTGAAATAATGAAATCTTCTGCTCTTTCCTGCTGGGATGATTTGGCCTTGTGTATGTGTTACTAAGATAACACGCAGCTGTTGGGAAAGTGTTACAGGGAACAAAGAAGTGTATTAAAAGACTGTATCTGCTATTGTATTCGAACTGGTCTGAAGCCTTGAAGAAGTAACTTTACAGAAAGACATTATGTCTGACCAGGTGGCAAGCAAGGCCGTATTGTTACCAGAGGAAAACTTTTTTTAAATATACAGCAGCAGCAATATTTTATGAATAGAGGACTGTAAGCTAAAGTAATGTAGATGCCCTGTGACATACAATGTCAGTAAGGTGGGCACAACTTGAATGTTAAGACTATAACAATTGGATACTTCCTGTTTCATGTCAGACAAAATTCTGTACTTGTACGTTTTTTGCCTCCTGGTGTACACTAGTAAACTTTTGAACCTGAACCTCCTGAGTATTGATTTCTTGATTTTATTTAACAATAAGCCTAGCCAGAGTGTGTCGGCTTTCGCCACCCCATTGATTAATTAACTGAGCCTCTGTCAAGCAGAGCCAATGAAGTGATCCCAGGGGTGTACTTTCTGTTACCCATCCACTCGTCAAGGCTTCTCTTGAAGAGTGTTAGTGAGGGGCTCTGCCTAATGTAGTTAGGAATTTTGTTCCAAAGCATGGGGAGTCTCTGTGACAGGAATCTTTCCCTCCAACATGTTCTATTTATTGTTGTGGTGAGGTTTAGCTCACTAGAGCGCGTGGCTCACAGTGACTTGGATTTCTTTAGATGGAGCATGTCCATCAATTCTGAGTTGGACATGGCTTTGTAATTCAGGCAGAGATCACCTCTGAGTAAGTGATATGCCACTGAGTACAGCCGGAGTTTTTTCAGTCGGGCTGCATAGGACATATGTTTGAGGCCAGTAATCCTTGGTGAGGTGCTTTTGTGGTCTTTCAAGCTGTTGGAAGTGTCTTGTGAGGTACATCCCAAATGGGGCATTGTACTCTATCATGGGTCTGATGAGTGACGAGTAGAGGGGCACTATAACCTCTTTATTTTTAGATGCGAACCCCTTAGTAATTAGATAGGCCACATAGAAAGATTTCCTAACTACTTTGGTAATATGATTGTCAAAGGAGAGATTACTATCTACCTGGGTCCCCAGATCTCTTATTACCTCTTCTGTATTAAGGGGGCTGCCGCCTATGTGGGAATTCGTGGGTGTTTTGTTTTTCCCAAACGGGATAACTATGCATTTTTTGGCATTTAGCTTGAGGCCCTGACTTTGACACCAGGTGTCTGTCTCAGTAAGGCCTTTTTGGAGGATGTCCGTGTCAGCCAGAGAGTCAATTATGGCTCCCAGTTTGCAGTCATCGGCGAACTTGGTTAGCCATAGTCCTCCTGTGTTTGCCTGTACTTCTGAGAAATATATGCCAAACAGTAGGGGTCCCAGAACTGAGCCTTGCGGGACACCACTTGTGACTGGTTTAGAGTCAGACCTGGAGCCCACTATTCTTACCGTGTGAGTTCTGTCTGTAAGCCAGTTGGCAACCCATCTTGTGACGTAGGGGTTTATGTTCAGGCTGGTGAGTTTTTCTATAATACTCGAGTGAGGAATGGTGTTGAACGCCTTGTCAAGATCAAGGTAGGCTGTGTGAACCACCTTGCCCTCATCTATGGCCTTGGTAACTGTCTCGAAGAAGTCAACCAGGTTTAGTAGGCATGATCTGCCCTTAACAAAGCCGAACTGGGTCGGGTCAAGTGTTTGGAGGTTCCCAGTGTCTTTGTTAATGAGTTCCATGATGATGTGCTCCATAGCCTTGCAGACCAGGCTAGTGAGGCTTATGGGGCAATAGTTACCAGGGTAAGTTGTGGCTCCTCCTTTGTGGAGAGGAATAACCATTGCTGTGCACCATTCTATGGGCACATAGCCTGTGGAGAGGCTGAGGTTGAACAGCGTGTTTAGGTGGGGGGTTAGTTCGTTCTGTAGTTCGTGCAAGACGCAGCCTGGGACACCATCTGGTCCCATTGATGCTGTGTTTTTGGCTTTTGAAAGGGCTGTTTTCACCTGTGCTTCTGTGATTTCCAGGACACTACACTTTTCCGGTACTGTTGTGGGCCCTTTTGAAGGTGAGAGGGAGGTGAAGTTTGGACTGAATCTATCTGCCAGTATGTTGGCAATATCAGTAGGTTCAGTATATTTTGTGCTATTTTCTACTATCTCAGAGCATATCTGCGAGTTGCCACTTAGATTTTTGACATAGCTAAAGAAAGCTTTGTGGTTATCTTTTGAGTCCTTGGCTATTTTTCTTTCGAAGTTAGCCTTGGATGATTTTATGAGGGACCTTAGTTTCTTACTGATACTGATCAGGGATGTCTTTCCTTCTTGGGATTTGCTTTTTTTCTGAACTAGTTTCCTCCTTTTGTTGTATAACCTGTTTATGGCAGGGGTCCACCAGACTTGTTTCCTTCTCTTAGGGGAGTGATTCTTGGTTTTGCTAGGGATGGCATGATCCATGCATCCTTGTAGGTGCTCATAGAGTGCAATTGTAAAGGATTCTGCATCTTGGGCAATGTTATCCTTTAGCGTGGGGGCTGTGAAACTTACCATCTCTGACTTAAGTAAGGTGAAGTTTGCTTTAGAACAGTTTTTCACTGTGGTTTCCTTGGTTGTGGGTGGTGGTGAGATGTGGACATCCAGGGTGATTAGTTTATGGTCTGATCTAACCAGTGATGGGTTGACCTCCGGTACGGAGCACCTGTTGCCCATGTTGGTGATGACCAGGTCCAATATGTTGTGGCCTCTGGTAGGGGAGTTTACCAGCTGATCCAGGGCATTTGAGTTGATAAATTCCAGGAAGCACTGAGCCTGGGAGTTTGTACTCAAGTAGTTTTCCCAGTTAATGGTAGGTTAATTGAAATCTCCCAAGATCAGGATGTTCTGTAGGACCTTCATGTTTTCCAGTGTCTCCAGAAAGGCAGAGTGGTGGTCCTGGGTCATGGAGGGTGATCTGTAGCAGGTCACAATTTGCATTGCAGATTTGCCCAATGTTAGTTGCACATGGATGATCTCAGAGGTATCATACTGCGCCACTAACCTGGAGGTGCGGGTATCCTTGATGAATATGGATACACCCCCTCCTTTTGTGTTTTGGTCCGTGTTCTGTGGCCGAAATGTGTGGTATGAGTTGTAGCCCAGTAGTGCTGGAGTGCTCTCTGGAGCCTTGAACCAGGTTTCAGTTACTGCACAGATGTCAACGTTCTCCATACCTAGGAGTGCTTCGAGCACATGCATTTTGAGATTTAAACTCCTGGCGTTGAGTAGCATATCTACCAAGCTGGCTACAGAGGCATTTTGAAATTGCATATTCATGCTGTCTGTATCATATTTGGGTGGAATATTGTAGGTCATGGACTGGGTTAAACAGGGGTCTCCTTGGGTGGTCTCTGGGGTTTGATACTAGACTAAGATGGTGATAAGATTTGATAGTAGTACTACTTAATGTGCAAACTAGCTGCTCTAAAACTGTCGCCACACAATGGCTTTATTTTAGCCACACTAAGGTATAGGTTTTGGTTCTAAAGCAAGTTTTATAGATAAAATTTACTTTCTCTGCATTTGTGTGTAAGCACAGGACACTGCTAACCACTTGATGTAATAACACCAAGAACAATTGCTTTAGGTTCTCCACGGGGCTCTGTTGTTTCTCCTATATTATTCTCCCTTTGTTCAGTATACATTCTCTAAACGAATGACATAGCTATTTATAAGGCAGCACCCAAAAGCATTAAAAACATTTGGAGAAAGACCTCTTGAATATCAACACTTGGCTTGAGACACACAATTTTGTTTAAGCACAAACAAAACTAAAGAAATGATGTTTGTTACAACAGAAATGCTTGCCATGGTCCCATTCCACTGAACCATCACAATTAGCAGCACTAAACCCATAGAAACAGTAAAACAGCTAATGATATCTGAGTGTCTGTCTAGACTCCATACTTACCTGCCAGTACCACATATAGACCACAAAATCCAAGGTCAACAAACATTTTTTGGGTGAGAAAGATATCCCATTTCCACTCTCCTTCAGGTAGAACAGCCATTGTCAAAGGTGCTCACCTACTCAGCTGGACTATGGCTTACCAATCATGGCTTCAGCCTCACAAAAAAATGTAACACACTAAAACCTATGCCTAATGATATATATGCATTTATAACCCTCTTTCCAAGAGGAGAACATTACTGTACCACAGTCTCAAGCTCAAAATGGTTACCCATTTCTCAAGCAGTCATCCTCAGTTTAGACTCTCTTACCTGCAAGTTCATCTATATAGAGACCTCTCCCCTACTTTGCAACCATATCATCGCCTCCTTATAGGCTACAATGTCTCTTTGGTATCACTGCAAAGCCTTTATGATAGAAAGAAGGCAAGGCATGTGCTCAACAAATCAAGTGCAGAAAACAGGCCATACTGGTGCAATATAACATGCTTTGAATTAGGTGAAAGATGGTAGTCAGTGATCAAAAAGTATTTATTTGACTGCAATGGCTTGAATAATAAATCACCCAATGACTACTGGAGAAAAAGAATACTTTTCTTCTTAGATGTGGCAACAAGTACACTCTTTCACCTTTTCTTCATGTTTCAGATCAGATCAGCAAATGGCTGAGAAACTGCTTTAAAAACACTTACCGGGCATATCTGGTAAAACCCTACAGATATATCCAGCTCTATCACACAACTGTCTCATCAGTTCAAATGTTTAAAAGACCGGTATTTTTGTAGTAAGAAAACAAATGTCTTAGGCTTTGCAAGGTCTGATGGCATTTTCCTAAATTCCTAAAACTGGCAGTGCACTGCCTTGCCATACCATTACATTTATATTTAACAGAAGCATCATAGAGGGGACAGTACCATTCATTTAGAAAGCATTCCACATAATCCTTCTACACAAAGCAGGAACCTTATCCATGCCTAACAACTAGAGACCCACAGCAATCTTGAATATAGTCTCCAAAATAATTAAAAAAAGTGTCAAACAATTAACTTCATTCTTAGAGAAACATAAAGCCCCTAAAAGTATCCCAATATGGTTTCTGAAAAGGCTCCTCAGTAAACATAGCAACATTTTTGAGATAATTCAACAAAGGAAATGTAGTCTCAGGGATCTTCCTAGACCTACCCAAGTCTCTTGACACTATAAGCCCCATAGGCCTTATAAATAATCTTAAACATGTACGTGTAGATAACAGTGTTCCAAGCTGATTCGAGAGCTATCTTTCTGAAGAAAGTTCAACATATTAATAATTATATTGAATTTTCAGAATAAAAACATGAGCAAACAAGGAAAAAGCAGATTCACATCAGTATACAACATGTATATGCATTTGCAAATGGGTTAATAAAATAGAAAATTTAAAACACTATATGCATGTTTACATATGACCAATACACTTAGTACTCTCCACAATTCTATCTATTCATTATAGTTTATAGTTTGTTTTAATTTTATTCAAATTCCAATAAAAACGCGTCACAGTGACACAACATTTAGGTTTAATTTCCATCACATTCAGTATATAATAATGTCCAAACCTTCTCATCAGTTTCCGATATTACACATGCAGACACTCCATTATTTATATATATACATCATTCTCCACTCCCACACAATGACCAGTTTAGGCACACAGGTCAATAACACTCAAGTGGTCCACTCTTGCATTCTCCATCCTGCCACACCTGTGTCTACCCAAGTGTCCATGATTCCCTTGGTAAAGTTAAAGTATTGCTGAATATCTCTACCCATCCTTCAGGTGATTGCCTCCATCTTTCTTATGCTCTTACACACTTCTACTGCATATGAAACATTCCAACATCCTCTGTTCCACATCTCACACACTTTAAACCTGTGATTCCTCTATCTAGTTTATTGGGAGTATTGTACTATAGGTGTAAGATCTTCATCTATTGATCCCAAACATACCATTTCCTTAGGTAAAAAGCATTCTCCCATATAAGTCTACACTTATATTGAGCTACTTCCTTATCTGTAGTTTCCTCAACTGTTGAAACCCTCTTTAGTCTGCTCTTTCTCTGGACTCCTATATTGCCTAATGTCTTTCTATATTAGAATGCCTCTTCCCTTTTTGATACTACACCACTTGCTTTAAGGAGCCTCCCTACGCTTGTTCTCCTGTGTCATGGTGGAGCATTCATTATATACCTTCATCAGTACATTAGAAGTTGAAATATGTTGATTCCCAATTTGGAACTTTCTTCGCATCATTTGGTGAACAGTCACTCCACCCTCTTATTCCTTCTTGTATGTACCAAGTCCCCTTTTCTGCTACCACTCATACATGCCTGCTTCTTTCCATATTACCTGCTTATGGATAGGAACTCAGTCAGTGACCTCTATTTGATCCCATATTCTTTCATATATAGGCTTTTTCCAACTCATATCTCCAGGTTGTTTGATTCCTTTGTCTCAGTTTTCCCTAAATGTATACCATGTTTTCTTTATAGAGGGCCATTGACTTTTCTAAAAATGTCCACATTAAGTTGTGGCAAGCACAATCATCAGCCTTTGTCACCAACAAAGTGGTTCCACAAGCTTCAATACTGTTCCCTTTCTCTTTAATCTATATATAAATTCCTTCCTAGAAAACTGCAGAAACATTTCTGTTGTCCAGTTTGCATATGATACTGATGTGCTTGGGTCAGCAAAACAAATCACCAACCTCCAAGTAAAAGTTTACAAAATGTTTTCTCAGACCTACATAAATGGGTCATGGACTATCATCTAATCCTTATTGCTTGCAACACTTGTAATTTCCATCTTCTGCAGTGCTGATCACTACTGGCAACCTACGACTTCTTCCCTAAATCTCACCACAACCACTGGAGTCATACTTCTTCATATGTGTAAGTTAAAGTAACTTAGAGTTATATCCAAATATAAAACAAAACGACCAATGGAATAACACACTAGCTGAAGATAAAAACTTGTTTTATTGCCAGACAAATTAAATAGCTAAGCGCTTTCACTTTTGCTTCATCAGACCATATACACAGTGAGAAGAGCAACCTTTACTTATGGGCAGTCCAATTACTAAGCAACAAATCACATGCTAAGAGTCACAGTTAAAGGAGAAAGACATAATAAAACCACAGCTTGCGTAAAATTGTATACATATCTGCAGAAACCGCATACAGAAAAAATGCATACAAAGAGAAATTCAACATGCAGAAAAACATCAATTTCATAAAACAAACACACAGAGACAAAAATATATAAAAATAAAAATAAGCAAAAAATGTAAAAAAGCCTTTTAATTTTTCAGACTACGTCCCTTCAGAATGGGTCTAAGTGGGACTTTCCCGTTAAGCCCACTACCCTGATCAGCTCTCAGTCTTATCATCCATCTAACCTCCCTGGTTTCAGTTAGATTCCTGTCACCACCTCTAATGCTGGGATAAATTCTGTCAAAAACCATGAACCTGAAGGTGTGTCTGTTGTTAGTATTGATCACATGTTTAGAGAGGACACTGGTGGTAGAGGCACGGTGTATGCTACATGTGTTCTCTAATTCTATCACTTAAGGTTCTATCGGTTTTCCCAACATAAAATGATCTATAGAGCATGCAATAAGCAAGATAGATGGCATGCATAGTCATACAGGTAGCCACTATCCTAAAATTAAACCCATGACCAGTGTCAGGGTGCTCAAAGCATCCACTTCTGTCTATGAAACTGCAAAAGTTGCAATTACCACAGGGTATCGTAGTCCCTTCAATCCTATTCACATCATACTTGTAACTGTCTGGATAGCGCAACAACCTCTTCAAGTTCTTCTTGTTCTTGTAAAGGAATCTAGGCATGTCACTTACTATTCTTTTGATACTGGGGTCAGTGGTTAACAAGCCCCTGTGGTATAGCTAAGTGGAACAGAAATGCTGGCAGGTACAACAGGTAATAGACGTGCATTGTCCCCATCTTGTTCAGAGAGATAGGGTTTCGCTATATTGGCCCTAAGGGGGGGGAATGGTGGTTAGTACCACATCAACCTCTCCTTCCTTATAAACTCTATCCCTTAGCCTACCCCTTAGCTGAGTAAGTTCCCGATTGAAACCTTCTTCTGCCCCATTTAATATAGAGGATCAAAGCCCCTGTCCCTTCACTATGTTTCTAAACATATGAGGAGGGTGCATAGTATGTCTGTGGAACAAAGAGTTCCTATAACACGGCTTTCTATAAATTCTTGTGCACAATGACCCATCTGCTTGTCTGTTTATAAGAATATCTAGGAATTCAATCAGTGTCTCTGAATATATCAAGGAAAACTTCAAAACCTTGGTGGTCAGATTTAGGTCATGATGGAACTCAATCAGGTCCTCAACCCCCTGTCGAAATAAAAAATAAATCAGCTACAAATCTACGGTAAAATGGAATATACCATTGCAAGATAGAGGTGGGGAAAATACATTCATCCTCCCAGCATCCACCACCCCTCCCTTAGAGCCAACATAGTGAAACCCTATTTTTCTGAACAGGATGGGGACAATGCATGTCCATTACCTGTTGTATCTGCCAGCATTTCTGTTCCACGTAGCTATACCACAGATTCCAGAATGACTATGAACATCATTAGGAAACAGTGGGGCTTGTTAACCACTGACCCCAGTATCAAAAGAATAGTAAGTGACACACCTAGATTCCTTTACAAGAACAAGAAGAACTTGAAGAGGTTGTTGTGCTATCCGGACAGTTATAAGCATGATATGAGTGTTATTGAAGAGACTACAACAAGTGGATGCTTTGAGCACCCTGACATTGGTCATAGCTTTAGTTTTAGGATAGGGGCTACCTGTATGACTATGCATGTCATCCATCTTGCTTATTGAATGCTTTGTAAACTATTTTATGTTGGGAAAACTGATAGAACCTTAAGTGATAGAATTAGAGAACACATGTAGCATACACCGTGCCTCTACCACCAGTTCCCTCTCTAAAGATGTAATCAATACTAACAACAGACACACCTTCAGGTTCATGGTTTTTGACAGAATTTATCCCAGCATTAGAGGTGGTGACAGGAATCTAACTGAAACCATGGAGGTTAGATGGATGATAAGACTGAGAGCTGATCAGGGTAGTGGGCTTAACGGGAAAGTCCCACTTAAACCCATTCTGAAGGGACATAGTCTCAAAAGTTAAAAGACTTTTTTTTATATTTTTTGCTTATTTTTGTTTTTGTATTTTTCTCTCTGTGTGTTTGTTTTATGACACTGATATTTTTCTGCATGTTGAATTTCTCTTTGTATGCATTTTTTCTGTATGCAGTTTCTGCAGATATGTATAAGAGTTTACATAAGCTGTGGTGTTATTATGTCTTTCTCCTTTAACTGTGACCCTTAGTATGTGATTGGTTGCTTCCTATAAGTAAAGGTTGCTCTTCTATCTCTGTATATGGTCTGATGAAGAAAAAGTGAAAGTACTTACCTATTTTATTTGTTTGGTAATAACACAAGTTTTTATCTTCAGCTAGTGTGTTATTCCGTTGGTCGTTTTGTTTTACATTTGGATTGTGCTTTTCCAACGGCATATTTATCTCAGTCTGTGCACTTTTCTTCAGTTTTAACTTAGAGTTATGACATCATTCTCTCTTTAGAGAAACGCGTAATTACTTTGGTAATAAATGCAATCAGGTACTATACAGACTTTGCTACATTATATTCTACCACACCAATCATCCATTTCCAAACGTTTGGTATTTCTTCTTCATTCTAGATTATTTGATGCATGTGCTATTTTTCATGGACTGTCTTCCTGACTCCTGGATAAATGTATTAATTTGATCAAGTTTACTATAAGTTTGCTAAATTCATTGTATATAAAACTGTAACCAAGACCCATCACTCCAATCTTATTTCACAGTGACCATCCTTTGATATCAAGTTTCATTAATATTTGTTCAGTTCTACTTTCAAGTTATTCTGTCCATGGTTAACTTCCCCACTGAACCCTTTTATTGACTGGAACCATCCTTCCGTTGATCTTGGAGCCAAGGAAACACATCTTGTCAAACAAAAACAACAAATAACAAATCACAATTCTTATAGGAATGCCCTGTTGGGAACTGCCTTGGTCCCATCAGTAACTAGCCCCTTATTCTAAACAGAAACATCTGCATCTTCTTCTTCTTCTTCTTTTGGATTCTCTCTTAACTTTAAAAAAAAAAGTTTATACACTATTTTGTTTTTATTTTTGTATTTAGTTATGTGTTCTAATTGGGTGAGTGCTCTGGTCCTGGAACTCTTTTCAGTTATGAGCTGGGCACAGTGATAGCAAAGAAAATGAAATACTTAACAAGATACAAAATAATATAAATATTTTTCAAGAAGCCGCTGTACAATTAAGTAAGATTATACTCTACAATGAAGGTCTGAGAGGAGACACTTACTGTGTTGCATTATAAAGAACAGAACAGGTGCATTTCAATGTACAAGTCAGACATTTTAATTATGTAGCTATTTTATAATACTCTTCCTGAACTTAAACTGGCTTGTATTAGAATTATAAGTTAGCAAGTAAAGACCCGATCCTTATCCTTAAACAATTTGTTCAGATATATACTGCAGAAGAGCCATACTCAACAGCTGTCATATACAGGAACTATGTGATTGCTTTACTAGATCAACTCACCCATCAAATAAGTACCTGACAACACTCATAGCATGGTCATGACAACCTTCTGGAAAACAAATTATGACTCAGTCTGCATTTATATCAGCATGGATGTCTCATAAGTGGGCGTGTATCTGTCTGGAGAAATGTCTACCACATTGAACGAGCTGTCCAGGATATTCTGAGTGGTGCATCTTTGCAGTCCAGCTTGTTGACTCATTCTGAATGCATTTACTTCATCTTACTGTGAGATGCCTCAGTTCTTTTCAGACCAATTGGATTACATTATGAAAACATTGTCTCTAAGATATCTATGAAGCTTACAGAAATCTTCATAAAGAGCTCCAATTATTGAATTTAGTGTGATTTCCAACATGTTGATTTATCTAAGCTCATGAGTTGAATTTCATTCCTGCATTCAAGAACTTGTAGGATGGCTTCTGGGGTTACCAAGATTATTTTAACTTGATGGAGATCCTTGGTCCTGTCATATCCAAGACTGTCCTTTTGTATTTGAGGTATAGGATATTTCCATCTATACTAAAGAAAGCCTTAGGTGTCCAGGTTTCAAGACACCATCTTAGGATCTGTGTGTCTTGGAACATTCCACCCTATCTCTCAGATTTCTTTTATTTTAAATATGACAAAAAATTATAAGAAAGCAACTTGAATTTTTTTTTTAAACTAGTCTCTTGAATCCCTGCAAGTTAGGATTCAAGGCACACCATAGCGCCAAGACAGCAGTTGTTAAGCTAACTGACCTGCTAGTGGTAAAAAATAATTTGTTTTCATCTCTGTTCTTCATCTTTCATCTCTCCACTACATTCGGCATGTTGTATTTTGACATCCATTCAGGAGGATTTAAGGCTTACTCTGATATTTCTTCCCTAGTCATGAACAGGTTTATGTCCTTCCTATGCAGGTATATTCAGCAGCTGATTACAGGTATTAAAAACTATGTGTTCTACTTCTAAAACCCTGAGCTCAATATGCTGCAATTTACTTTTCAACATGTGAATACTGCTAAAAGGCGATGCCATTGGGGTAGAGATGTGAAGTATCATTGTTACACTAATGGTACTGTTTTACCTCTTTTTTCTTCAGAGGTATATACTGCCCCTAGTACCCTTAGAGGGCATTTTAGTATCCATCCTTAATGGGATTAAAAGGATATTATTAATGCTTAACCTTTGTTAATTTTTGCCTATTTATTTATTGATTCCAATTTGGTAACTGGGTAAGTGGGCTGATCGACTCACCCTTTTAGCAATGATCTGAGATCTTGAGGAGCAGCAAACAGGAACGTAGAATAGAACACATTCAAGCATAGCTGACAGTAGACAATGAAGAGAAATTCTTAACAAGTTAAAAGATACAGTAGTATATTAAAAAGCATTAAAGAACAATTATTTACTACTTAAACAGTAGAGAAGGTTTATTAGCAGGTTTGAACCCAGAGGAGAAAGTTAGCTTCTAGTACAAAGCAGAAAAATAATTTCATTAGATAGTTATTTACATCGTTTACCACAGTGAATTACAATAGATTTAAATTTAAAATACTTGTAACAGTAATTCCCTTTTCTTACTTTGGAGTTATGGCTATTATTATCTATAATGGAAATATTATCAGAATAATGCACTGCTGATTGTCTGCCATCTCAGAACATTTACAAGCAGCTTTATTTTTAAGGTGCACTTTCAGCTTTAGGTTAACCTACTCTAATGCATTCTGCGATCTTACTTCTGTAGCGAGGTGATAGCACGTGGCAGGGTCAGTTTTTGTAAATGTTTTTCCCTAAAGCTTTCTGGTGTCATACTGAAGTCTTATCACCAATCTTATCAAGACTGTGATTAGATAAAAGAAAAAAATGAATGAAGCCTAACTCCACTAAATTTGTGGAGATGACAAGTGATATAGCTTAGATGTCCTTGAATGCTCATGTCCTCCACTGGGACATCAGACATCACTTATGCAACAAATTGTATGAAATTTTTGTCTGTAGTTCACAGCTTTGGTGTAACTTCCAACAGCAGTGTAACATCTGAGGACCAAATATCTGCTGTTGTTAGATATTGTTGCAGATGTCCGAAGAACAACACTTAAATTAATCATCTTTTACTATGGGAAGACAAATGTATTGTGTTTTTTGCACTGCACACTCAGTGCATGTTACTATGCATGTTGCTATGATGCTCCTTAGTATTAAGTAGACTCGTTAGGTTTTCCTTTCACAATCTGTAAATTAAAAACAAAACAAAAGTAAAACTAAAAACACAACAGCACACAGACTTAGTTTGTCTGAATAGTGGTATTTTTATGGTAAAGGATTTTTTCTAAGGTAATGTGTTAGGCTGAGGTTAGGGGCAGTGGAAGGGTCAGGATGAGTACACATGAGTAAGATAGATGGGGGACGGGCTTTGCCAACATATTACCTTACCAAAAATCCATTCTTCAGCAGAACCACTAAACAAGATAACTAAAGACACACCCACACACATCCACACACACACACACACACACACACACACACACACACACACACACACACACACACACACACAAAATGCCAATGCCTTGATTTTAAGGCAGTTTATTCAAAGATGGCTGAAGGTGATATGTTTTGCCAAACGTTCAAATTATCAAACATCCTCTTTTTCATAGGGCAGTTTTGTTGAAACTGGTAAGAGTGCTGATTTCAGGTGTGTGTGTGTGTGTGTGTGTGTGTGTGTGTGTGTGTGTGTGTGTGTGTATGCAGGTTAGGGTTAGGGTACTGGGACTGATCTAATGTAGTGAGAGTGTATTAGTGCAGGTATGTGTTGGGTTGGGTTAGGGTTTGCAAGTATAACTAAGGTGAAGCAGGGTGTGTGGCTAACAACAGGTAAAGGTGTTTCTGATAGTGACATGTTTAGTTTCAAAGGATATCCTAGTGAACGTTTGAAAAAGTTGAAAGCTGAAGTAGAAGGTATGATAAATGTCTCTGTCAGTAGTAAATAATAGATAATGAGATGAATATTGATAAATGTAGGATGAATTTTACATAGTAGAAAAAGGGAGTATTAAAAATATAATGTGTTCTAACTGGAAAATATCGATGGTAACAATCTTTATGGAAAAAATAAGAGAGCAGTCAGTGCTTGCATATAACAGACGTGACACATTTAAGAATATTTTTGAGAGGAATCTAAATGGAGGTGAATAAATGTATACAAATAGTAAAAGGAGCACTTATAAATGTGGTAGGTTTATGTATTTCAGTTTTTGAGGATGAAATTGCAGGGCAATTTTTTCTAATGTGATTAATTTGGCTAAGTGTCAACAATGTTTATCATTTTATGTAAAACTGTGAGGAAATTGTTATTCAGAATAAGGGGTTATCTTCTTTTATGAAAAGACATGCATAATGTATTATATAAGCATCATTTAGTGATTTAAAAAAGTGTATTTGTGTCATAGATAATGCCAACAGGGACACACAAAGTGAGGTTAAGAAAAAAAATCTTGAATCAAAAGGAAATGATGTTGCAAGTATGCTTGGGTGCCTATTTACCACTGGAATCAAATCATTATTAGCATTTATCCTAAATTAAAAAAATAGGAAGATAATATGAATTTCAAAGTTATTTTTTTTTAAATGTTTAAGTGCAATTGATTGATTGAATGTTTTGATATACGAGTTACTTGGAAGTTATTTAACAAAGTCTTAATTCTTTCTGTGTAGTTTAATGAAGTCCTCTTCATGAAAGGACCAAATAGCTTTACTTGTTATGTTTTCCAATAAACATTGGGAGGAGATAATTCTGCTTCTATATTCACTCACCATACAAGGAAAGATAGAGAGAACTCCTCTCTAAAACACATGTACATTTGCAAAATGTCTAATACACATACCTAACATATGTGAATGCAATGCAGCAACTTCAGGAAAGCATTTTCATCTTCAACTACATTTTAAATTGTACAATTTAAACAACAGTCTTTGAGGTAATCATGAGATTCTTAAGTAAAAAGAGTCAGTCCCTTATCTGCCCAGGGGCAAAGTTGCACTCTGCATCCTTGTGGCAAATGAAGGTCATGGCCAGGTTAAACTACTTGAGGTGGTACATAACCTGTAGAAGAAAGACCATCAGACAAATGTTAGACAAATGTTTAAGACTGTCAGAATCTTTCCTAATGTCTCTTGGTGGACCTGTCTCAGAAGCTTTTGGCACAATCACATCAGGATTCAAGACACTCTGATCAACCTAATGACTGGTTCCAGATTTTAATTTAGAAATTTGATTTTATCTCAGACAGCTAGCATAGAACCGGTATATTTAATCTAGCTAAGGACCTGGTCATCCTTGGTTTGAGCACTTGGGTATGGCTCACTAATATCTTTCTAATTATATAATAGCTACATAGCATCATGGCTCATTGACTTTTTGTACTGTAACACCAGTTGCTTCCCATGTTCTCTCCCTTTCATCTGTAGACACGCTCGTTGGTCTTTTTGAAGGGCAGGTAGGTTTGGGTGGAGAGATACCCTTCACAGAAGTGGTTGTAAGTTTCTTCTGCATTTTGGTCAGTTTTCTTTTCATATTGGAGAAATAGTGCCTGGTTTTAGTTGGGTTCTGGCATACGTATCATAGCACTGACTTTTCTACTAGACATCAGCTGTGGAGGGTTTACTTCCATACCACTGTACAGAAAAGCATAATAAGTCATAAGACCATTAGGATGACCAGGCTGAAGACAAGAAGAATAATTAAAAGAAGAATAATTTTGATAGTTTGGACTGCTCTCCCAGCAACTTCATTGGACTGTGGGTAGTAAGGACTTGAATTAGTATACATGAAACCAGAATTCTCAGCAAAATGCTAGAACTCTGCAGACACAAACTAAGTACCATTATTTGTGGTTATTTCAATTGGTATGTCAAATCTGGTAAACATTGACTTGCACTGGGTAACAATTTGTTTCCTATTTGTTATTTCCTTTATATTCACATAGATCTGTAGCTATTTTCAGTCTAGTAATCATTCTCTCTTCTTTGAGATGATTTAAGTATTATGCAAAACTGGCATATTGACACAAATTTTACCAAGTCCACATAGATACTGAGCCAACATAATGACACTTTGGCTCTTTCATGACACTTAGTTAGACCTTGATACCCTTCATTTATTTGTTTAAACACTTGAATACATAATGAAAAAAGTACAGCTTTGTCTTGGTACAGCATTCAACCATTGTTAGGTGATCATGCTCTGACAGTATAATATTTGTTTATCAGATGCTTTGTGTATTTCCAGTGGGTAGGCCATACATTCCTTCCATATTTAATGACTACCTGTAACTCACTGTCATGTTTTGTAGTCTATTTTATCCTGTCAAGCCATTTTGTAGTTACTAGTTGATTTTCCATGATAATCTGCATTTATGCAGCAATGTCTTCTTCAGAACTGGATTGCGCTGCATTAGATATTGGGTTTCTTGACAACATCATCCACAGTCAATTGCATTCCAGGTACATCGATCATTCTGACAATGAAATCTGCCAGTCTGATAAGCAACCTTTAACATGTAGGATGCACTTTGTCCAAACAATTAGTGGAACAAGTGGTTTGTGGTCATTCTGAAGCTAGAAACACTGTAACCCGAATAAGTATCATGAGAACAGCTCATGTGTGCCCATACCTGCAAGGCACTCGTTTTTGTTTGTGAATATCATTGCTATGCATCTGTTAGCATTCTGGTAGAATGGACAATAGGTTTTAAGACTTGTCCATCCATCTGGAATAAAGCAACACATAGGTTATATCTACTAACGTCAGTCATATGACTGTTAATGCTGTGACATCACAGTAGGTAAGCACTGTAGCAATCATCTACATGTGTTTCATGTTAAGGATTAAGCGTGAATATTTACCCATGACCAAGGAATGTCTTTCTTTAGTAAATCTGTCAGTGGATGTAGCACTTGCTTGCAGGGCTATGTATTTTTATATGTACTTCATGCAACTGTCGACACTTCAAGGTGCATCTATAATTTCCATATGATGCTACAGTAACATTGGCTCCTCTATCTGTTCTAAAGCATACTGGGGTTCCATGTACTGGAAGTCTGACTTAGTACCCTGATTCAGTATTTGATGTAGCAGTCACTGAACCAAATAAAATGCTTTCTGAACAGTTTCCTCTGTTTTATTCTCAGTGTCTGCTTCTCTACTAGCTTAGTTTTATGCAGAACACCAAAATCAACAGTCTTGTTGAATCTTTTACACCGTTTGCCACATGCAGTATACTTCTCTGACCCAGTATCTGAATGATTAAATTTCATGCATTTGTCATGCTGGCATTGCCTCTGTTTCGCATGCTTGTACTTTGACCACAGTCATGCTTTTTGCTGAATTTCCCATTTTCCTTGTGTTTTACCACCTACCACCCCCCCCCCCCACACACACACACACACACACACACTACACTCCTCATTTGCTGTACTTAAATTACCATTTTGTCTAAATCCTATTTGTCTTTTCCAAAGTTAAATTTACTTCTAGCTGTTAATTTTGAGATGCTTCATTAGCAGCCAGCCCCATCACACCATTCTATCACAAATGTGTTCATCTTTTGTCTGGTCTGACCTACAATATTCCGAAAGTCAATATAAGCACCTAACAAATGTTTCCACTGAATTTCTCCTAGCTTGAATACATGCAAAAGCATTTCCTGAATAATATTTATTTTTGACAGTAAATGTTCATTAATCTTAGTTATTATCCACTCATATGTAACACTCTGGCCCTCAGAAAATGAAAATGAATTGTAGCTTCCACTTCTTTACACATGGCTTTTCAAAAGTGTGTGAACCTCTGCCTCTGTAAAACCTGGCAAATAGCCTTGTAAAATTAAGTGGTTCTGGAGGGCTTAGTTTTACCATTTTTTTTTTAATTTGAGGTAAAACAGCAACTTCCTGGTTAAAAAAAGGACAGCTTATTGAAGAGCTGCAGAGGTCGGGCAAGTTTGTGGGATTGGCACAGAGCAATAAATGAGTCAGCTATGGCTCTATCCATCTATATGTATATTAAAAACCATACCTAATACTTCTATCATCACAGGTCCCAAAAAAGATTTTGCACTCTTCATACAAAACTGCATTTCTTGCAACATACACAGTTTCTGTTAAATTTATTCTTGACCAATAATAAACAACAGATTTGAAACTGCTTCCATGCATTAGCATCTCAGTATGTACATGCTGTCTGTTACATTAGCAATAGTAGCCTACTAAATGGCAGTTATCAGCGTGCTGCCATCACTTACCATGCATTTGTGCTCTCACCTCAAGAACAGCTCTCAGCCTGGCATCGACTAATTATTGTGCTAAATCCTTTGGCCTAAGTTTACTTCAGAGTTGTAGTGAGTAGAAGACTACAAGTCCATAGGTGTAAAATGTCATACTAGTGCTTGAATATTTACTTCTGAAAAATGCAAATCTAATTTTCACATTTAAGCCCAGGTGGCTGTAGCTGTACAAAACAAGAGGACCAAAAGGCAATTAAACCTAACCAGTAAATAGTTTTGTAATTATTGTAATTCTATGATTAGATATGGCTATCACATCAAAAACTACATCTTTAATTTTTCAGATTTGTGCCATCATTTGGCATATAAATTTATGTAATCCCACTACTGCCACCAGTAGTACCAAAAGCCACTTTTCTAGTAGAATATTTGTTCTGAGCAGTGGCATCAGCCACATAGTATGCAGAATATTTAGAAATTCATGAAAACACTTGCTAGTGGTTCTCTGGTGTTGAGGCCTACATACAGAAAGACAAATGCGAATCTGCTGTGGACCACAAAGACAGGTGACTTTTAATATTGTATGCATGTTTGCATGTGTGTGTGCACGCATGTGTGTGTGCACAGTGTATCTGCGTGTGTGTCTGTGTGCATGGATGGGAGTATGTGTGTGGATGAATGGATGGGAGAGCTTGTGTTAACATGATACATTCAACACCAGCAGTGATTACTGCAAGGGCAGCAGAAAAGGTGCTGTTATGGTAATCACTGAGTGATTTAGAAACATTCAAATTAGCTGATAATGAGGTCTTTCCTCATTGTGGCTAATGTGTCTCTCAGTGAATGGTTTCTGTGATCATGTTAATGGGTTATTTTTGCCTCAGCCTTGTTACTCATGAACAGACCTTTGTCTGAATACTGGCCAATGTTTTCTTTATATGTAAAGCATTTATTACAGTCACAAAACATAACTAGTCTTGTCCCACAAATTATCATGGGTAAATTATTTCATTATGATAAAAGGAGTATATGACTTCCATTCATAGTTCAATAGCTCTTGTCACAGTTCCTCATTGTTATCTTATGTATCACTGTGAGGTCTGTGTGAAACCACATTGCTGGGAATTACAAGTACAAAGCAATGAGTGGTTACATACGGTTGTATGCAGTTCTGAATGATAGATATAGTTCAAATCCTGTATTTTTATATCCTTTCTTGACAAGTAGGCTTTTTAAGTTTAACATCTTTTGATAGATAAGTATGTATGTAGAACCCAGAAGGCTGACTTACAGATGCCTTGTTTGATACTCAGCTTTCCCACAGAATCTCACAATAGAAAAATAGAGACTTAAGATATCAAACCCAAGACTATAAGATGAAGATCATCAGTAGTTCAAAACTGTAACTTTGTCGATTAAATTGTAATACACCAGGTATCTGTCTGTATCATAATATACATGATGTGACAGAAGCATAAGAAAATGGGATATACCTTTAGGTTCACAGGTTCATAAGTAAGTACTAGGCTAGACACCCTTGCAGGCCATTTTAAGCCTAGCCAGTTTCTTCTTTTGGTGCTCCAACTAACCTGTCCCATTTAGTGTTACATTGGCCTTACCCATCTCATGGCTGATAATTATATATTACCCCTAATGAGAATAACTGGAATCACACCATGTATAATTTGGAGGGGACCCCTGCATGGGGCAGTCCTAGGGTAAATCTTCTGGTTGTCATTTTCTCATTCATAGATCTAAGTTGCACTTGAATATGGGCAGGGATGAGCTTTGTTTTCCATGGATGGGGAGTCTGTTTCAGAGCAGGGTATCCTCAGCAAGATATACCTTTCCCTCCAAACCATTCTGTTGATGTTGCAAAAGAGGTTTAGATCTCTAGACTGAGTATTTCTGATGCCATTTCACTTGTTTATACGGGGTCATGAAGCTAACATTTGTAGCTTTGTAGCTAAAGCACTAGGCTACAAAACTGAAAGCCTAGATCAGACTCCCATAATATTACACCTACATGCTGTATTACCCAAAAACAAACCATTTAAGTTCTTTATACTCCTATTCCCTCCAACTCCCACCCATCCTCTCTCATTAATTATTCATATGTATACACGTGTCTGTGTGTGTGTGTGTGTGTGTGTGTTTGTGTGTGCTTAAAAATAAATGTATTTATCAAATGATTCATTATTACTTATCAGTGTGTGTGTGTGTGTGTGTGTGTGTGTGTGTGTGTGTGTGTGTGTGTGTGTGTGTGTGTGTGTGTGTGTGTGTGTGTGTGTGTGTGTGTGTGTGCGCGTGTGCGCGTGTGTGTGCCTGTGTGTCTGTATGTCTGTGTCTTAGGGTGACATGATTGACAGACCTCAATGCTTTGCCAGAGATGGCCTGCATCTGTTACCCTTGGATTTCCGGATACTGGCTAAGGCTCTTACCACCCCAATAGTGCCTTTTTTAGGTGATGTTCCAAAGACCAAATTATCACCATAACAGCTATAAATAAATGCAATCCGAGGGTCATACCGCTCAATGCTAGAAGTTTAAATCTCAAGATGCACTTGCTCGAAGCACTCCTCAAAATGGAGAACATCGACATTTGAGCTGTAACAGAGATCTCATTTAAAGAAGCAGACAGCACCACAGTACTACCAGGCTCTAACTCATTCCACACCTTTTGGCCGCAGAACATGGACCAAAGCTACAAAGGTGAATTGTCTCCATATTCATAAAGATATGCACAGCTCCAGACTAGCAGTCCAGCATAACACATCTGAGATACTTCAGGTACAACTAATATTAGGTAAGATGGCGATTCAGGTCATAGTCTGCTATAGGTCCCCAACCATGTCCCAAGACTCTCACTCCATGTTCCTAAACACCCGGCAAACTATTAGGGTCCAACCCAATACTCTCATACTAGGTGACTTAAACTACCCCTCCATCAGCTGGGGAAACTACTCATGCACCAATACACTGACTCAACGCTTCCTGGAATTCATCAATTCCAGTGCCCTGGACCAGCTCACTTTTACCCCCACTAGAGGAAGCAACATCCTTGACCTGGTTATTACTAACATGGGCAACCATTGCTCTACACCAATAGTCAATTCCTCCCTGGTTAGATCCGACCACAAAATAATCACCATGGAAATCCACATCTCACCCCCCCCCCCCCCCGCAAAGTTAACCACCATGAAAAACTTCTCCAAAGCTGACTTTGGACTCCTAAAAACAGAGGTGGCTAAATTCGCGGCACCCATGTCAATGGAAAATAGATGCATGACTACCAAATCATACACCAATGCTCTGTATGAACACGTACATAAATGCATGGGACTAGCCATACCCAACAGAACCAAGACACTCTCCTCCAAAAAAGAAAGCCAATCTGGTGGTCCCCTGCCATTAATAAACTCTACAACAGAAGGAAGAAACTGTTGCAGAAAAGGTGAAGTCCCAAGACTGGAAAAACTCCCTTATTAGCCTCAACAAAAAGTAGACATCCCTCATCAAAACCTCTAAAGCCAGCAATGAAAGCAGAATTGTGGCAGACACTAAAAACAACCACAAAGACTTCTATAGTTATATCAAGAATCTCAATGGCAATACCCAGGTTTGCTCTAAGTTACTGCACAATGGTACCTCCTATACTGAGCCAACATATATTGCCAACATACTGGCCAACAGATTCAGTGCCAACTTTACCCCTCCCTCTCAAAGGACCAATCACAATACTGGAGGAATTCCAGGCACCCAGCATTACTGCAGAACAGGTTAAAGCTGCATTGTCCAAGGCCAAGAATACAACTTCCATGGGACCCAACAATATCACTGGATGTGTGAACTACATGAACATCTGTGTGACCTGTTCAGTCATAGCCTCACCTCATGCTTTGTCCCTACCGAATGGCGCACTACTACAGTCATCCCTCTCTATAAAGGGGGAGCGACTACAGACCCTGGGAATTATCGCCCCATTAGCCTGACAAGTCTGATATGTAAGGCTATGGAGTGCATCATCATGGACCTAATAAACAAGGATATAGGGAATCTCCAAACTCTAGATCACACACAATTTGGTTTTGTGAAAGGTAGATCATGCCTGCACAACCTGGTTGACTTCTTTAAGTCAGTCACCAGAGGTGGGGATGAGGGAAGCCAGTTCATACAGTCTACCTCAATCTGGCCAAGGCCTTTGATGCCATTCCCCAATCAGGAATTATTGATAAACTCACCAAACTAGACATCAACCCCTATATCACTAAGTGGGTTGCAAATTGGCTCACAGAAAAACCCACAGTATGAAAGTAGCAGACTCAAAGTCAGACTGCTGACCAATCATGAGTGGAGTCCCGCAAGGATCAGTTCTGGGTCCTCTCCTGTTTGGCATCTACTTCGCAAAAGTCCAGTACAGCACAGAGGGATTCTGGCTGACCAACTTTGCAGATGACTGCAAGCTGGGAGCCATTATTCACTCCTCAAGTGATGTAGGCACCCTATAGAAAGTCCTCACTGAGACCAATGGCTGGTGTCGTAACCATGGCCTTAAGCTTAATGCCAAAAAATGCATTATCATCCCCTTTGGGAAAAACTCAGTTCCCACTAATTACCACATGGATGGGAGCCCACTGAGCACTGAAGGAGTTATAAGAGATCTGGGGACACAGGTTGACAATAACCTCTCCTTCGACCACCACATTGCCACTGTGGTCAGAAAATCCTTTTATGTGGCACATCTTATTACCAAGGGTTTTGCATTCAGGAAAAAAGAGGTCATCATCTCTCTCTCTCTCTCTACTCTTCCCTCATTAGGCCAGTCATCGAGTATAATGCCCCATTTGGTCACTAGACACATGCAACAGCTGGAAAGACTACAAAAGTACCTCATGAAGAGGATCCTAGGCCTTAAATACTTCTTACACAGACAGACTCAAACAACTCCAGGTATTCTCTGTCTCATATCATCGACTAAGAGGTGATCTCTGCTTGACTTACAAAGCCATGTCTGACCCATCTCTGTTAGAAATGCTACATCTAAATAAATCCCAATCCCTCTGCACTACACGCTCCAGAGACCTCAACCTCATTAGCACAATCAACAGAACATGCTGGAGAGACAGGTTCATAACCCAGAGACTGTTCATGATCTGGAATAGACTTCCCATACATGTCAAGCAGAGCACCTCACTGGCCCTCTTCATGAGAAATCTTGATGAGTGGATGGGAAATGGAAAGTTCATTCCGGGGATCATCCAGTGGCTCTACTTGATAGAGGCACTGGGAACTAATGTCAGGTGGCACAATGCCAGGGCACTTCTATGGGCTAGGCTTATAAAGGCTTCAAGGCCATAAGCCTAGTACACACCTATGAACCTATGAACCTGTGTGTGTGTGTGTGTGTGTGTGTGTGTGTGTGTGTGTGTGTGTGTGTGTGTGTGTGTGTGTGTGTGTGTGTGTGCGTGTATATAGGTTTTTTTAATATTTAAATATTTAACTTTTAATTATGAATATACATGTCTGTGTTTGACTTTGTACGTCTATGTGTCAGTACACATGCATATGCATCCGTGTTTATATAAGTGTTTATATATGCTTATTCACCTGTTAAACGATGATTAACTTAAGAAGCCTAGTTTTTAAGGAAGGGAGAATACAGGATGTGAACTATGTTTATCATTCAGAATTTCATGAAATGGTATGTAGCTATATATATATATATATATATATATATATATATATATACATAGATATATCCACACACAACACCCTAATGACACGCCTAGATGAGATCATTACATAAAGTCCTTTAGTTATGTATTTTCTACAGACAGTGCAATGGTGCATCTTTTTATTTATATGTATCCTATCTGCACCATCAAATCCCACAACCAATTAGAACCCTTATATTATTGTATTATATAAGGAGGCTTAACAAACAGCAGATATACAGTCAGTGCAATCTGAATTCTCTGGACCTTATGCTGAACATGTATTTTACACACACACACACACACACACACACACACACACACACACACACACACACACACCCACACGCACGCACACACACACACACACACACACACACACACACACACACACACACACACACGCGCGCACGGTATGTGTGTGTGTGTGTGTGTGTGTGTGTGTGTGTATACATATATATATATATATATATATATATATATATATATGCATGTGTGTGTATAATAGTAATAGTAGTCATTAAAAAATATATATATATATATATATATATATATATATATATATATATATATATATATATATATAGGTCTACTTTTAAAGCTCGGTGTTTTAAAACTTTGAATTTCTTATGGTCAAGACCATAAGATCGAAAGAATTGAATCTCTGAAACTGAGAAAAAAAATAAAATTAGTTTTTTTTACATTCTTGCAGGGGGTAAGCCTCCCTACGCCCCCACACCCCCTGCTAATTAAATATACCAACTCTGAAATCACACTATGGCGAGGAAAACAGTAAATTGGCTGTTCCACTCTGTATGGTGATCTCTATTTAAACAGTTCACAGTTTCAAAACTTTGATCTTATTTTCTCGAACATAAGAAATTTGAAGTTTTGAAACTGTGAGCTTTAAAAGTAGACCCATATATATATATATATATATATATATATATATATATATTTATGAGTACTATTACCTGTACCATTATATTAAGCATTCCAAGGATTGTCATGGGATAATTACATCAAAATGTGATACTTTATACACATTGAAGAAAAATGTTTTTAGTAATGCAACTTTTTAGTCCTACAATCTTTTTTTAACTATGGAACATTCCATGTATCTGTTTGGGTACTTCACCAGTGCCACATCTGTGAAATTTTACTATAACTATTTATAGTGGATCATTAATTTTACGTTTGAGGCAATTTTTGCTGAACAGCTTCATTTTGACACATGACTTCATGAATGTTTTTCTGCAGCTCTTGACTATCGTAGGTTTCAGAGTATTTATTTTCATTCAACAGGACTGGCTATGACACCTTTCAGCAATTGTTCTTAACTATGACATGTTCATCTTACAGAAATGTCTGTAGTTTCTTCCACATAAGAAACAATCTTCCTCATGAACTATCTGCATTACCAAAGGCTTCAACATCAGGCTGCAGGCTGTCCATTAGGTTTTGGCTTTTTACTTTAGGTCCAGCCTGTAAATTTGGTAGTCGTATTCAGTTTTTAATCACAATAGTATTTCTGTCTCTGCTTATTTCTTTCCAGTATCTTCTTTAGTCTGTGCTGATTTTCAGACATTAGTAATATAGCTAAAGTAAGTAATCCACATTTCTACCTTCTGTCAATCAACAGTTGAGCAGCTGAGAGACGAAGTCATTTCTATATTCCAAAGTAACAAAAATGACAGTTCTCATAGCTTTGTTGCAGTTGGTTCTCATGAGGCCATTTAAGGTATGGATATTTTTCTATTTGTCATTTTGACTAAGGACAGTATGAAATGGATGCTGTTTGCCTGAATTCCGATATCACTCATGCACGTATCTTTTGAATTCTTGACTTGCATACGTTGGATCGTTGGCAGATATGAGACCACCAGTTATCTCCTGTCACACCAGTATAGACTTTAATGCATTAATCATGCCTGCACTTGTGTCTGTTAGTGAGATTGTTAAAGGGAACTTGGAATAATAATCCATACATATGAGAGGATTAGTGAAATGAAACAAAAAGTGCTCAATTAACAATACGAACAATCTGAATACAGGTATGTCAGAACTGGAAACTATCGTCCCATAAGCCTGACTAGCTTGGTCTGCAAAGCTATGGAAAGGATCATCATGGACCTCATAAATAAAGATATTGGGGACCTA
Source organism: Protopterus annectens (assembly GCF_019279795.1). NCBI lineage: Eukaryota > Metazoa > Chordata > Ceratodontiformes > Protopteridae > Protopterus > Protopterus annectens. Next base: position 1,963,807,149 of record NC_056728.1, read on the forward strand.
CAGACACTGGATCCTACCCAGCTTGGCTTTGTTAAGGGCAGATCCTGCCTCTTAAACCTGGTCGATTTCTTTGAAACAGTCACCAAGGCCATTGACGAGGGGAAGCTGGTCCACACAGCCTACCTGGACCTCACAAAAGCCTTCGATACAATACCCCACTCGGGCATTATAGATAAGCTCACCAGCTTAAATATAAACCCCTAAGTCACTAGATGGGTTGCAAACTGGCTCAAGGACAGAACCCACATGGTTAGAATTGCTGGAGCCATGTCAGACTCCAAACCAGTTACAAGTGGCATCCCACAAGGCTCAGTCCTGGGACCTCACTTGTTCGGTATATATTTCTCGGAGGTACAGGTCAACACGGAAGGACTGTGGCTGACCAAGTTTGCAGATGACTGCAAACTGGACGCCATAATCGACTCTCCAGCTGACACAAACATCCTCCAAAAGGGCCTCATAGAAACAGACAACTGGTGCCAGAGCCATGGCCTCAAGCTAAATGCCAAAAAGTGTATAGTCATCCCCTTTGGCAAAAACAAAGTGCCCACAAATTACCACATAGGTGGTAATCCATTAAGTACAGAAGAAGTAATTAGGGACCTGGGGACCCAAGTTGATGGCAATCTCTCATTTGACAACCACGCGGCCAAAGTGGTTAGAAAAACATTTTATATAGCCCACCTAATCATGAAGGGATTCACATCTAGATCAGGGGAGGTCATCGTGCCTCTTTACTCATCCCTCATCAGGCCCATAATTGAGTACAATGCCCCTTTTGGGATGTACCTTACCAGACACCTGCAGCAACTGGAAAGACCCCAAAAGTACCTCACCAAGAGGATCAAAGGGCTCAAACAGATGCCATATGCTGCCCGGTTAAAGAAACTCCAGCTCTACTCAATGGCATACTGCCTGCTCAGAGGCGATCTGTGCCTGATGTATAAAGCCATGTCTAACCTGGAATTAATGGACATGCTGCACCTCAGAAAATCCAAATCCCATCGATCTACGTGCTCGAGAGACTTGAACCTCAGCACTGAAATAAATAGGACATACTGGAGGGACAGATTCATAACCCAAAGGCTCCCTTCACTCTGGAATAAAATCCCAGTCCAGGTTAGGTAGAGTCCCTCATTGACTCTCTTCAAGAGGAATCTTGATGAGTGGATGGGAGATCGTAGGTTTACCCCGGGTATCACTTCTGTGTCAGTGTTAGACAGAGGCACAGTTTACTAACCTTGAAAAAGGGCATAGCAAAATTAATTTAAAATGGGTGGAGAAAGCCAAACACACTCTGGCTAGGCTTATAAATGCCCTAGGGCAGATAGCCTAGTATGAACCTATGAACCTATGAACCTATGAACTCTTTTCCTTTATACCATTGTTATGGTATACATTGTAGATGGCAAAGCTGTGCACTACTTTCCCTAATGGAGTTACCACACTTGGCCAAAACATTAAATCCTTTGATCTTTCTTTCCACTTTATTATTCCCAGATATGAGTCATGCATTGTATCAAACATTTAATTTTTCAGCCGATTATTTATTTCTTATAGGTTCATAAGTTCATAGGTTGGTACTAGGCTATCGGCCCTAGGGCCTATACAAGACTAGCCATAATAATTCCCTGGCTATTTCTTCCCAGAATATTTACTTCCCTGGTACCCTGTCTAGCAGGGTGACTGACATAATCCCTGGGGTGAATTTCCTATCTCCCATCCAATCGTCAAGGTTCTCTTTGAAGAGGGCCAAAGAGGCACTCAACTTGACATGTATGGGCAGTCTATTCTAGAGTATGGGGAGTCTCTGGGTCAGGAACCTATCTCTCCATCATGTTTTGTTCATTGTGATGACCAGGTTTAAATCATTGGAGCGTATGGCTCTGAGGGATTGGGATTTCTTTAAGTGTGGCATGTCCAACAGCAATGGGTTTGACATGGCCTTGTATGTTAAGCAGAGATTACCTCTGAGTAGGCGATATGCGACAGAGTATAGCTGGAGTTTTTTTAGATGGTCAGCATAGGGTATCTGCTTTAGTCCTGTGATTCTTTTAGTGAGGTATTTCTCTGGCCTTTCCAGTTGTTGCAGATGTCTTGTGAGGTATATACCAAATGAGGTGTTGTACTTTATAATGAGTCTAATGAGGGATGAGTACGGTGGGACAATGATCTCCTTTTTTCTGGATGAAAGGCCCTTAGTGATGAGGTGTGCCACATAGAAGGATATCCTGACTGTTGTGGCTATATGGTTATCGAAGGTGAGACCACTGTCCACCTGTGTCCCTAAGTCCCTTATCATACTTTTAGTGTTTAGTGTACTGCCACTTATGTGGTAATTCATGTGTACATATTTTTCCCAAAGGGGATAACTATACACTTCTTGGCATTGAGCTTGTGCCCATGGCTCTGGCACCAAGCATCTGTTTCTGTAAGGCTGTTTTGTAGAATATCCACATCATTTGGGGATTCAATAATGGCTCCCAGTTTGCAGTCATCTGCGAACTTTGTTAGCCAGAGTCCCTTAGTGCTGGCCTGTACTTCAGAGAAGTAGAAGCCAAACAAGAGCAGTCCGAGGACTGAACACTGAGGTACTCTACTTGTCACTTGTCTGGAGCTGGATTTGGTGTCGACTACTTTTACAATGTGGGTTCTGTCAGTAAGTCAGTTAGCAACCCATGGAGTGATGTAGGGATTAATGCCCAGCTTAGTAAGCTTATCTATGATTCTAGAGTGGGGGATGGTGCTGAAGGCCTTGGTGAGGTCCAGATAGGCTGTGTGGACCGCCTTACCCTTGTCCATGGCTCTGGAGACTGATTCAAAGAAGTCAATCAGGTTGAGGAGACAAGAACGTCCCTTTGCGAAACCAAACTGGGTAGGGTCCCGTGTTTGAAGGTTGCTAATGTCTTTGTTTATAAGTTGCATGATAATGCATTCCATGGCTTTGCAGATCAGGCTCATCGGACTGATGGGACGATAATTCCCGGGATCTAAGGTGGATCCCCCCTTGTGGAGTGGAATAACTGTAGCTGTGCACCACTCATTGAGCATGAAGCCTGAGGTGAGGCTATGATTAAACATGGCACTTAGGTAAGGTGCCAGTTCATTTTGTAGTTCATGTAGTACACAGCTCGGGATGTCGTCTGCTCCCATGGATGCTGTATTCTTAGCTTTGGAGAGTGCATTTTTTACCTGTGTGACTATGATTACCAGAAATTGGCAATGAGGGGGGGTGAAGTTGGCACTGAATTGATCTGCCAGGATATTGGCAATATCCTTGGGATCAGTATATTTAATGCCATTCTGTTGTAGCTCAGAGCAGATCTGAGCATTGCCATTTAGATTCTTGACATAACTATAGAATGCCTTGTGGTTATCCTTGGAGTCTTTGACAATTTTATTTTTGTAACCAGCTTTGGAGGATTTTATGAGGGCTCTCAGCTTCTTACTGAGGCTGGTAAGGGAGTTTTTTGCATCCTGGGATTTTCCTCTTTTCTGCATCAGTTCCTTCCTTTTGTTGTATAGTTTGTTTATGGCAGGGGACCACCAGATTGGGTTTCTTTTTTTTGGAGGAGACCATCTTGGTTCTATTTGGAATGGCATGATTTACGCACGAGTGAATGTGCTTATACAGTGCCTTAGTGTAGGATTCAGCAGTCGAACTTTCAGTTCCCGTCTGCATGGGTGTCATGAAGTTTATCAGTTCTGACCTGAGTAGCATGAAGTTGGCTTTGGAAAAGTTTTTTATGGAGGTTCCTTACTGGGGGGTGAGATGTGGACGTCAAGGGTGATTAACTTATGGTCAGACCTGACCAACAAGGGGGTGACCACTGGTGTGGAGCATTGATCTCCCATGTTGGTAATGACCAGGTCTAGAATATTTGGGCCCCTGGTGGGACTATGGATTAGTTGATCCAGAGCGTTGGAATTTATGAATTCCAAGAACCTTTGGGCAAACATTTGGGTACCCAAGTAGTTTTCCCAGTTAATGGTAGGGTAGTTGAAATCACCCAGAATTAGTTGTTTGGTTGTATCTTAATATTTTCCAGTATGTTTAGAAAGGTGTATTGAGAATCTTGGGGCATGGTGCTGGATCTGTAGCAAGCTACAATTTGGATTGCAATCTTAACTAGTGTTAGTTGCACCTGTAGAATTTCAGATGCATTGTGTTGGGCAACTAACCTGGAGGTGTGAATATCCTTGGTGAATATGGACACTCCTCCCCCTTTAGTGCTTCGGTCCTGGTTTGTTGGCCAAAAAGTGTGTAAGAGTTGTAGCCTGGTATTGCAAGGGTGCTCTCTGGAGCTTTGAACCAGGTCTCGGTTACTGCACAGATATTGAAGTTCTCCATTTTTAGGAGTGCCTTGAGAGAGTGCATTTTGAGGTTTAGACTTCTAGCATTGAGTAGCATTACCTTCAGATTTTGCATGCTTACATCTGTTACGGTGGTGGTTTTGTCCTTTGAGCCTTGCCTAAAAAAGGAACTATAGGGGTGGCAAGAGCCTTAGCCAGTATCCTGAATCCCAGGGGCGACAGGTGCAGATCATCTCTGACAAAGCATCGTGGTTTGTTGATCATGTCATCCCAGGCAGACAGATACTGGATCCCCTTTGAATGACACCAGAAACCTAGCCAGTTGCTGAAGTCAGTCATTTTGTCCTTATATTGTGGTATCATTCTGGGCGAAGGCAGGATGCTACTCAGGGCTAGGGTCATACCTGCTTGGGCCACATGATCCGAGAGCTCGTCCATGTCTCTTTTCATGTAGTCCAGGGAGGTACGTCTCAAGTCATTCACTCCAACATGGACAATGACAGAGTTGTATTTGTACTTGTTGTGGAGTGACTTGAGTGCATGTGTTATGTGGCGGATCCTGGCACCTGACAGTCAGCTGACAGTAATTTTCTCCTTGTTCAGCCTGATGAGTGGGACATCAGTGTGCCTGACTATAGAGTCACCTATGACTAAAGTGTTGGGTACGTTGTCTTGCCTTAGGGGCTGTTGTTTGGTGGCACACTGGTGTTTTGAGCTATGTGTCACTTTGGTTGTGATTGGTGTTTGTTTGCGGTTCAGCTTCGGAGGTCCTTGTTGCTTGGGCAGGTTAATGTTAAGGGTCTCTGCATAAGTGGGTTTAGTGTTACTATGTGTGGATGTTGGTGGTGTGAGTTTTGAAGGGCTATGTGTTGCTTGAGGTGTAGTGCAGGTGTTAACCTTCTCCTCTTGACTGTCTAGCACAATCTTGGCTGGAGAGAGCATTGCTTCCAGTTGGCTATGTAAGTGTATCTGTCGCAGGTTGTAGTATTGCGTAGTAGGAGGAGAAGGTTGTCTGTGTACATGAGGCAATTGCTGCATTGCCCCAGTATGCCCAGATTCACCAGGTTGACAGGAGAAATCACAGGAAGCTGACCCTTGGACATGCCTGGTTTGGTGTTTCTTTTGTAAAGTACAAGAGCTGTTTTCCCTTACCTTGACAAGGTACTTTGCAATTAAAGGCTGTTTAGTGTCTACGATTGATTTCTCCTTATTAAAAAGGAGAACTGAGCGCTTGGATCAGTTTAAGGCTTCCTAGAGCTTTCCAGCAGGTTTTAGAGCAAGTTCTTGTCACGGGGATTCAGATTTTAGTGCTACTACTGAGAAACCAGCTAGTTCTAAGGGAAATTTGAAGAGCAGACTTTCTGGCAATGGAAATAGTTTAAAGTGCTAGACTAATAAGCAATAAAAGTGCAGGAAAGCAGAGAACTAGAAGATCTAAGGGAAAAAATTGAAGAGCACCTCTCAGAAGCTTACAAAAAATCCTGGATACAGCAAATCTGTATCTGGGCTACACTGGTTCAAGGAGAGGTAGGAAACTTTTTTTTTTTTTTTTTTTTTTTTAAGTAAAAAGTGAAGAGGCAGAAGATAATGAGACAATTCAATAAGCAGAAGCTAAAAGGGTGGGCCTTTGCTAAGTTCTCACTGTTAACAGTAGAATGAGCTGATGTAATGTGATTGGGGGGCAAGTGTCCAGTATCAACTTTATACCAGAGGTGGGCAACTCAAAATCACCAAGACATAAGACCAGGAACAGGGAGGCTGGGTGGGAAAAAACAGTCATACAGATTACAGAAATTAAATCAAAAGTGCAGACAATAATTGAGAATAAACTCATTCTTTTCTGAATATCACAGCAGGCAGTAAGTCAGTCTCTCAGCATCAGCTTGAGCAACAGGTATATCTGATTTAAGGCACAGAAACCAGACCTATTATCCAGAAAATACAGTTGCAGGAATGCCCTGCCCAGATAAAACCAGTTCTGTTCACTTTCTCTCACTAAGTAAGCAGATAGGCCTCTAGACAAAGGATTTCACTACAGACTCAGGTCAACACTAACAGATATTAGCTCTATCTCACAACGAAAAGGACATTAAAAACAGTTGTACAGATTACAGAGATATTAAATCTAAAGTGCAGACGATAATTGAGAATAAACTCTTATCTTTTCTGAATATCACAACAGGCAGTAAGTCAGTCTCTCAGCATCAGCTTGAGCAATAGGTATATCTGATTTAAGGCACAGAAAACAGAAAACAGACCTATTATCCAGACAATACAGTTGCAGGAATGCCCTGTTCACTTTCTCTCACTAAGTAAGCAGATGGGCCTCTAGACATCTTGAAAGAAATATAAGACTGGATTTCTATCCCATCTGATGACTTTTGCTCAGGCTAACCCTTCAATGGGGCATCTTTCAGTAGCTTCATTTCTATGCCAGAATCATTATACTTCTCAAATTATTTTACTTTTTCTTCCACCACTGGCAACTGTGTTATTAACCCCAAAATCTGTTGCTGTTGTTGTAGAAGCTTTTCAAGTTTTTTTTTCCAGTACATATAGTTCTTTGCCTGAAAGCATCCGTACCAGTAACTTAGCATGCGTATTCTGTGCTGTAGTCAGTGCTTTGTCCCTTTAAGCAATACAGCTAACTAGCATTTGCATTTGGGAGGCCTTCTTTTAATCACTTATTCAAGTTATGTGCCAGTATACAAAAGTAAACATTTTCTTTAAAATTATAACCATACTGTTCACTCATTCTGAGGATTCTATTTGCTTCCTTATGACACCTAAATACTCCATTGTTTTCAGTTTCTGTTCTACTATAATTATGAGTGTTTCAGGTACTTTTCTAGAAGCAGGAATCACTCATACAGTATCAGGTTTTGTTTATGTTTGATTTCTGATCTAATGGCATCGCCTATTTGGCAGAATAATTTAACAATTTGTACACAGCTTCCTCTTGAGTGCCAAACAGATCTTACGTGTTACAAATATCCTCTGAAAAAATGCTGCACTCCTTATCAGTAGCTAATTTAAATTGAACATTATGTCCATTATTTCACATTTCTTTCAAACAATTAACCTTGTATGCCTAGTTCACCACTTCAAATGCATTTCAATGATTTCCTAGTATAAAGCGTTTTCACTTTTAATGTACCAGCCAGCAGTTCATTTCCATAAATCTGTAAATTCTTTTGAAAACGCTTGGCTTTGTTTTTATACACTTTTATAAAATGTCTGTTCCTAACATGGACTCTGCAAGCTCAGTTAAGAACTGGGCAAAGATTTCTGTAATGCTGCTAAAGGTGACTTACTCTTAGGACACGTAGTCCATGATTACGAGTCCTCAAATGGGTGGGGAGTTGTGACCAAGACGTGTCTTTTTAAGTGAGTGGAGCACCTCCACTCACCAGATTCATCAACAGGCCCGACAGAAAACACTCACATGGAGCTAGCTGACAGCAATCAATCAGTTAGGTTTGGGCATGTGTGCTTGTGTTTGGCATCGGTGGTATTTCTGTTTTTTCGGAAGTATGGGTAACTGGATAGCATCTGTGGATAGTCTTTTACTTAGGTGCTTCCTAGTTATTACCTGTTCACTAAGCATGTTGTTGTAGGTTGTTTTCTGCTGTTTAACAAAGCAAGGCTGTCACATCCAAGAGATCTTGTGGCTGTGTTAAATATGGTGGGAGGAAAGCCTGGCATTCTGGAACCCTGCAGCAACATATCAGTTTTCTGTCAATGGAGCATTTTAGTCAGGTCAAGTATGAAGCTTTTTAAGGTTAAGCATGTCACGGGCTTTACATTCTAGAACTCTGCAACAGCAGAGCATCCAAGATTCAGAGGGTTGGCATTTTTATCTGGAACTCTGCATTTCTTTTGTTTGTCATATTCTCCCCATTTCTCATTTTCCACCTCTGTGTTAATCCTCTGTGTTTTTCAGGTTCCACTATGGTCCAGTCCTTTAAGGAGAGGTGGCCTCATCTGTCGCAAGAGGCTCAAGGTTTACTTTCTGACTTAGAGACAACGGGGGGCAGGCGAGCAGGTTCAGAACTCCAGAAAGAGACCATCACTGAATGCGGAAGAAGAGTCGGCTGAATGTCCAGCAACGGGCAAGAAGTCTTGAAGGAAAAGTAAGAGAGATTACTCTGGTCCAAGGCTCACCCCTTCACTCCTGCCTAAAGCATCATTAGAATCTCAAGGTAACACCTCTGGTGGGACAGCAGGGCTAAGTTTTAATGATAGTGGTGAGTCACCTGAGGATTGTTTAGATGAGTTTATAAATTCTTTGCCAGAAGAGGGGAGGGTTAAGCTGTTTGACCTAGCTCTGGAAAGGAACTTTGGTGCTTCTACAGCTGCTGTTCCCACGGAGGTGGGAGCTACTGATGCTGGTCAGTTTGCGCACTTACTGTTAACTAACTTGCTTATGGGGTCCAAGGAGATCAATGGTTGTGGAAGCAATGTTCTGCCCCATCCAGATGATTGCGTTTCCTCAATTTTTGTCCCCTATGGCTATTTTGAACCTTTCAGTTTTCTATTCCTCAGAGTCTTGAATCATGGTGCATGTTTCCATGAAGGTCAAAGATCCTTAAAGGGGAATTTGTAAATATATTTGACCAAGTGGATTCCAAGGGATTTACGTGCATTTTGGATGTCGACAACTCTTCTAACAAGAACTTAATGGTAGCCTTAGAAGCCATCGGGAAAAAGGCATCAGCCAGAACAGCAGTTAGGAACTGGGATACCTGGTTACTAGGTTTTGTGGTGTTCATGGGAGTGACTATCAAGAGGACCCCAGCCAGGCCCTGCCTCTACTACAGGTTGATAGAGAAAGCAAGCAGCTGGTAGGCTAATAGTCCCTTTTCCATGCCCCCTTGGCCTGCCTTTAAAATTTCCCTTATTGGTCTTATTTCTAGGAAACAGGATGGTGAATTTTGGCTGAATGATCATGTGTCACACCCCACAGGAGCTTCAGTCAATGACTTTATTGACAGGAAGCTGGCCAAGGAGCATTACTCTTCCCTGGATCAGGTGGCAGAGGTCAATTTGAGCTATCCCTGGCTCTGCAAGCTTTCTGGCTTCTTCCCATGAGGCAAGAAGACTGGCCTTATTTAGGTTTTCAGTTTGAAGGGAAATTGTTTGTTGATACTGCAATGCCAATAGGTTTCTCTGTGACTTGTGTTACTATCAAGCTGTTCAGCACAGCCTTGCATTGGTGTTGCCAACAACAAGCAGCTTGTCAATTGGCAGTCCACTACTGAGATAATTTCTTGATAGTGGGGGAGGGTAAGGATGAGGCTTTGGGGGGCATTTCTGTCTTTAAGGAGCTTTGTTCTGATTTGGGAGTACCTTTGGCGAATAACAAGTCAGAAGGGCTGAGCCGAGCCTTGACTTTCTGGGTTTGGAAGTTAATACCATCAATAACTCCTTCAAGCTTCCATTGAACAAGCTACAGCAAGTCTGTCAGTTAGCTTGGAGATTTTGGGAGCTAGCAAAGCTCGCACAGGGGAAATCATGCAGCTGCATGGTTTGCTGAATTTTGCCTGCAGGGCACTCTCTCTGGGCAGGACCTTTCTTCAGTACATTTCTGACTTGTTGAAAGGGAACAAGCCCAAACATTACTTTGCATGACTGACCAGAAGGATCAAGGATGACCATTGACTCTGGTTCACATTTTTTAATCAATTCAATGGAGTGTCTTTTTGGCAATCCCCTTGGTTTTCTTCAAGTGACATAGAGCTCTTCACGGATATGGCAGTGATATCTGGTATAGGAAGTTACTTCCAAGGCAGCTGATTTGTCAAAAGATGTCTGGAGAATTGGTCTGATGAGAGAAAAGGAGACATCACTTTTCTGGAAATATTCCCCATCTGGGTAGCAGTCTAGGTGTACAAGGGCAGATTACGCAACAGGAGGGTGTTTTTTCACTTGGACAATTCCTCATTGTTCATACCCTCAGTAAACTGTCCTCCAATTCCAAGTGGGTTCACTTTGTTATGATGTTTTTAGTTTTGTTGAGTCAAGGGATTAACATGTCTTTCTCTAGCGTGCATGTGCCTGGTCATTATAACCCCATAGCTGGTAGTCTTTCCTGATTTCAGTTCACCAGGTTTCTCTAGTTGGCCAAGTATACAGATCCAAAGGGCACAGCAGTTCCTGTGGGAGTGAGGCTATTTGGAGAAGAATATAAGTATTGCTTCTGATCAGGTCCTGGGCCAGCAATACCAGGAAGGGATATTCTTCATCTCTTCAGGTTTTCAAGGCTTTCTGTAGGTCCTTGCCCTCTGATCTCAGAACATGGGGCTTGCAGTAGATACTTCAGTTCCTAGTGGCCGGGTCATCAGAAGGTGATTCACCTAAAACTCTCAGGGTGCACTTAGCAGCTTTGGGATGGCTGGCACATTTTTTGGGCCTTTAGGAAGTGTTCGGCCACGGCTGAATGGCAGGTTGTCGAGAATGGTTGTGGGCTTTCCCAGGATTCCAGAAAGCCTGTTGGGAGACAATTCCTCCCCCTTATTCTTTCAGGTTTCTTTAAGACTCTAGCTAACTTTCATACCTTTGTTACATTAGTGGCTCTGTTCATGTCGTTATATGCAGGTGCCTTTTGTGCTAGTGAATTACTCATTTACCTTTGTTGGGAAGACCTTTTTATCCACAAAGATTTTATACTGATATGGGTAAAGAAATTTAAGATGGATCATTCTGGTAAAAGACATCAGGTCCATCTGGACATAGTGAAGGGTTTGGCCATTTGCCCAGTTCACTGAGTCAGATTGTTGCACAGTATCATTCCCAAGGGAAGAAGGTCAGGCCCATTTTTGTACAGATGTCTGGCGAGCCATTTAGTCTGGCAGATGTTAATTTACTTTAATTTAATTTAGAAATGCCATCGTAGGGCAGGAGATTCATCCACAGGTGTATTCCTTGCATTCTTTCAGAATAGATCACACCTCTGACTTGCCCATAGAGGAGCATTCTGTAAAGGTCATCCAAAGAACAGGAAGGTGGGTGTCTGACACTTTTTTGTCTTGCATCAGGCATTAACTTTTTTATTTCTGTTTCAGGAAAGAAGGCTGTATGGCTCTTGGGTCATTCTTTCATCAAGGGAGATACAATGAAAGCCTTGGTCTGTCCAGCTGGACATTCAGGTTCCTTTGATCTTAACAAATGGGCAGTTTGTTCATTTGGTTTTCCTGGCCTCTATTGGTTTCAGTTTTGGGAGATATTGTGTCAAATCACAGTTGAGGAAGCCTTACTGAGAGTTTTGGTAATCTACCTCTGGGGTATTGACCTGGCTCGAGCTCCTAAGAAAATGCTGTTACCCAGAATATTTTCTGATGTGCTCAGGTTACATCAGGAATATCTGAAGCTGTTTTGTTCTGGTCTTACATCATAGGTTAAAGACACACCAACTGATAATCCACAGAAAAAAGAAGAACCAAGGTCCAGATCCACTCAAAAATACTGTTTATTGAGTGCTTTCGTCTCTCTAATGGAAACTTCCTCAGAATGAAGTACACATTATCCAACATCCCTTTTATATAAAACATATAACAATCACTTGTGCAAATAATGACATTTCTTAAAGTAACAATGCCATAAAATGTAAAGGCATAATATAAAAGCATAACAAAATATCTATTCTAAAACACATACATTGCATAAGAACGAACAAAGTAGCACAATTATAAATAGGAAGTAAGGCACAAATCTTTTCCCCAGTCTACACATCTGAGTTTTAAGTGTGCTGGATTCAGTTCAGTGTATTGATATGGGGTATCCTACATAGTGTGGAGTGTGCTATGCTGTGCATTGGGTACAAAGGCAGGATGGCTCAGCTGTGTGAGAAGAGTTGCAGCACAACAGAAAAGAGAAAAAAGTAAGTAAGTAAGCCATTGCACTGAGCTTAGTTTTATACTGCCATGTTATGCTCACTTTTGAACTGCTAAAAAAGATTTATAAAGCATTGGCTTCAGCATGGTAAGGCAGTATAGTATTGAATCTAAGAGGCATTTGCACCATTGACTAAATATAGCTTCAAAGCTATCTGTGAACAACATTCCTGTGGTCAGCTTGTAATCCACACTCCATTCAGAAATGAACCAGTTGGTCATTCTAAAGGACCAGGGCTCCAAACTTGTATTAAGTAAATATCTTCTATGATCAAACTCCCAGATCACAACTAATTCTTTTAACTTTCTCTTTTACAGTTTCACTTTTCACATACTTATATGAATATAGTGTCTGGTCATAAGATAGGTAGTCTTGCCCAACAAACTACTTCCGCTATATGTTACAAAGCTGAGAGCTCCACCATGTACTCCATTCATTAAAGTATCTCCTCAGAATACCAGGCCTGAAACTGGAAGTGTATTTTTGCAACAGCTTGATCTGCACCATAATTAGTGAGATTGCTCCACATCCAAATTGCTCCCAGGCTCTTTGTCCATTTGCTCATTTCAGAAGCGCTGCCTTTACACTGGGAAAATTACATCAGTGGCATCTAGCATATGAGTGGTGGTATGATAAACTTAGTCACTGTACTTGAAAATGAGCATACACAATTGCATAGACTTTCAGTTACTAAAAGCAGTCTGCATCAGAAACCCTAAAGACAGACTGTACTGTCAGACATGGACAAAGGCAGTTCTACTGAAAGCTTTTACGCCCTTCAAAAGATTCACATGTATACAATCACAAGTAATATTAAGCTGCACTGCTGCACATTTCTATAATTCCATACATGTTCTGGCCCACCTTCAGTCTTCACTAGCCTCACCATGATGGATCCCATCATGAGATACTTTGTTTTCTTAACATGGGACTCGTGGTGCCAACTGTAAGGATCTTATACTGAACAGCTTCATGCAGTACTCCATTTTCAGACTTGATGTTCTAAGCAGTCAATCCCTCCTGGGCTGTGACAGTAATAGAAAGAAAAGAGTGAACAGCATGTAATGGAACAGTAAGAAATAGTGGAATGAGCAATGCCCACTTAATGATCTGTCCCTTACAGAAGACATAGTGAAAGGGTTGGCATACATTTGTACCCCAACCCCAAAGATCATGCCGGATACATGAATGCATTTGTATTCTTCATCCTTCTCTCATTTCTTATGGCTGCTACCTAAGATAAGAAACTTGCAGGCTAAATTTTATTCACCACATTAGGGATATGTTGCACATAAAATGAAACACAGATGATAATTATCATTCATAGAGAATTTTAGGATTTATTTAAATATTAAAAGAAAGCCCTGTCTGACAGATCAATAAAATCTGGCACAAAACATGGAAACAGCCAAATAATAAAGAGTTGGGAGAAGCCTAAAGAGGAATGCAGAAGGGGAGGAGGTGGATTGGATAATACATCAGGCAAGCAAACATCTACCCTCCCCATCTTCAGGATAAAACATCCAGTCTTTAGAAATATGAGTCTGCCTTGCAGAATGACACTAAAGAGGCCGAATGAGAAGGAATTTATAAAGTTCAGCCAAGTGGAAGGCCATTCCAGAGTTGCCATGTGGACAGCTATCATACATTTTAATATAAGAAGAAATACAATGGCATGACTAACTACTACCAGTAGAAATTCAAACCTTAAGTTGCAGAGTTGCCACCTAAAACAAGAAGGAGTTTAACAAAGTTAGTCTGAAAGAATAAAATAGGTCACCTGCACTTCCCCTTTTCTTTGAAATAAAAGGAGAACCTATTTCACATGGTTTCATTCATCTGCTTCATTAAGGAAATAGTCACATATATGTAAAAGCATAGCCTATTAAGATCTTAGTATGTCTAGTTTGTATATTACAGCAGAAATCATTGCATTTGCTGTGACATTTTGTTCCAAAATGAATTACATTGTAATCTTACCATTTTACCTGCTTCTGAATGGATAATTGTTAATGTTACCTGCTGTTCTAAACTTTTGCATTATTCTTCATTGTATAATTCTGTAACTCTTTGCTTTTATCTCAGGTAATGACTGACAACAGTCCACAGACCAGCTAACATTTCCAGCTATTTCATAACTAAAATAAAAAAAAACAAGTTTACTGTCTGCCTTGAGCATGGTCCTGATCTGAGTAGTTCTGTCTTAAAAAAATGAAAGAAAATATAAGAAACCAGTTTTCCAGTAGAAAATAATGTTACCTACCTTCCTGTAAATTTTGCTAAGGAATAAGTCTGCACGTGTGTGTATTAATCAACATAAGAACATGAGCAAAAAAAACAAGAAAAAAACATAGAAAATATTACACCTCAAGGGTGATCCTACAAAAAGTAATGGTTTTGTGTATGTGTGTGTGTGTGTGTGTGTGTGTGTGTGTGTGTGTGTGTGTGTGTGTGTGTGTGTGTGTGTGTGTGTGTGTGTGGGTATGTTAAGGCTCACACTTTTCAGATGCTGAGAGTAGAACTCTTATTACTAAAATATGAACATTTTATATAATTTTTAGTGAATTCCATTATATTATATTTTTGATGCAATGTTATGTTTCTGTAATATTTAGAGGAAATTTAACAAATAATCCACCTAATATAGCTAGACATTTGCCATTACTGTGTTTTTTCCTCACAAGACACAGCTATCTAATTGACTATCCCATGATTACAGAAACATTTAAAGTAGTGCTACTTTGTCCAGTAATGCAGACTATCCAAGCATAGCAACATAAATCACATTACCATCATAATATCAATAATGCCTTTAGATGATGTACTAATCTTACCACAGTAATATGAAACTACTACATTAACATGTTGCATATTGTTATTGTTCGACATTTTAGCTGTGCTATGCATGGCTAAACAAATAGGGAATGGGACATTTGTTTTATGCATTGTGCAATGAGAAAACACCTTAGCACTTTTCTCTGATAGCAAGCAATATTCTATGATAATAAATGGATCAGAAAGGGAAACAGCAAACCTGGCTTGTGCAGTTTAATGGGAAAAAACATATAGCTATTCTGTGATAACAAGCACTATTGCATAATTGGTAAATAGGTTCATAGCAGATTACTAGGCTAATGGCCCTAGGGCCTTTACAAGCCTAGCCGTGTAAAAACCCAGGTACCCTTATTGACCATAGATGGTCATTGTTAGCAGAGAGATTTTTTGATCAGCCTGATTGCCCCTGTCCATGAGATACATAGGAGCCATTCCCTGGGGTGAATTTATGGTCACCATACAGTTGTTAAGGCTGTGCTTGAATATAGTCATTGAGGAACTCTGCTTCACATGAAGTGGGAGCTTATTCCAGAGGATATTTGCTGGGAGATGTATCTGTCTTTCCAGCATGTTCTGTTAATGTCACAGGCTAGGTTGAGATCCCTGGAGCAAGTGACTTGTTTCCCATTTGATTTACGGAAGTGCAGCATTTCCATTAGGTCAGGGTCCGAGACTGCTTTGTAGGCCAGGCACAGGTCGCCTCTCAGCAGCCTGTATGATACAGAGAACAGTGACAGGGCTTTCAGTCTTTACATGTAGGTTATATTTTGAATGACCTGAATTTTCTTGTTGAGAAACCTCTCTGGTCTCTCCAGTTGCTGCAGGTGTCTGGTGAGATACATACAGAAGGGAGGGTTGTACTCTATTAGTGGTCTGATAAGGGTCAAGTATGGTGGAACTATAACCTCCCTGGTCTTGGATGCGATGCCCTTATTTATGAGATGTGCAATGTAGAGTGCTTTTCTTACTACCACAGACACATGGTGATCGAAGTTTAGATTGCTATCAATCTGTGTTCCTAAGTCTTGCACCACTGAATTTGAGCTTAGAGGGGTGCTATCTATATCATAATTTGCAGGGGCTAATTCTTTGCCAAAGGGGATAGTTAGGCATTTTTTGTGTTATGTTTTAGTCCATGAGTCTGGCACCAATCATTTGTCTTAGTCAGCCCTTTCTGTAATATGTTAATATCTTTGGGGACTCTATGATTGCATCCAGTTTACAGTCATCTGCACACCTGGTAAGCCAAAGGCCATCTACCTTCACCTGGACTTCAGAGAAAAATATTCTAAACAGTAGAGGGTCCAGCACAGATCCTTGTGGTACTCTACTGTCATCTGGTTTACTGGTGGAGGTGGACTTCTCAGTTTTGATAGTATGCATTCTGTTGGTGAGCCAGTTGTCTACCCATCTAGTATGGGTTAATCCCCAGATGGGAGAGTTTGTGTATGATACCTGAATGGGGGATTGTGTCACAGGTCTTGGCTAAATCAAGATAGGTGGTATGTACTGTCTTTGGTGACATTCTTAAAGAAGTCCACTAGGTTTAATAAGAAAGATCAACCCTTGATGAAACCAAACTGGGTTGGGTCAAGAGTTTGATGGTCACCTATGTCCTTGTGGATAAGTTCCATGATGATTCTTTCCATAGCTAAATATAAGGCTGGTTAGGCTTATGGGTTGAAAGTTTCCATGGTCAGCCAAGGGACCCTGTTTGTGCAAGAAGATTACTGTTGCTGTTCTCCACTCTTCTGGGACAAAGCCAGTTCTCAGGTTATGGTTAAAGAGGCTGCCTAGTAGTTCTGCTAGGTCTTGTTTTAGATTGTTTAGTAAGCAGCCTAAGATGTTATCTATTCCCACAGAGACTGTATTTTTGGCATTGGAGAGTGACCTGTTCTTTGGAGATACTCGGTAGCAAACTGGCATCAGGAATGCTTTGGAGTTTGTCTGGTGGGGGCAGGGAGTGAAGTTATTGCCAAATCTGTTGGCTAGCAGTTTGGCAATTTCCTCAGGTTTAGTGTGAGTGGTACCATCCACTATACGTTTGGCACACAGCTGGGCATTCCCTTTTAGGTTTTGGACATAGCTAAAGAATGCCTTATGTTTTATGATTGTCTTTAGCTATGGATGCTAATTTAGCTTCATAGCTACTCTTAGAGGATTTAACAAGATATCTGATTTGCTTGTTCAAACTGTGGAGGATATTCTTCTTCTGTTGAGTAAGTTCCTTGCTGTTCTAAGAAATCAGTTTATTTCTTTTGTTGTATAACTTGTTTGTACTTGCAGTTACCAGGGTGGCTTGCTTTTTCGGGAAGACCTGGTTTTGTTCCTGTTAGTACAGCCGAGTCAATGCATTTGTTTAAGTGGCTATATATGGCATCAGTGTATCCCTCTGCACAGGAGTCATTGTTTGCTACATTGGCAGAGGCTTTGAAACTTTATATACTATCACATATTAGGTAATAGTTTGTTTTGGAGAAATGTTTCAGTTTTTTTATTCCTGTGCATGTGGCAGGTTTGATCCTTACTACAAACGAGACAGATTTATGGTCTGACTTTACCAGAGACGGCAACACACAGGGAGTAGTGCAGTGACCCCCCCCCCCCCCCATGTTGGTGAGCACTAAGTCCAGGATATTTGATCCCCTTGTGGGGGTGTGGACTACCTGTTACAGGGCATTGAATTAACAAAGTCCAGCAATCTCACAGTGATCATGTTTGTGCTCATGTAAGTCACCCAGTTGATGGAAGGATAGTTGAAATCTCCCATGACCAAAGTGTTTGGCTGTATGCTGAGCTACCCTAGCAAGTCCAGGTAGGCAGTGTGTGTCTCCTCGTTCATAGTGGGGAGCCTGTAGCTAGCAATGATATATATGGAAGGGTATTTTTTATAAAGTTAATTGGACCTGGACTAGTTCAAGTGAGTTGTCCTGTTTCACCAGTCTTGAGGGGTATTTGGATTTAGTGAAGACAGATACACCTCCACCTTTGGTTCTTTCACTCTCATTTAGGGGTCTGAATGTGTGAAAGGCATTGTAGCCTTGTACGGCCAGTGTGCTCTCAGTGGCCTTGAACCAAGTCTTAGTAACTGCGCAAATGTCAACATCTTCCAAGGTAAGGAGTGCTTCCAGGGAGTGCAGTTTACTGTTTAAGCTGCTGGCATTAAGCAGCTTGACCCTGAGTTTGTCTTTAGTGGATTTCTTTATGTCAGAAGTTTTGTTGCTTGGGCATTGCATAAAAAAGGCACTATGGGGGATGCAGGCATCTTTTCTAGTATCCAAAAGCCTTGAGGAGACAAGTGAAGGCCATCTCTAAAAGAGTAACATGGACTATCAACTAAGTCTTCCCAGGCAGACAGATACTGGATCCCCCTGGAGTGATACCAGAAGCTAAGCCAATTATTGAAATCCATCATTTTTTGACTGTATTGTGGCGTCATCCTAGATGAAGGTAGAATGCTGCTTAGGGCTAGTGACATACCTGCCTTGGACACATAATCTGAGAGTTTTGTCATGTCTCTCTTCATATAGTCCAGAGAGGTAAACCTCAAGTCATTCACATCAACATACACTATGACAGAGTCATAGCAGGAATTGTTGCTGAGTGACTTGAAGGTGGGTGTTATTTGATGGATCCTGGCACCTGACAGATAGCTAACTGTGACCTTCTCCTTGTTCAGCCTGGTGGGGGGGATATCTATGTGTCTCACTACTGAGTCACCTATGACCAGAACATTTGGTTTTGAGGTGTTTTGCCTTAGGGGCTTAATTGTTGAGACACTGATATGTGCGTTGTTATGTGTAGTGTTGGGTTCTGTTCATGTACCAGTATGTGTATGTTGGTTACGCTTGGGAGGAATCTGGTCTTTGATAGGCTCTTAGTAAGTATCTCCATGTATGTGGGTTTATGTGTCTTGACCTTATCTTGTGTAAGAGGGGAGTTATGTGCACTGACAACCTGTTGTATGTCTTGTTTATTGTTATGTGAGAGGATTGATTCAAATTTCATGGTATAGTTACATCTCTCACATACTGTATTTGCTTGCTTTAGGAGCAAGTGGTTGTCAGTATACATGAGGCAATTGCTACATTGCCTTAGGATGCCCATGTCAATCAGTTTGGCTGGAGAAATGGTGTGAAACTGTCCATCCATTATGGTAGGTATTTATTGTAGTAACTAGTGGGGATAGGCCAGATGGACCAGGGTTTGACTGTGAGACTAACAAAGGCGACTATTCTGTGGAGGGCTAAGGGTGGAAGAATGTTGATGAACACCTCAGAATGCACAGCCAAGTTGCTCGCTGGGTATCAATGTGCAACTATGTTGCACACAGATAGACACTGGAGCTAAGTAGGGTTCTCTAGCAGATATCAAGAGAAAATATGTGTTTCTAAGCATTTACATCTATACACAATAGTGCTAAACCCTGTTGCATGGTGTGCAACTAAGTACAAATGCTGGGCTTAAATACAAGCAAAGTTAAGACAGTTTTAACACAAATTAACCAATAGGGAAGCCCAAAACTGAGCCTTTTTTCCAATAATCCCCAACTCATATGGGTCCTGGGCTACACACTTCTGCCACAAGGGTGCAGGAGGGCCTTCTGAACATTAGATGGCTGGGTTTAGTGCTCAAGTAATACCAAACAACCTAGATTAAGAAAATCTGAATCTAGCCTAAGCTGTGAAATACAGAAGTACTAGAAATTCAAAGTGCTGAAAAAAACAGTCACAGCAGTAAAAGCAGCAAAAAATGAAACAGCAATTAGTCAAAATGCAGTTCAAAAAAGTGCAATGCTAGCATAAAAACTACTTATTTTTGTTGAACACAGTAGATGCCTTGGATTTACATCAGATTCACTCCAGATCTCAGGCTAAGGTCGCCAAACTCGGAGCAGCTCCGTCAAACGGAGCCCACTAATTCTCTATAGGGGGCAGATGTGGTGTAGTTAACTTATTTGGTATAGTGTGTAATGGGAAAGCTACATACTGCTATTCCGTAAAAGCAAACATTGTCTGATGGGTACATAACCCAGCATGCAGATTCTGTATTTCAGGTACTAAAAGAGATGGGTTGCAATGTTTATTTCCTTTTTGTGTTTCAGCAGTAGACAGTGAAAGTTGCACTGTTGTGTGCAATGCACATTATACACACGGGGATGGGAAACAGATTTATTAACTGGAGCTGTGACATTTTGTTAATGTACTTAATGATGTCAAGGCAGCATGATACAGCAAGGATCAATGAAAGCAACATCTGCCATCATAGTGTTGATATTAAAAAACACTAAACAATTTTTTGCCATTATCTTGATTTGTGTAATAAAATGGGATAGTAAATGAAAGGGAGAAAAGGAATAAGACTTGCTTCTAGGTTCATGCTGCACGAGATTCCTTCTTATTAATGTTATCGATACACACATAAAATGTAATTGTATTACACTGTTCATACAGGCACAAATAAATAAGTTCTCATTACCGGACAAGAGAATGCCATTTCAGGTTGCACTTATCTACAGTATGTTGGAAGACCTATTTTAAAGTTTTATTCATTTGTATGCAGTCTGCCAGAGAAGCTCTGGGTGAAGCAATGTGTCACTTGTATATGTACCAGAATCATAACAAAACAGGGACAATGGGTAAATGGAATATCTGAGGGTCTAAGTCATGTGATTTGTGAAGTGTTTTACAGTCTAAGATTAGGAAACGCAATTACAGGATTGACAACGGATCACTTCACCTCTTATCATTAAACTTTTTTTCAAATGTTAGAGCAGATATTTCATGCATCAGACCCCAGACTTCCTCTCTAACAGAAGTCAAAGGGGTACTGGTCTGTCACTATAGCTAAACAGGTTAGTTTTTATGAGAAGCAAGTACCATGGTATTTGATTTGTTATAGATGATTATCAGTCTGTTGTTATGTGTCCATTTACACAGGGAAGTGAAACTTACTACAATTTATGTTGCAGATCAAAAGTAGTTTTGCTGGACAGAGTAAGTAAGAGATCATCAGCTTGCATAAATATATAAAGGGAGGGGACATACTGGGTTAAATAATATATAACATAGGGGGCAGTACTGACCCTTGAAGTACATCAGTGTTAAGGACACCTACTGTGGAACAAGACTTATTAACATATAATTGAAAACAGCTGTCCTTTAGGTAGTTATTAAGTCAATGTAGAATATTACTACCCAACTTCAGTTTACTGCCTCTATTAAGTAGCAGTGGGTGAGTCATAGTTTTGATTGTCCTGAAAAGAACAGACGTAATGAGATCATCATACATACTATAGTAAATTCTATTAGTGGGTGTGTATAACGTAGTCATGGTAATGACTGCTGCTGATCACACAGTAAAATGTGTGAGTTTATTTGATTAAATATCTGCTTGTATACTAATTTGTCAAATACTTTAATCAAAGGGCAAATATTTGAGACAGGCCTGTAGTGTTTTGGGTTCATTGGAGCAGAGATTTGTGTAAGAAAATTATGATAAAATATTTCAATGATGAAAGGACTATTCCAGAAGATAATGAATGATTGCTGCTCTGAACAAGTCATTTAACCAGACTAGCACTTCTGGGTTTTCTCTGAAAATAATGCACTGCTCTTAGTGGATTTCATGTTTAACAGGTGAACAAGAGAGGTATTTATTCTGAACCCCATCAAACAAAATTGAAAAACACCTTCCCTGGGAAGTGTGCACCAGCTTTTCATATTAGTGCAATTATCAACAACCCTTAACTTCATCTGACACACAGCTGTCCTAACCTTGTACTTAATACTAAACACAGTTTGCAACAACCACTCAACTCTATGTATAGCCCTAATCTTGAAAATAAAAACACTTAAAATAACCATATCTAGAGCCCCAACATCTCAACACTGTTACCAAAAATGCTACCCTAATTCAATATGCTGATGACTTGACCCTAATCTGTTCTACCATGTCTCTCAATAAATTTCTTACTAACTGACACATGGCTAAATAATTGAAAACTCATAATCCCTAAAAAATTAAATTATTGTTCTTCATCCCAAAACAGATCTCTACCAAAGCAACACTATTCACTATTGTCTCTGCCAAGCACATCATGATAGAACAAGTAAACCACACAAAATGAGTGGGTGTCATCATAGAAGACAAGCTGAACCTTGACCACCAGAGATTCACTGTAATGCGTGCTAATGCCCGGGATTAATTCAAGTTTATACCTACCCAGATTTGACCAGCTGAAACTTGACCACCAGAGATTCACTGTAATGCGTGCTAATGCCCGGGATTAATTCAAGTTTATACCTACCCAGATTTCCTAACCATTGGTCCCTAAATCATAAGGCTAGTGTCAGAATTATCATTAACTTTGAGGGCTGAGATAGTCTTAGAAAGTTAGTACAAATAACGTTTTCAGATTTATGTCAGATATATTGTTAAGCAACAAGGTCAGCATTATGGTTAGGTTGAGGGTATCTGGGCAAAGAGAGTTAAGTTGGTCATATGGAGGCAATGTGTATGAAGATGCTGGCTTATTTCAGGAATAGTCACAAAGACCAATCTTACACTATCTGCCAGGCTATATTCCATCACTTCAAGTGACTTAATATATGCCTCTAAGATCATTGTTACTCAGAGACTGATGCTTACTTGTTTTTGCACAAAAATATACCCCGGGATTCATGAAGCTTGGTGCAAGGACGGCGATAGCCTTGCGCTGACCGTGTGGCATAGAGATGGTGCAGCAGCACCATATGCATATTAATAAAGACGCAATGCCGCAATGTCCACGTGCACAGGAAATGTGCACGAGTGCAGGGGGCATGTCTAAGTGCTGCACGGAGGCGTGAACATGTCGGCTACAGACACGCAACCTAAAATGCTGACTAGTACAGCTTGCCTCTAATAGTAATCACTCCTGTCAGTGTCCATGGATACTGAAATGTATGCAAAGCATACAAGAGAGTTCCGCGAACACCAAAATAAAAAGTAAACACAAAAGCACGTAGCTGAATTTTGAGCCCCCGTCCCTCAAACAATGACATTTAAAACCCCGTGCCCGTATTTCATTGTAGTGATGATTGTTATACCAAGTGGAAGTGAAATGCAGCGTGTTTGCACGCTGCTGCCCTTTGCTAAGCCTAGCCCAATGAACTGGTCAGAGCATTCGCTCAATATCTGCCCATTCACGGTCCGAGTCGCCCTTGTCTGGATGTCCCAAAGATGAATGGGTATTACCCGGGTCTACCTACCATGCCATGAAAGATAAGTATCTGTGTGTACCTATGTGCGTGAAGTACAGCATGTGGAAGATAATATGCTAGGGTTGTCCTCACAACCATATTGGTACCAGAAATATGTAGAGTATGCAATGTGTAATGCTGTCTGTGCGATGAGCCATCAACCAGAGAAGGGATGGATGGTGTGTTTGTTGAATTTGGGGGGGGGGGGATGGGTAATGTAATAATTCACCAAGGGGAGACTGGGTCGGATGTACAATAGGTGAACTGGAGGTGTACGAGGGAGCAGTGGGTGAATCAGAAAGGAAACCAAAGAACATACATTCACATCCCCAATACACCCTGACAGGCCATACTGCAGAACACAATCCCACAAACATATGAACATTAAAATGTGCAATACACATGTACAGAAACATTACAGGATCACACCCACATAATGGTCTGGCCAGAACTGAGCCATCCAACCCCAACACACCTGGATACATAACTGAATACCCATAATCCCCTCCACAGCACCCCCCCCCCCTTGCTGAACAACCACCAAAACCACACATATTCGGGCTGCTAGCTTGGCGCAGCCATATCTGCATATAGTGCCTCCTACCCACATCTAGTAGGCAGTCTCACCCTAGGCAGTTACAGGCTTGCAAACTAGGTATCCCATGCATGCATAACCCTCCCTCATTTTCAAATAACCAGAAGAATGGGGTTCATCGTCCACAAACTTTGGACATCTCTCATGGGATAAGTGTCTGTTCTCAAGATTAGACTTTGTGGCATAACACAATGTCCACCCCATTGACATCCGGGCACAAGTCAGATTAGCAGTACTTGTCCACAACCCTGCTCAGCCTCCACCCGGTCCTGCAGAACCTACGACCCAGGATTAAATACCTGACCATGATGCACGTCTCCCCACATGCATTATCTGGAATATATACCTTTTACATGTTCCCATGAAGCTTCCCCATAGCCATACCATGCCATGAAAGATAAGTATCTGTGTGTACCTATGTGCGTGAAGTACAGCATGTGGAAGATAATATGCTAGGGTTGTCCTCACAACCATATTGGTACCAGAAATATGTAGAGTATGCAATGTGTAATGCTGTCTGTGTGATGAGCCATCAACCAGAGAAGGGATGGATGGTGTGTTTGTTGAATTTGGGGGGGTGATGGGTAATGTAATAATTCACCAAGGGGAGACTGGGTTGGATGTACAATAGGTGAACTGGAGGTGTACGAGGGAGCAGTGGGTGAATCAGAAAGGAAACCAAAGAACATACATTCACATCCCCAATACACCCTGACAGGCCATACTGCAGAACACAATCCCACAAACATATGAACATTAAAATGTGCAATACACATGTACAGAAACATTACAGGATCACACCCACATAATGGTCTGGCCAGAACTGAGCCATCCAACCCCAACACACCTGGATACATAATTGAATACCCATAATCCCCTCCACAGCACCCCCCCCCTTGCTGAACAACCACCAAAACCACACATATTCGGGCTGCTAGCTTGGCGCAGCCATATCTGCATATAGTGCCTCCTACCCACATCTAGTAGGCAGTCTCACCCTAGGCAGTTACAGGCTTGCAAACTAGGTATCCCATGCATGCATAACCCTCCCTCATTTTCAAATAACCAGAAAAATGGGGTTCATCGTCCACAAACTTTGGACATCTCTCATGGGATAAGTGTCTGTTCTCAAGATTAGACTTTGTGGCATAACACAATGTCCACCCCATTGACATCCGGGCACAAGTCAGATTAGCAGTACTTGTCCACAACCCTGCTCATCCTCCACCCGGTCCTGCAGAACCTACGACCCAGGATTAAATACCTGACCATGATGCACGTCTCCCCACATGCATTATCTGGAATATATACCTTTTACATGTTCCCATAAAGCTTCCCCATAGCCATCTTCCAAATAGTACATGTCCACAAATTGTATACCCCATCCAGGTTCCTTGTCGTAATGATGCACACAACCCCTGTATACATATGGTACAGATCCCTCCTGGATGCGGTTGTTCATATACATGACCATGTATAACTCCAGATATGTAGTCATATATCTATAAATGTACATACTTATGTTCACATAGCTACACATCACACATACATGCATAGAAGTAGTTGTCAAGTATATGTCCTATTCATAAATATGTATACTTGTAAATGTATACATATGCCTCTCAGAAATATATGAACATTAACATGTACTAAACATATGTACACCAACCGACTGTCACATTTGTTGCCAGTACTGTGGAATGCCTATAGTAAAGTCATATATCCTAATTACCATCCATACAGAATGTATCACGGATGGTTTAGTGGTAAAACCAGTGACTATGGTGTTTCTGTTCCCGGGTCCAAGCCATGCAAGGGCCGCTAATTTTATATGATGCCCAGAATAATGGCAGTCGGATATAGGGTGATTAAGGCACTTTCAAGCAGACGTACGTGGGATGCGTGACAGTAAGTATGGGAAATGTAAATAAGCATGTAGGTGCATATGAATGTGTATGTACAGACAGATATATATATGTATACATACATACACACACACATATATATATATATATATATATATATATATATATATATATATATATATATATATATATATATATATATATATATATATAGATAGATAGATAGATATCCATGAAGAATGAACATGGTCACAATGAAGCAGTCATAACAAATGTGAAGGGAAACAGCAGCGGAACCCCCCACCCCATATTATTTAGTGCTGTCATATCAAGCTGCCCAGAGGTGAGCAAACCTCCTGCATCTCCAACCACAAGTAGGATACTAACAGTGGAACTAACTTTGTCCATGTGCTAAGTCTGACTTTCAAACAGGTACAGGGCAGTCCCAGTCACCATTTGGATGAGCCGAAAACCGGAAGACTAATTGAACACCCTGACCATTATATGAATGTATGTCCCAGGACTATAAGCTTGGGATGTCTGAATATACTTGGAGTGAGCCAACATACGGGATGTGTCTAGAGCAGTAGGGAGTGGCACATGTGTAGTGGTGTGGTTTATTTCTGACCAGAGAATGGATGACTGCTGTGTTAGTGATGTTTTGCTGTGAACTACGGATATACATGCAAATGAAGCAGCACAGCAATAGTGTAGTGGTTAGAGCATCCGCCTATCGAGCAGACATTGCCTGTTCGACTGCAGCACACACCATTTATGATGCGTAATCCGTATACGAGCATATCCTGCTAATTTTATGCTGTATAAAGATATAATACTATTGAAATGTGAACTGGGGTGACGTATCAGAATCAGAATGCAGAAGGTGTTTGCGTGATGGGAAATGGTGGTTAAATGGAAAACCACTGCTGAAAAGGGTTGTACTCACCCTTTGTCCAATGGCCCTTGTTCTGCCCAGCAACACAATAAACCGCCTCGACCAGGCTCGACTCCAGGACCCTACACATCACAATCAATATGATTTACCACTAAGCCATGGCAGTTATACCTAACTCTGATGTTATCACAAACACAGCACAGTCATTCCACAGTATGATCAAAGTAATTAATCATGTAGCTGTATATGCATGCGTACGTACACACACACACACACACACACACACACACACACATATATATATATATATATATATATATATCTACAGAACGAACATGGGCACAAGAAAGCATTCATAATGAATGCGAAGTAAAACAGCAGTGGAACACCCGTATTATCTAGTGCTTGACATATCAAGCTGGCCATGGGTGAGCAAACCCCCTGCATCTCTAACCACAGGTAGGATGCTAACAGTGGAACTAACTTTGTCCACATGCTAAGTCTGACTTTCAAACGGGTACAGGACAATCCCGGCCCCCAGTCGGACAAGCCTAAAACCAGATGCCCATATGAACACTCTGACCATCATATGAACGTATGTGCCAGGACTATAGGCTTGGGAAGTCTGAATATACTTGGAGTGACTCAACATGCGGGATGGGTCCAGAGCAGATGGCACATGTGTAGAGGTGTGATTTTCCTAACTGGAGATTGGATGCTTGCTGTGTTAGTGAAGTGTTGAGGCGTGGGTTCGGATAACTATGAACCGTAGGTATACATATAAATGAAGCGGCATACCAGTAGTGTAGTGGTTAGCGCATCCGCCTAATGAACAGGCATTCACGGTTCAAGTTCAACTATAGCACATATCATTTTCCATTTGGAATGAATGCCATTCTGCTGTAAAACTGACATAATAACATGTAAAAGTGAACTTGAGTATCGCATGGGATTTTTAACCAGATCCTTTCAATCAAAGTGGTACTGTCACAATGAATAAGGCACAAGTAAGCACAAATAAGTGGTAGTAAACATATATAACAAACAGTAAGCATATGCAAGTGCGCTTGCGCGGGTGTAAGCAGCGCCAAGCATAGGAAATGCATATGAGTATGTACAGATGTAATACATATATATATATATATATATATATATATATATATATATATATATATATATATATATATATATATATATATATATATATATATATATATATATATATATATATATATATATATATATATATATATATACACACACACACACACACACACACACATATATATATATATAAAAAACGAATGAATGTTGTAACAATAAAGCATAGACAAGGGATGAGAAGGGAATCAACAGCAACTATAGTATCATAGAGTGCTGTCAGTGTATGCCATATCACACTGGCCAGGAGTGAACAAAGCACTGCTACTCACACCACAGGCAGGATATTACCAGTGGGAGTAACACAGTTGAATTCCTAAGTCTACTTTATACACAGACAGAGGGTAGTCCCTGCTGGGACTACCCAAAAATTATATATAGCGTTTAGGCTTCAGACCATTACACAAGCAAGGGTAGGTATGTTCAAAGACTAAATGGTGGGAGAGCCTGAGAATACACGAGGTGGGACAACATATGTGTAGGGCCCCTAATGCTCTGGAGAGAGCAATGTTTGGAGGCGTGTCATGGCTGCGATAACAAGTGGATAATGGAAGTTACGCGTGTAAGTTGAACACGGGTGGGGTGGAGGAACTATGGATATGAAATTATGGATCCAGGCATGCCATGGTTGGATGGGCTGGTTCTAATTGGACTGCCCCATGTAGGTCATTGAGTTCGTAATAGGTATATATGCATACACACATGTAGACATCAATATGTAGAAGTACATTCTCTGCAATGCATGCATTCCATTTGTAGACATAAATAATAGGAATGTGCACATACAAACATCGACAGTAGATGTAATAATAGGCTGTGTAGAAGAGGGACGGGATGAAACTGCTAGAATGCAGAGGTGTGTACAGTGTCCAAAGTCAGTGCTGTGCTGACGATAATCAAATGTAAGGGCTTCCCCCCACATGGAATCATTCCTGTGATCTGCCCACTATGGCAACGCCATGTACTAAACTGGTCTAATTGTAAAAGAAATACGCTGAACACATGCATAATTAGGCTCCCATGTGTAACGTGTGCGATACCACATAGTCATACATATTAATGAATTGTAGTGTCATGTTAACGGGAGTAAGGATGTAATAAAGTATAGAGTCTAATCTTGCCATAAACACATGCGTGTTCCATGTGGGGGAACTCAATAATTGCGAATAGTATTCCTTTGGTCACTCACCTCAATGTTTGTGGGCTAAATGTATGGGACGTCTGAGGATACGTGGAGTGAGTAAACTGATGGGATGGCTCTATAGGAGTAAGGAGTGGCCAGTGTGTAGTGGTGTCGGTACACCGCGAATCCGACAGGAGAATGAATGACAGCAGTATTAGGGAGGCGTAGGGGTGTGTTTGGGGAACCAGGAGGCATGGGTATATGGGTAAATATGCATATGGAGCAGCGCAGCAATAGTGCATTCATTAGAGCAACCCCCTAACGAACAGACATTCTCGTACCAAATCACACTGTATCACATTCCAGTTACCATTGGTAATCTGTACATGAACATATTGCAACATCTGTCCGCCGTATAACCTGCTAAATATTGATTACAAGATAACTGGGGTGAAGTGTCAGTGTCATAATGAATAAGGCACTAGTATGCAGGTGAAGCATATCTAAACACCATTACGCATGTGTAAGTGCGTATGCGTGGGGTATGTATTGGTTTACAGACACACACACACACACACACACATTATATATATATATATATATATATATATATATATATATATATATATATATATATATGTGTATAGACACACACACACACACACACACACACACACATATATATATATATATATATATATAGTTGCAGACATACATATACGCATATATATATATATATATATATATATATATATATGTACATATATACATACATAAATACATATATATATATATATATAGATAGGTAGATATATTTATATATATGTATACAGAGATATACAGCTATGATAGGAAACATCACACAAGAATGACATATGTTCACAGGCTATGCCAGTGGAAGTGAGGAGCCCAGGCAAGAAACATGAAACAAGAAACATGCAGCATGCCCTTCCACCCCCCCCCCCCCCCACAGCCAGACACGGGAAACATACACGCAATCAATATAAAGTGTCCACTGCTCCCCAGAACACAGGCAGGATACAACCAGGGGGGGTATACGGTGCACCCATGGATTCTAATCATGAAAAACAGACTGGAGCATCCCTTGCAGAGCACCCTATAAATTGCCCAAACCAAAAGAAGGTGCTAGACCTGCCATTTTGTCCGCGGTGTATACAGACTCGGAATACAAGGGTGGATAACCCTGATGAGCCATGGGCCGAGACAATTGTATGAAATGGGTCCCGTGAAGTGGAGAGTGGGCAGCGTGTAGTGGTGTGTCCAGAACAGACCAGGTCCCAGAGTAAGGATGGATGCTGTTGGGGAGGCGAGGGTGGGGGAGCTATGGGTAGCTACTTATGGGTCTAGGTGTGCAGGTGTTGGCTGATGTTGGCCAATATGGACAGCCCTAGGGATGCAAGCAAATGTGTTCATTGGGCAGAGGCATCACCCACTGAGCAGCCACACCCACTGCAAGACCCACTAAAGCAA
This sequence comes from Protopterus annectens, assembly GCF_019279795.1. Taxonomy (NCBI): domain Eukaryota; kingdom Metazoa; phylum Chordata; order Ceratodontiformes; family Protopteridae; genus Protopterus; species Protopterus annectens. The sequence continues at coordinate 1,963,837,564 of NC_056728.1, forward strand.
ATTGTAATCTATATGGCAAGGAAAGGAATAACCAGATGTAGACGTATATATGTAGAGGTATGTGTGTGTATATCTACCCATAGAGACACAGAGATATGCCTCTCCCTCACAGTAGTACGAATGTATACATACAGGGAAAGAATACAGATACATACCCACATATAAATATATACATATGCAGACAACCATAGACCCATATGTCGTTAGATTTTACATATATATATATATATATATATATATATATATATATATATATATATATATATATACAGCAAGATATAAATATACATGGATGTATACATACATATGCAGATATATCTGTATATATTAATGTATATTGTTAATGTATGTAAATAGATATATATGTGTGTGTTACAGTAAATATACACATGTATATAGCTAGGATATGATACAGCAGTTACGAGTTACATATGTTCACGGCCATGCATATGGTGGTGGGAGGTCCAATAAATAAACGTGTAATACTTAGCATCACCCCCCACCCCCCACCCCCCACCCCCAGCTAGGCCAGTGAGACATACAGACACACAATAAAGGTAAACACACCACTGCTTCCCAGACCATAGGCAGGCTACTACCAGTGGGAGAGACCTGCAAGGTCTAAACTTGAAACATAGACATCGATGTCCCTTGTGGGACACCAAAAATTAATGATCGGAGCCAGTCCCGGTAATGATTTATCAAACCAGGCTGTAAATGTACATGGACCAGTAGGTTGTGCAAGCCTGATAACCCATGGGTTGACACAACATCCGACATGTGTCCCGACACGGGGAGAGTGGGCAGTGTGTAGTGGTGTGTTTATACCCTACCTGCACCCACAGTAAGGATGAGTGCTGTAGAGGAGTGGCAGGTGGGGGAACTATGGGTATGCGATTATGGGCCTAGGCATGCAGGTGTTGGCTGGCAGAGCCATATTAGGACTGCCCCAGGGATGTAAGTAATATTCCAATATGGGCATAGCTGACTCCCATACCTCCCAACCCCTAAGACCACATCCACTAGATAGTCCGTAAACCATTGGGGGAACACATAGGGACCATACCATTGAACTGTCCCCGATTACCAGGGACGTCTCTGATTTTGATTCCGATTCTAACTCTGTCCCACCTAAACCCTCCTAGAACTAGTGATATTAGGAGGAAAGGTGGTGGATTACACATAAAGAATAACAACAACAATTAAGAGTCATAAACAGCATGTACCTCAGACAATGTGTATGAATACATTTGCTCTGGGTCTGTCAATGTGTCAGGTTAATAGCACCAAAAATTTAAATGTGTCCCTGATGTTGTTATGCAGTGTCCCTGATTCAGTCTTCATTTTTCCCCAATTGTATGAGAGGTCTGATAGGGACAGAAAGCACATATTCCACTGACTACCTTAGAAAGATGATAGAATAATAGGTATGCAGTAGCATGACTCAGCTGATGGATGTGGGTCCCAAAACCCAATTACTTGTCTGTATTGAAGAGTCTCAGTTCCCATGCATCAGCCAGATGGGTGCAGATTGTAAGAGAAACACGCAAATAATATGAATAAAACACTGGACAGGCCGCTGATTCCGTACAGACGAACGGTATGCCATCACCTAATGGGCAGCCATTCCCGATATTGTAGGCATGTAATCCGATGTAATAGGCATCTCAAGGTAATACTGTGGTCCTCGCTGCCACCCAGGGGTGTGAGTGTCAGATGCAAGCACCAATGTCGGTGCATTTGCAAGTGTGGGAGAGAACAGGTGTAAGCCTTTTTGGCTGACAGTATGTGAGTATTATACTGGTAAAGCAATGTAGAAGCTAACTGAGTGTAAGAAGCTGTAACCAGAGGTTAGCATTGCTTAACACCATGCAAATCCACACACACCCACTCACAACTGCTTTAATGTGCCTTAATCCCTCCATATCCAATGGTCTTGTTCTGCCCTGCAACAAAATAAACGACCTCTGCAAGGCTCGGAACCAGAACCCTGCACACACAGCTAATTTGATTTACCAATACACCATGGCAGATATACAGACATCGGACATTACCACAAACATATCATACAGTGCAGTCATTCAACAGTATAGGAATGTATCCCATCATGTAGATGTATGTGTGAGTGTTTATGTCCAGCATATAGATACATGCATATAGAGAGATATATCAGGAACATACCATGTGGCAACAAAGCATTACAAATGAATGAAAAGGGAAACACCAGTGATGCCTGCATTATGTAGTGGTGTTGTCCTATGTAATATCAAGACTCCCTCAGACAGACGTGTCATTCATACACGCAAACAGTTGCACATTGGCTGTATACATCATTCTGTGCATGTAATGTACATTAACACAACAGTACCTGTCCAATCATTATGTGAGAACATTACTCTTGCAAGGTGCTGTGTGCAACATCATCATCATGATAAAGGTAAATGGGGTAACCATAGAGGGACTGGTAGTGTTGTGTGTACAATGAGGTCATCTGCATCACGTGTACCTGGACCATTTAGGAGTGATGTGCATACCAGGATCGTGTGCCTGAGGGACAGGCGTGAGGATAACAGGAGTATGTTGTGATGCATATTAAAAGGGTTACATGTGTCCAGTGGGCACGTGTGTGAAATGGACAGCTATGTATAGGGCAAATGTTGTCCTAGGAACCAATTGGCCTTATGTTTCCGTAGGGTGAGAGTGGGATGTGGGGGAAGGAGAGTAGGTATGCCCGTGGAGGATAGATAGGGTAGGATCACAGACAAGACAGCATACAGGGTCAGTATATGACACATGTGGGGGGATACACCTCAGACAGGGTTGGGTGTTTGGCATTCACAAGCCCATGGGAACAGTGGGATGGAGGTCCCCAGCCATGGGTAGCCGCCACTGTGCCAAAACAGCTGCAAAGGAGGTAGTGCTGGGGGCTGTCCAGGAGGGGCAGCTTCACCCTGTAAATGTGACACTCTGCCCTTGAGCTTGTGTATCTGGCTTCGGAACCCCTTAGTGAGCCCCCAACACACCATTTCCAGGACCACACAACAGCAGACATGTTCCTGTCTGGCCCTGCTCCCAGGGGGGACATGCCCCATCCTCAGTGGTGGTACCACCAGAAGGTGGTGCAGAGCCAACAGAGGTTGAGTTCCAAGGCTGGGCCCCAGATGTGCTGGTGCCTAGTGCCGTGGTCAACTGAAGTGGGACAGGAGGTTCTGCTGGGGCCTCCCAACCCATACAGCCTATGGTGTTGCAGTTTAAACATAGATATGGCTTAGTAATAGACAACAGCATTCAGGATTACTTACAACAGTATGCATAGATATGACCATCAACCCAACACAACAGATGGTATACATTTGCAGAGGGAGCACAACACATGCATATATACTGCATGACACCTGTACAATGTGTAGAAGATGTGTGACTGCAGCTATGAACAGTTGCCCATTATTGGCTTGTCTCTGGAAGCCCCAGACAGTGTCTGTCATACCACTGTTTCATGTGACATATGTCCAGTCAGGGATATGATGGCAGTAACACATCCCTATCACCATGTACTGTCTGCAATCCTCACACTATGCTCCTGCTGTGCACAGATGTGTGCTCAGTGTGTAACACAGGAAACAAATGGTTCCACACACTGACCAGTCCACAGATGGCTCTACAGATGGGGATCCCTCACAAACAGAGCACTATCATGTCTGTTTTAAAACATGCAGAATAGCCATTACCACACACAACATGTTATACAGGCAGTAGTCTCAATGCAGCATAGCTACACTTACATGCTGTAGTCATGTCTGGCACATCACCCTCCTGTCTTTAGGCTATTTCCCACTGTGTATGATGTTTGAGGAACATCCAGATATCATCTGTGATGCCATTTCAAAACACCATATCCAGGTACCACTCACAGTGACTGTCATGGCCAAACACCAACATGATTTTCCTAGATAATGTACTGTGTTTATCATGAGAATGGCTATGGGAACATCATCACAGCTGTTCCACATGCAATCATCTAGAGGAGGACTGCAATAGGTGCAGAGACCATCACCTGATCATGTCCATCACTTAAAATACACACACTGCTGCTGAGCAGGTGTACACCACCACATCCACCAGAGAGTGTGTGGGAGGGACAGACAAAGTACATCAGAGAAGGGCTTGGAGACTAAACCCCAAGCATCATCTGCCACATGCCTACCAGTACAGGGGTCAATCTCCTGACTGACTAGTCATTACTATTACATGTGCATGCAGTTACTACATGTGCCACAAAGCCAACATGTTGCTGTGCTGTAAGAACATATATGTGTGTTGGTGAGAGACATCTGCAACAGAGATATAGTAGACATACATTAGGTGTAGCACACATGGCTGTCCACATGAACGGATGTCATTGTCACCACAGCCACACTCTCTAATGGACTCACATTGACACTCTTTGCCAGGGCCACAAATACACTCCCTAACTACTTAGTTTGCCAAACTGCAGTAATGCACAGGACTACATGCACCACAGGAGATATCTGGAGGTTCTATGGGCTAGGGCATGTGAACATGTTTGACATCTGTTGATATGCCAATGAGGGTTATACTGGGAGTGACTGTGGTTGGGAGCATCATAACCCACACGCAGACACAAGGTGCCAGTACTGACATACATGTATGCATTGCTTCATGGGTGTGTAGTGGTTGGCTGTGCAAGATGGCTATACAAGGCTGGGTGAGGGATAATCCCTGGCATCATGCCACCCGACAATGATGTGCAGTGTGGTACAGGGGTGTAGTGTCTGCAATGTCCCACACAGATGGGTACTGCATGAGCTACCCTGACATCCTGGTTGCCATTGTGTATGGCCATAGCTTTACAATGCATGCCATGTTTGTGTTTGATAGTCCTTCACGTGGACATTGCCTGGGATGTGCATGTCCCTCAATACTGTACAGTGACATGTACAGGTGTACCTGGTTTGGCAGGCACATGTTGTGTGCACAGACTGTTATCCCTCGATATGCCAATACTGGCCTGGTGTGGCGAAACTTGCTTATAGTCAGCAGGTCGACCCTGCACCTGCATTGATAGCATAATACAGGTATTCCCTTATGTCAGTGGCATTGGTCCATACAGGGCACATGTGTACAGCATTGTATGACCTCTGTGGATCACATTTGATGGCACCACATATGTTGCAGGCATCCAGTGGGGAACATAGTGAAGGCACATTGTCTGCAATTATGTGCCTATTGTACCGGTGTACAGGGTGCCATGTCCTCTGCAGCCCATTGCAATCACACCATGCCTACTATCTCTCATCAATGTGCATTGTACTAGCAACACAGCAGGATATCCTAGGCAAGTGTGTTTGTGTATGACATATGGGTGCAGGACATATACTGGGTACTAGTAGGGTTGCATACTTTGTTCACCAGGCCTTTTGCCAGATGTAGGGGTATGGCTTGCCAACACAGTCCCGTGGCTGACTGACATCTGTACTCCTTGTGAGGTGGCCATTGTGTCATAAGACGGACACCATATAGGAAAACTACAAAATCCACTCTCCAGCATGTCCAGTGGTTAGACACTCACAGCCACCTCCACACAGGCTCTGACAGCCAAACACACACACTTGCCATGTCCTGTATTTGAACCCCTACCTACCGTATCACACTGCAGCAATATGCATTTAGCGCACGAGCTATGGTGAATACTGGGTTACAGCACTCCTAGAGGTGTATTCCTAGGTGGGTGACAACAGCATGATTGACAAAGGTGGTCATGTGATTTGTACAGAAAGTGCATACTCTACAAAGCATTGTAGAGACACACACACACACAGTTGGCAAGTCTGGGATTAGAACACCGACCTAATTACTTTATTACACTACAGCATTATGTATTTACAGAATGCGCTACTGAGATTACTTGGTCACAGCACCCCCAGAGGTGTATTTCTAGGTGGGTGACATCATCAGCCTTGCCAAAGTTGGTTATAGGAATAGTATGGAGTGTGAGTAGTCTAAAAGCATTGTTCTGTCCTTAGGCAGGCGGAGACACACACACACACACACACACCACACACACACACACACACACACACACACACACACACACACACACACACACACACACACACACACACACACACACACACACACACGCCAATGGTGGGATCAGAACACCTGCCTATCTACAGATCACTATTACAGTACTACATAGTTATGAGTCGCCCCACAGAGACTAAAAATTTCAAGGCTGTCATTATATCCCTCTAGGAATGCGAACATCAACAGGGATGCTGGCAGTTAAGATGTACATACCTGTGAACATGTGTGTTTAAAGTAGGAATCCATCCTGAACTGGAGTATGCCCATCTGTGGAATGGACGACAACTATCACTATACAGGGTTACAATGGCCATGCCCATACACATAGAGGCACATAACTGACACAAGGTGTCACTGGGCATACTCACACACAGTAGCACAGGGCTATTTGGAATGCACTATGTCTCCAACTACACAAGGTTATTCTGGGCATGCTCATACACTTAGTAGCACAGGGCTGTTTGGGATGCACTCTGATTTTAAACACGGAAGGCCACAGTGGCCATGCTATTACAGTTAGACATAAAGAACACATTGTAATGGACTCTGGTGTTAATAGTCGTCATTGTTAGCAGGAATGCTGCACTACATATATCTGACATTGGTCATCTACACAACGTCTGCTGCTGTCCGTCACCTTAGATGTACCTTTCTATACCAAGCGCAATACTACCACTTGCAGTGATGTCATGCTAGGAGTGGCAACTGCTTGACCAACACGATGAGCCAATGTCCTGCTGTAATTATGAGGCTGTCCAGTGTTTGTCATTCTGGGATGACATTACTGAAAGAAGACCGGCCTTTGTCACATATCACATGCATCCATGATTCAAGGGAGTGGGGATAATATCTAGATCACATTTGCCCATATAGTGCCATTCCAAGGCAAATGTCCTAAACACAGGATAGCACCCTGACACCTAGAGGACAACTGCATTGTATGCTTATGCTAACCAGTGCTAGATGTGTAGCATTTGTAATCACAGCTACTCACCGTAGATACAACAATGGGGAATACTGACATCTGTGCAGTGAGGAACACCTGGCTGAAGGCTCTGTAGTGCACAATAGCACTACCACCATATTCCTCAGAACCAGACATGTGGGCCATAACACAGGTACAGACCACTCCAGGTGGTGGTGTCCCCACATACATCAAGGCCACTCAAATGTACTGACCAGTACTCCCACAAAAGGCATCACAGATGAGTCAGGTGCAGGTCACAGTGTCAAAAGCTGCATTCTAGGATGTAACCCTCAGACACCACCATGCCCTCGGACCACCAACACACATCCATACATGTGGTATAACAAATAATAGTACAACACCATGTGACCTTTGACCGGTGGACTGTACCTAGCTCTACATCAGCTGTGCAAAGTACCCATGTACTGATACAGTTGCATCATGTGTTATGCAATGTAATGATATCACTGTTTGTAACCAGGTCAGCTGTATACATACCAGGTTCCCTCGGTTATTTACAGCATTAACATATGACTGTTGCTGTACACCAGTAAACACCCTCATGTTTGGAAATTACATACATGTACCTGCCCTGGATATGTACATGCCACACACATACAACATATATGTAAATAGCATAGCTGTTGTTGTCCTTTGTGCAGACAGGTGGCTACAGCCATTACATGCATTCACATGGAAGGTAGGTCCATGGTTGCTGAATGCTAGCAGTACATAAGGTGTGATATCAATGTTGACAGAGGTAACATTCCCACTGTACTGGTCACCCATGACACCTATCATATCATACAGCATTCTGTGTGTCATGTATGTCATTACATATGTCCACCAAATGCAATACCTACAAACATGCCCAAATGACAGGAATGTAGGACCTACACACATGTACATGTAGTGGTGTGCATTCAGATACCATGCATGTGCAGTTGCTGATGTTTGCAGGTGACGTGTGTCTTAGTACATCATGTAGTTGCAATGTAGCCTCAACATTGCCAACTGTATATGGTGATATGCTGAAAGTACGGTAAGCTGTACTTCAGGTATGGACAGATGTGTGGACATAACTAAGTGGTGGGGCACCTTTGCAGATGGATGTTTGCTGAGGACAGCTCACAGGTGTGTCACAAACATTCCTGCAATAACCTGTGTAACCGCTAAGCTATTGTTTTGTTAATTGAAGGGGAACACACACAACTTAGACAGTGGTCAGGGTGACACCAAAGGTAAATCACTTGACACCTGTAACAGTTAAGACCTCCCGTGTGCATATATTGTGCATATATCAGCACAGTTGCCAAAGGAAGTGTCAGTACACTTTGTAACGTGTGCAATACTGCTGTAAGTCTTTCATACATATCATGAGATAGGCAGGTGTTTGATTGACAGTACTGGCATGTGTGGTTGTGTGTGTGTCTATATATGTCACATATGGTGGGGAATACATCTCAATTGTTACTCACTCTCCTGTACATTGTTGTAGACATCTGTACAGACTGCAATGTAGAAAGCAGGACATAAGCAGGGGTGTGTATCTCACACATGTCAGGTATCTGTATGTGCGTGACATAGGTGTATTCAATAGTGAATGCCACAGTGTGTGTGTGTGTGTGTGTGTGTGTGTGTGTGTGTGTGTGTGTGTGTGTGTGTGTGTGTGTGTGTGTGTGTGTGTGTGTGTATGTATGGCTGTCTGGTCCCTAAAGTGAGGATGTATGTTATCATAGTGAACTGATAAGACTCCCCCATCCAGGCAATGCAATCTAGTATCCCTGTTGATGTCCTTGATCTTGGGCCATACTGACTACCTGTACATGTGTAATCTCTGTGGCGCGTCATGTAAGTGCACAGTACTATAATGATGATTTGCACATAGGCAGGGGTCCTCACCTCAACATTAGCAACTGTGTGTGTGTGTGTGTGTGTGTGTGTGTGTGTGTGTGTGTGTGTGTGTGTGTGTGTGTTACTGTGTTGGTGAATCCATGAGTGTGTGTGGGTGTGTTACTGTGTCTCTGAATACCTGAGTGTGTGGGTGTATTTATGTGTTTGCATCCTGTCATGGGAACGTGTATTACTACTTCCCAATGAGGCATCACACTTCCCACTTGCCTCTACCCTTGTCATCAGCTAGACCACTCTCTGACCTCCCCACTCCATGTAACTGTACCTGTGATGTCACCCAGTATGGATGTCATGTCTGTAGCCACAGTAGCTTAATACACAGCTATCATGCTCTTGGATCAGTAGATGTGTTTGGAATGGGGGACTTTCTAACTGTGATGTGGAAGCTACAACGTGCATGCTGGTATTTTCATACATACTTGTGAGTAGTCCACATTTACATATGGAACACTAACTGCAAATACTAACATCCACCGGCACATGCAATTAGACCTGAAGGAGGAAGGCAGAACATCAAGACCAACATGCAGTTACTGTTGTTACACATGACGCATACTGTTAACAGTACAAAATGCATTGCAAACCGGTACTACATGGTTTGTCTGCTGCCTGTCAACAGTACACAACAATTGTAATCTACACTTATCTTCCTAGTCTGTTCACCCTGTGCATCAGACCATATGAGCATGTCCCTGCACCGATGGTGTGGATGACAGGGATGCGACACAGGCATCATCAAATGTACAGGTTGATAATGTTTGCCAGAGGCCTAGGCTGCACCATTGGATGATATCATGTGTGTGGGTTAGGGCCTTTGATCTCATTGGGTGTCTGTGAATGTTATGCATGTGTATGTTGCGGTGCCTTACATATGTTTCCGGTGTGTGCGTGTATGTATGCACACAGTTCTGGCATGTGTTTGTACTACACAGGGGTATTATTGACAGCTGTGGACTGTACAGGCCAGGTTTTACAGTTCATGGTGTCCAGCCATGGCCACATGACCTGTGCCTGCCAGGGGTTGCAAGGGCACTACCAGGCAGAGGTACAGATTGGGTACTGTCTGATGACACCTGTCCACTGGAACCGTGTCCCTGTTGGGACCATCCAGGGCCACATGCACGTGGCCTGCTGTGTCCTGGTGTGGATAGCACAGCACCAGCTGCACTGATGCTGCTACCGCCACTATGGGAGCGGGCATGTGAGGTAGCTCATTTATGTAGACCTGCAACAGGTGATATAGCTGGCCTACGTCCACATGCCTGACGCCTCACTCCTACCAGATGTTCCAGCACAGATATCTCACGCTCGCAGATTGACATGCCATGGTCAAGGACTCCAACCATGACACCCAATCATCTATCCAAAACTTCAGCAAGCTGCTGTTGAGCATTTGCCATTGCCTGGATGTTGTTCAAAGAATGGGCAGAAGCCCTCTGAAGCCTCTGATCTTCTCTGTTGTGCCATTCAGCACATGCATGTGCCTCCATTACAGCCTGAAACATGCATCTGGTGACACCAGCTGCTGTGCTCTGTTTTGCAGGGGCATGTAGGCCAGAGGTCCTCCTGCGAGCAGGACTGGCCACATGCCTGTGTGGGGCATCACCAGTCAGTTGGCTGACACCATGATGTGCAGGCACACCTTCCATAGCCTCCACACTTTCCTGTTCCAAGCTACCACACACCAACTGTCCTTCCTTTATGGCCACTGGTGATGGGGTATGTGTTGGCATGAGAACTGTGTGTGGGGGTGAGGGGGATATAGGTGGAATGGCTACCAATGGCACAGATTCAGCCCCTGACAACCCTGCCTGTGCCTCAATCATATGTTCATCATCACTGCTAGAGTCTGTGGGGACACTAACATCAGATGGACCACAGGAGGGGAACGCACCTACATCAACACCTATGAGGGGCAGACAAGAACTATACATTACAATCTATACAATAGACACACACAGAGACACACACACATGCACACACACACACACAGACACACACACACACACACACACATACACACACACTCACACACTCACACACACACACACACAGAAACACACACAGACACACACACAGACACACGCTATGGCGCCCAACATGCATGTGATATGACAGAAGGCATGCAACATGCATGTGATACAGCAGACAGCATGCAGCTCAGACAATAATAGTGGTAGTTATCATACATGTAAAATAAAGAAGTTGCAGAGTTCCATGACAGATTTACCTTTTATTTAACAAAAAGAAGTAAGCGCTTTCACGATCTACCCAGATCGCTTCTTCAGACTGTATTACAATGTCAGACTATCTAACCAAGCATTTTAGAGCTTTAACTATTAGCACATTGTAGTTAATTAGTCACAATTACCTAATTAAAGGTATATAAGTAATTAACATAGAAATTCCTTTCAGTAAACATTTTTAAAAACACTTCTTATTTAGCCATTAGCATTACATTGCATTAGGTTCTATCTTAATCTTGTACACATAAAAAACAAAATATATAAATTATACATAAGAATATAAAAAACATATATATATATATATATATGTATATATATATATATATATATATAGATATATATAGTATATAATAGATACATATTTATGAAAAATTAATAAGGCATGCCTATAAAGTGCATGTACATTCATATTGTTATAATAAACATCCTAGCAAAGTCTTGACCATCTTGACAGACAAAAATAAAATTATTTAATGTATACTTGAATTCAACTTGGAGAAATATAGACCTAGGGCAAGGGGCAACATACTGCATAATAAAGCATGGATATATTTAAATAAATGCATACAAAGGCATCAACATCTGTTTAATGCTTCAGATGTTGAGCCTTTAGGAAGGGTTTAAGTGATACTGCATCATTTATACCTGGATGTTTATCAACATTCACTTTTATTATCCACTTTTGTTCAGATTCTTCCGTTCTGTTTTTTATGTCACCTCCTCTTAAGCCTTCCTTAACTACCTCGAGCACAAAAAATTTAAAGTTATGATCTTTATCTTCTTTTTGAATATGTTTGGCTACAGCATTAGTTTCTTTACCTGAAGCAATGTCTCTAGTATGTTCTAAAATCTGTTCTTTTAACATCCTATTTGTTTTACCTATATAATATGCTTTACATATCTGACAAAAACTGAAGCATACTATGTTATTAGTTCGACAATCTGCATACATATTTGCTTCTATTCTGAATTTATTGACTGGATGAAAAAAGTAGTACAAGAAAAAATGTATCTGCATGCTGTACATTTTCTACAGGGGTAAGTACCTTTCCTCTGTGATGTAACCTCATATATAATATTATGTAATTTATAACATAGCTGCCTTTTTAAAGACTTTTTGTTAATGAAGGAAAAGTGTGGTACTGAGTCTATCACTGTTTCCAAATCCTTGGATGCAGTTAGACTATTCCAATTCTTTTTAAAAACATCACAGAACACACTTATATCGCTGGTAAAAGTAATAGGAAAACACAATCTCATATCATTTTGTTGTCTGTCCTTTGTCTCTTGGTTTTCTATTCCCTCTGAGAAATAAGGACGACCTTTGCTTCCTCTTTCAGCCAGTGCTTCATTAACACATAAATCTATTTCAAATTTAGAATAACCTCTGCTGATAAACTCGTCCTTCAGTGTTTCAGTTGCTTGCATAAGCTCACTGTCACTGTTATATATTCTCATGTTCCTGATCATCTGTCCTTTTTGGACATTTCTGCTAACATGTCTGGGATGCATACTACCTTTATGCAGTAAACAATTTTTCCTTGTTGGTTTCCTATATAGACTAGCTTTCATATCCTTTAACCCAGATTTTTGAACCATAACATCCAGGAATTCGATTTGATCATAAGAATATTTATAAGTAAATTTCAAAAAAGTTGTTGTAGCATGCAGATAATCTATAAAGTCTTTCAATTCAGTTTCTGACTTCCTCCATAAAATAAAGAGGTCGTCCACGAACTGTACATACCATAACACATGTTTGCTATACTCATGTCCTTGCAATAAACATGTGTTTTCCCATTGCACCAGAGCTAGATTGGCGTAGCTATTGGCACAAGCAGTGCCCATAGCTACGCCTATCTTTTGTAGGTAATAATGTTCTCCAAAATTAAAGACATTATTCTCCAAGACTATTTCTAATAATCCACATATCATTCCAACTTTGTTATTGGGAAATTATGCTTATCAGTAAGTAGTTCTCGAATCCTTTCAATACCACATTGGTTAGGAATGACTGTAAAAAGAGAATTAATATTAAGTGTAACTAACAGAAAATCTTGATGTAATCCTTTTGTTTTTATATATAATTTCTGTAAAAAGGTCTTGGTATCTTTTAAAATTGAGTTACATGTATCTAAAATGGGGTGCAAGTTCTTCTCTATAAAAATAGACAGTGGTTCTGTGGCCCAACCTGTGTTACACCATGTAGACCAGCATAGGTTAACAGTACACCGGACTGTTGTGTGGCATATGACCTTGACAATCACATGTAGTATGACATGTGATCTGCTGTCATGTGCAATGACATGCATACATGTTTAACACAATGGTGTCCTGTCAAATATACAGTGGAGTAATGGTGTCCCAATGCAGGGATGTGTTATACTAACATGGACCTTCTGCTGACGCAGTTTTGTCTGTCCGCCCTACAGATATACTGCACATTTAGCTTATGTGCATGGCCATTGCAGGGAATCATGTGGCTTCTCTATTGCTATACAGTGTGAGTTACAGACACAGTTCATAGCCATGACTGTGTTCAGATGCAATACATATATACTGTGGAATGTGACCCACGTCACTGAGGTGTATACACACTAAACCATAATGTGGAATGTGTGATACAGGTCACTGAAGCGTATACTGATGACACCCGTGCACATCTGCAACCATATTGCTGCTGCCTGGCAACTATGGCCAGACATGGCAAACTCGTCTGTACACCATGTCCCACATGACATCTGTGTACCACACCCACACACACATGAGGAGCAAGGATGACAGTGATGTCTGACACCAGCAAGGGGAATGTACTGTATCTGTGGCCTGATGTGGCTGTCTGTGTATGTATGTGGATACTGTACAGGTGACTGCTGTCATGTCATGACACACTCAAGATGTTCAACACATCTTATGTGGTGGATTGATGTCACGCCTACACAAGATGTGCACAGGCCTGTAGGATGTCTAGTGTTCCACATCTGCAATATAACCATTACACAAAGGCCATAGTTGGACAGGGTGTACACACAAGCACATCACGTCTACTGTGTGTGTTGCTTCATGTCTCTGGCCATCCTCCATGGCCATGTGTAAACATGTGTAGGCCAAATGGTTGTGACGGGCATCTATTTCACATGTCTGTGTTGTCCCATATGACATACACCCATAGATGTCATATGCTCCACTGACGACAGGGTTATGCAGACAAAGGGTGGTATGTTTGGTATGTGGGATATGTTTTTCAGGATAGTTAGGCAGTCTTGCAACCAGCCCACTACATGTCATGGACATGTCAGATAGCACATAACATTGTGTGACATTCATAGCAGGGGTATAATCCACACCGGTGAATCCTGTGGGCTGGCCATACTCCAGCTCACTGTGTAGTACTGTTTGTATTCCCCACATGTGTAGATCTGATCGGTAGTACATGTCCCTACAGTGAACAACACCTCCACCATTGTATGCACAGCTGTCCACACATCTGGCAATGACAGTTTGTGTGGTTTCATGTCGGTGTTTCACATAGTTTGCAAGTATTGCACATGGGTAGCCATTGTGATGCATTTCAGGTCTGACCTGTATATTGTGACAGGACCATACATTATGTGTACATGTAGTAAATGGCTACATGGCAGATAGATCTGTGCATTAACATGCCTGATAAATAATAACAGTCTCACCTGCAATGGGCTGCTGTCACAGCAGAATGCCAGAGGTACCTAAATAGGAGTGACACAGCAGTATAATCATTATCCACACCTGTATGATAGCTACAGGGTGCAATGTGCATGTTAACACATACGCCAGTACAATAGACTATACTATGGAGTATGCACATGTGTGCATACACAGAGTAGCATACTATAGTATGCAGCATGTGTGTATACATGCCTTGCATATGATGTTCCATTACATTATCATACAGTGACACATGTAACTATATGGAATATAGTTGTTATATGTGCAGTAGTGACTTACCAGGCAACTCCAGGCTCAGTGGTTGAGAGACACCCACCTCCATGATATCAGCTAAGGCTTGTGGATGTTGTTCTGCACGTGTCCCCAAGTTGGCCAGTAGCTCCTCGGTACGTGTGAGTGGGGGCTGGGTTGGTGGCCCACCACTTGTTGCACCTTGTTCCCTGGTGATTGCATTTGCATGGTGTTTCGCCCATCTAATTAGGTATGTACAGTGTCTGTGCACCTGCTGGTATGTGTGGTTGTGGTCACCCACATCATTAACCCTCCTGCAAAGTTCCTGCCACAGGGCATTCCGCTGCTGTGCATCCTGTGGCACATGGCTGAACAATACAGGATGATTATCAAGTAGGTATGGGATGATGACCTCATCCTCCAAGCGGGTATAAGGTGGCAGCCTTGCACGCAGCATACCTGGAAGACATAATGATGGAGACAAGTCACAGTAACTCACAGAGACGTACAGAGGTACAGCTGAACATACATATGTATCACATTTATTACGATTAAATAGTTGTCTTTGCAAATCTACATGACACTGACACCACTGACATGTTTGTGTCACACACATTTGACACTCAATAGTGACTGGATATTATCACCATGTATGTGTGTGTCACCTGATGACATTGCTCATACTCTATGTGGATGCTGTCTTGATTTGGGTATGTCTGTTTACCTGTACTGGTGTTCTTACCTATCAGCACATGCCTGGATGTGTCCACATTAATGCAGTCGACCTTGATGCTGTGTATATGTCACATATAAAGACTTACACTGCCTTAACGGACATGACCTGTGACCCTGCAGACTTACTCATAGAAGGTTTTACATGTATGTGTTTTGCCATATACATCTACATGGCACTGTACAGCAGTTCAACATCCTGCCATGTATCACCTGTGTTGCACATGTGATACACATGGGAAACTGACTAGCCTGATGGTATGTGCAGGGTTGGATATCAACTATAGCATGTACGGTCAAAGTCAACTAGTAGGCTATATGCCTTGGGCCATGTATGAGCCTAGGATAAAAAAGTTACCTAGCTGTAGCTGACAGGGGGTTCTTGGGCCAGGTCAAGCAGTGCTACATAATCGATCCACAGGGTTAATGATATATTTACCATGCGGTTATCACACCATGTCTGAAAAAGGGGCAATGTGCAGCTTTGCTGGACAGGGATGCATAGTATGGCAGGAGTATGTAAAGTGTATGGGACAAGGATCTGTCCAGTATGTGGTGATCTTTGTACTAGGAAGGTGGATGTCCATGAAGTATGTGTTTGAGATCAGGATGTGTACGTGTAGCATGTCCAACATCACTGAGTTGGACATGGCTTTATTCAGGGTAGGCATCATGCTACATAGTGGAGATGGGGATTGGGAAGGCTGGTGTAAGACATCTGAACATGGCCAATACCCCTTAAATAAAATATGTGATCTGATATGGGTCACTTGAGTGTTGAGTATGGCTGAACAATGATCTCCTATATTCATGGATGGCACCCTGTCATAATTAGGGTTGCCACTTACGACTACCTGACAGGTGTGGTGACATAACTATCACAGGAAAGACAACTGTCCAGCTGCATCCCTTACACACAGTGTCCATTATGTTGACTGCTGCCTAGGTGGTAGTTCATGGGTACATGGTTATTAACATAGGGGTGACAATGCAATATGTAGCTGTCAGATTGTGGCCATATGTCACTCACCTCACCCACAAAGCCCCTTCTGTATGTTGTCCGCAACACTCATTGAGTCAGCTATTGCTCCTAGGTCATAGTCATTCACATACTTCAATAGGCAGATGCCTTCTGTGTTAGTCTGTCTGGTATAGACTACAATGAGGGGGAGTACAATGAATTAACCCTGTCTTACTGTAGCTGGCACTGATGTGATGTGCATGTATTATTCAGACACATTCTGTAGTGTTGGTTCTGCTAGCAGTCCAGTTGCAAAACACTCCTGTGACATAGGAATGTACATCTAGTATACTGAGTGCAGCTGGAACACAGTATGCGTGGTGATGTCCTATGACCTGGCAAGGTTGTGGTATGCTGTGTGAAATCA
Organism: Protopterus annectens; assembly: GCF_019279795.1. Lineage (NCBI taxonomy): Eukaryota > Metazoa > Chordata > Ceratodontiformes > Protopteridae > Protopterus > Protopterus annectens. The sequence goes on from NC_056728.1 coordinate 1,963,854,855, forward strand.
ACCTTACTGTAATCTACATCTGTACTGCTGACATCAGATAAGTTGATCAAGGTTCATTGCCTTTCAGACCAGACTCAGCAGGGTAGTAGTGCAGTAATTCCCATTATCAGTGGTGTCTCCCCCTTTGTGGGTTGTGATAACTGTTGGTGTGCACCATTCAGTGTGTACACAGCCTGACGTGAAGCTATGTTTTACATGATGTTTATGTGGAGAACAAATTGTTTTGCCATATGTGTATGATACAACCTGGGATGTGGACAGGTCCCATGCAGCCTGAGTGCAGCTTGTACCTGCATAGTTGTGGTTACAGGGGCTCTGTAGTGTACATGGATATATGATTATGTATCTGTTGGGGGGACAGTGTGTTTATGTTATCCAAGACCCTATCTGGATGAACAGGTGCTATTTCCATAGGTGCAGTGCATCCCATGCCATAATGCTGTGAAGCACAGCAGGTCTTGTTGATGCCATTATGTTTTATGACACAGCTATGGAATCCTCTGTGGTTGGCCTCATAATATGTGGATGATTAGTTTCACAGTAGCTTTGTGTGGCATTATATGGTGTATCTGCATCTTACAGAGGTTGTCCATAGGTCATCTTCCACTCGTGTGTTGACTCTTGCAACAGTTACTACCTTCTGTTGTGCAGTTTAAGGCAGGGTACCACCGGTTTGCCTTCATGTTTGTGTTTAGTTGAATCCTGTTCCTGTTTCACTGGCACAATCACTGCACGTATGTGAGTGCTTAAAGTGAATTTGTGTAGGATTCAGCATTTTCACATGCATTGTACATCTGCATGGGTGCCATGACAGTCACCACTTCACTCTTAAAGAGCATAACATTGGCTTTGAAGACTGACCATGTGTGGCATACTGTTAGCCCTGTTTGTGTGACTATGGTGATCCAGGTTATTGCTGTTGCTGACATCCAACATGCATTGAGCACAGGTGTTGGTACATGATGAGTCTCCCCAGTTCATAATGGGATAGCTGAGTGGCCATGATTACGGTTTCCTGTCTCAAAACTGGTATTCCCCATTACAGCACAATGACAGGTGGTGGATGATCTGTCACAAGGTGCATTTTGGATTAAACTTTGGCACAAAGGTTGTTGCTCAGCATAATGCATCTTACGTTGTGCAAGTGCAACTAGCGTGGGGGTGTACATATCCCTCAGGAAGTTGGACACACTTGTGGGCCATGTGTTCCAATAAAGGGTGATGGCCATGTGGTGAGATGTGTGTTATAACATGGTCATGCAGGGGTGCTCTCCAGAGTATTGAACCATAACAATCACTGCACAGATATGTTCCCCATGTTTCAGATTGCTGAAAGTGAGTCCATATTGAGTACCTGATTTGTATCATTGAGTATAAAGACCCACAGTTTATTTCTTGGCTGTCCCTGTTGTACCAGTAGACTTTCACTTGAATTTGGCATGATGGGAGCACTATAGGGGAAGCACAGGCCATTGCCAGTATCCAAATTCTCAAGGGTGGCAGGTGCAGGCCCTGTCTGGCAAAGCATGATGATCTGTCAACCATGTTATCCCAGGCAGAGAGATGCTGGATACTCTTTGAATTACACCAGTACATACACACGTGTGGAATACAATCCTTGACACTGTACTGCTGCATCATTCTGGCCAATGGCAGAATGCTACCCCCCTCATTTTAGTCTATACCAGACAGACTAACACAGAAGGCATCTGCCTATTGAAGTATGTGAATGACTATGACCTAGGAGCAATAGCTGACTCAATGAGTGTTGCGGACAACATACAGAAGGGGCTTTGTGGGTGAGGTGAGTGACATATGGCCACAATCTGACAGCTACATATTGCATCATGGGACATACCTGCATGGGCTACAAGACCTGGCAGTTCCTACATGTGTTTCCATGCAGGCAAGACTACTGCATCACAGGTCCTGCACAACAACATAGAATATGCCAGAGACATGTGTATAGTTCAAAAGGTGGTCTGAATGTATGGGTATGTGGCTAATCATGGCAGACAGGTTGTTGACAGTATGTTTGCCCTCATATAGCTTGATGTGTAACATAGTGCTAGAGTTTGCATTCACAAATGAGTACTGTTGGCCATGGTTCTGGCCATGTGCTCTGAGGAGTGACACAGTTATACAAACTATGTCATACAGTATTTGTATCCTGTTGTCTGTCTATTCCAACTTGGGAGGCCTCTTGCTTGGCCAGAAACTTAGAGGAATCTGTGGATGTGTGTGAATTCTGGTGGCATGTGTGTGTGTCCTTACTGTGTTCTGGTAAGGGTATGTGTTGGTTGTGGTGATGGGATGCATGTGTTAACCTACACCTCTTGACTGTCTAGTCCAGTCATGGGTGTAGAATGGACTGCCTCCAAGCTCACCCCTGTAGCTGCATCCCAGACAATATGTGGGGTGTTGTGTTAGGCGGGTTTGGTAGGGTACACGCCTTAGAGATTGCATTCCCCCAGGATGGCCACATACACAAAGCTAACATTAGTAAACACCAGTAGCTGACTAGTGGACATGCCTGTATGAGCATTCAGTACTACAAGTACCATGTACTGTATTTAGTTTACTTACTGCTTATGCAGATGTTTTAGACAGTGATGCTCACAAGTACATATTTGTATTATGGACGTGGCAACACTAGCTATTACAGGAACATGGTAGCTGCCTTTAGTAGCAGTCCCCCTCTGACAGCCACATCACATCCTGATAGTTGAGTACAGATGATGCATGTATCAACAGGGCTGTATCCTTGTCTGGGTATATGCTCACATACCCACCAGAACCATGAGCTCTGTTGGCCACAGACACCCACTCCCCACACAGTGTAAAATATCAATAGACTCTGCTGCCAATATCGACATGATCAGGATATGATCAGATAGTGCAAGACATCACCTATGAAGCAGCTATTACACATGGCCAGCAGTTTCCTACATCTTACACTCCTACAGCAGATGTCACACTAGAGTTAAGGATGATATGCACCCTGTTTCATTACCAGTACTGTCCACATATTTCCAAGCAGCTGTTAGTCCGCCAATGAGAGGTTAGGCTACACAAACCTAAATTTTCAACCAGTGTGTCTCTACTCTCAATATCCACTCTATGTAGGTGTGCACATAGCCATTTGGCACAGCCCTGTAACAAGGGTCAGTACACATTTGCAGAACATGTACACATGCACAGCTGTCATTGCTTGCAAACAATACTAGAGAGGTGGATATTAGGCAATGTGGACCTTTATGCAAGGCTCAAAAGACAAACTCACCACCGTATATAGCACAAGTAACCATAAACTGAGGGTAATGCTACTCAACGTCAGAAGTCTGGACCTCACATTGCATGCACTCGAGGCACTCCTCTGTATGGAGAACACTGATATCTGTTCAGTAACAGGAACCTGGTTTAAAGCTTCAGAGACCACCACAGTACTACCAGGCTATAACTCATACAAACCCTTTCGGCCACAGAACCCGGACCGAAAAACAAATGGCAGGGGTGTATCCATATTCATCAAGGATACTCACACCTCCAGGTTAGTGGTGCAGCACGATGCATCACACATCATCCAAATGCAACTAACAATGGCCAAAACTGCATTCCAAATTGTAGCTTGCTACATATCACCCACCATGACCCAGGACCCACAATCTGCATTTCCGGAGACACTGGGACATATGAAGGTCCTACCAAACACCCTAATACTGGCTGATTTCAACTACTCAAACATTAACTGGGAGAACTACTCAAGTACTAACTCCCTTGCCCAGCGCTTCCATGAATGTATACACTCAAATGTCCTGGATCAACTGGTCAACACCCCCACCAGAGGGAACAACATACTGGACCTGGTCATGGTCATCACCAACATGGGCAACCAGTGTTCCACACCTGACATCAACCCCTCACTGGTTAGATCAGACCATGGGCTAATCACTCTGGATATTCACATTCTGCCCACAACCCCAAACAAGGAAACCAATGTGAAATACTTTTCCAAAGCAACCTTCACATTGCTTAAGGCCGAGGTTAAAAGGTTCACAGCCACCACGACAATGGACATTGCTGACCAGGATGCAGAAACCTATACAAAGGCACTCTATGATCATCTACAGGAATGCATGGATCGTGCTATCCCAAGGCAAACCGAGACTCATCCCTCCAAGAAAAGGAAACCAGTCTGGTGGACCCCTGCCATAAACAGGCTCTACGATAGAAGGAGGATACTAGTACAGATAAGAGCGAACTCCATAGAAGGAAAGACATCCCTGATCAGTATCATCAAGACACTACGGTCTCTCATAAATTCTTCCAAGGCTAGTTTTGAAAGAGATTTTTCCAAAGACTCTAATGATGACCACAAAGCGTTCTTTAGATATGTCAAGAACCTAAGTGGATACTCTCAGATCTGCTCTGAGTTGGTGCAGACTGGCAGACAATACACTGAACCAACTAATATTGCCAACATTTCAGCAGACAGGGTCAGTGCAGACTTTACACCCCTCTCACCCCTGAAAGGGCCCATAACCATACCAGAAGAATGTACAACCCCAGCAATCACCAACACACAGGTTAAAACATCCCTATCCAAAGCCAAGAACACAGCCTCAATGGGACCAGACGGTGTCCCACGCTGTTTCTTATAAGAGCTCCAAAATGAACTAACCCCTCACCTAAACACACTGTTCAAACACAGCCTCTCTACAGGCTATGTACCCACAAAGTGGCACACAGCAACAGTTATCACACTCCACAAAGGTGACGCTAAAACGGACCATGGGAACTATTGCCCTATAAGCCTGACTAGCCTGGTCTGCAAGACTATGGAGCACATCATCATGGATCTCATTCACAGAGACATTGGGTACCTCCAAACCTTTGACCCCACCCAGTTTGGCTTTGTTAAGGGCAGACCATGCCTCCTAAACCTGGTGGACTTCTTTGAGACAGTTACCAAGGCATTAGATGAGGGTAAGGAGGTCCACACAGCCTACCTTGACCTCGCAAAGGCTTTCAACACCATTCCCCATTCTGGTATTATAGACATACCCATCAACCTGAACATTAACCCCTATGTCACAAGATGGTTTGCAAAGTGGCTCACGGACAGAACCCACACACTGAGAGTTGCAGACCCTAGGTCTGACTGTAAACCAGTTACAAGTGGCATCCCCGAGGGCTCAGTCCTAGGACCCCTCATGTTTGGTATATACTTCTCTGAAGTACAGGCAAGCACAGGAGGAATTTGGCTGAAAAGGTTTGCAGACGACTGCAAACTAGGGGCCATAATTGGTTCCCCAGCTGATACAGACACCCTCCAGAAGGGTCTCACTGAGACTGATACCTGGTTTCAATATCATGGCCTCAAGCTGAATGCCAAAAAGTGCATAGTCATCACCTTTGGAAAAAACTAATTACCCACGGACTACCACATAGGTGGTAGTCCCCTACATACAGAAAAAGTAATAAGGGATCTGGGAACCCAAGTAGATAGCAATCTCTCCTTTGATAACCATATTGCCAAGGTGGTTAGAATATCCTTCTACGTGGCCCCTCTAATCTCAAATGGGTTCGCATCCAGAACAAAGGAGGCCATTGTGCCTCTCTACTCATCACTTATTAGACCCATTAAAGAATACAACACCCCATTTGGGATGTACCTTGCAAGACAACTGCAGCAGCTTGAAACACCACAAAAGTGCCCCACCAAGAGGATTACTGACCTCAAACAGATGACCTATGCAGCTCAACTAAAGAAACTCCAGCTGTACTCGGTTGCATACCGCATACTCCGAGGTGATCTCTGCTTGACATACAAGGCCCATGTCCAACCCAGTATTGATGGATATGCGCCACCTAAACAAAAGCCCCTGAGAGCCACATACTCTAGGGATATAAATCTAACCACTGGAGGGATAGATTTCTGACCCAGAGACTCCCCATACTTTGGAACATGATTCCAGTGTACATTAGGCAGGTCCGCTCACTAGCACTCTTCAAGAGAAACCTTGACGGGTGGATGGGAGATAGACATGTACCCTGGGGATCACTGCAGTGGATCTGCTGGACAGAGGCACAGGAAACTAATGGCTCTGCTGTTCAGAGGCACAGGGAACTAACCTAAGGGGGTGGCGGAAGCCAACACACTCTAGCTAGGCTTATAAATGCCCTTGGGCAGACAGCCTAGTACCTACGTATGAACCTATGAATCTATTACATGTCTTATGTGCATGGATAGTTAACTAGCTCTTTCATTTTACTTTGCTATCATGCTGATAAACTGCCGGGTGACTACAAGTCATATGTATCCTGTTATTGTGTATTGTAAATGCCAATAGACATAACAAATGTTTGCCTAACATAACAATAATGCTATGTAAAATGTAATACATATGTATTAGGGGGAAAAAAAAAAGAATAAAGGGCCCCTGGGAACCCAAAAAAAGGGGAAGCAATCCCCTTTTTTGTAAAACGCCAACCTTTGGGGGGGGGGGGGGGGGGGGGGGGGGGGGGGGGGGGGGGGGGGGGGGGGGGGGGGGGGGGGGGGGGGGGGGGGGGGGGGGGGGGGGGGGGGGGGGGGGGGGGGGGGGGGGGGGGGGGGGGGGGGGGGGGGGGGGGGGGGGGGGGGGGGGGGGGGGGGGGGGGGGGGGGGGGGGGGGGGGGGGGGGGGGGGGGGGGGGGGGGGGGGGGGGGGGAGGGGGGGGGGGGGGGGGGGGGGGGGGGGGGGGGGGGGGGGGGGGGGGGGGGGGAAACTTTTCAAAATTTTAAAGGGTTTCCCTATACAGAGGTGGACCCTGAACCCAATAATAATTTAAATTTGCAATGCCCCTTTTTTCTGCAAAGCCTTTGGGTTGTTTACTGCCCCTTTTGGTTTCCACCTTTAAAGGCCAAGGGGAATTTTGAACAACATCAGATTTTACGGCAACATACCCATCGCAAAGGATGAACTTTATTTTTGCCAAAAAAAGTTTAAGACATTTGGGGTTTATTCTGTTTTAAAATTTTAAGTTTTTTAGAAAAGAAATAATATTTTACATTTACAAAAATTTGGGGGCATGTCCCAATCTGAACCAAATATTTTTGGTCGGGGACACAACCAAAGGGGTGCCCAAATGCAGGTTATTTGGCCATGTCCATAGACATATTTTAAGTTTAGGCATATAATCCTATTTGTTCATATATTTGGGGGAATGTATTGTTTTCCTGTTATTTTAATGAAATTAAACATAAAAAGGAAACACAAGAAATGGAATCAAACCCCCCAAACTCCATCAAATACACAAAACAAACAAAGCACAACAAACTGTACCCACCACATCAAACAAACCATCCTAAATTATGAAAGGGTGGCAAGAACTTTTGGGGCGGGGTTTACTTTAAATTCTAGGTTAAAACACAAAAGGGAAACCCAAAATTACATAAAAAAAACAACACCAGAAAAACACACAACCAAAATCAGAAACACACTTCAAAATTTTAATTTTTTAAAAAAAGATAACTAAAGCCCTTAAATTTTAAAATTTTTCGGGTGTTTCAATTGGTTTTAGTTTTAAGCCTATTTGTGGGTATTCAAGCATTGGATTTGTATTTTACCCCATTTTGGTAGATTTTGTTTATTATACGCATATAAAAAGATTTTTAAAAAATTTTCCTTTTTAAATTTTAAAATTTTAATTATAATTATATTAAATTTATTATATTTTTTATATATTAATTTATTAATTAATAATTATTATATATAATTATTTAATTTAAACACCTTTTTTGGGTAATGGGGGTTTGTCCTTAACAATTCCCTTTTGTTTTTTAACCTTAAATACACAACCCTTGGTAACTCGGGAGTTTGTTATTTTTTAAGATTTTACATGGTTGTTTTTCCGGGCAGGTATTTTACTCCAGAGGACGGGTAGTGATGTTAACCCATTTGGTTTGTGGTTTGTAGATTGTTGGGTTCAGCAAAGGTTAAACCCTGTTTTTATCCTATAATGTTTTCCTTAAAAAACCCCCTACATGTTTAAAATGTAACACCTGCATAACCCCCTTAGGGGCCTCAAACAAACAGCCCTTGCGGTCTTAAAAACCCCATAACACCCAGTATCTTTCCACAAATCGGGAATATTAAATTGTTTAGTATTAATTATAAATTTATATAAAAAATTTTTAATATTATATATTTAATTTATATGTTTTTGGTATTTAATTACCTACATTATTATGGATAGAATTTTTGTTTTGGTTTTTACATTGCCCCTCCCCTGTGTCCCTCCGTTCAAATGCATCCCACAGGTCCTTGATGTATTTTGCCGTCCCCCCCCCCCTCGAAAAATTGCTTCTTGGGGAAATTGGAATAAATATTTCCGAGCTCATTTTTTATTAACTACCTTTGTGCTTCTTGTAAAATGTTTCAAAATTTTTATTTATTTTTTTTATTTTATATTTTAAAGTGAATTTAAATATATTTTTTTTTTATTTTTTTTTATTTTTTATTTTTATATATATATATATATATATATATATATATATATATATATATACATATTTCTATCTATGTATCTATGTGCACACATCAGTGACATGTATATGTGTATATATATATATATATATATATATATATATATATATATATATATATATAGTATTAATTTGTAACACTTATACATATGTAGACTTGTATATGTTGATTCACACATTGCAGTAAATTACAATGTACTGTACATATGTACACAAAGTGACTGTCCCATTTGTAGTCTGTACTGTGAAATGCCTGTAGAATAAGTTATAGTCTAACGACCACTTAACATGTATACAGATTAGATGACTTAGTGGTAGCTCCCATGACTATGGTGTGCATGTTCCAGGGTTCAACGCCTGCAATGTATTAGACATGTTTTACTACAGAATAAGGCTAATTTAAGCAGTTGTAAACAGGTTTAAAGGTGTTTGTGTGACATTATACCAGCGGTTGTACACAGTTAAACAAACTTTACATCCTACAACCTGTGCACGCAAATATGGCCACTTCTGATAACTACTCAGGATATATACATTTCAGTGACGTATCCTCTCACTATGTGCTTACATAACATTACATTGTCTGTTAACTGTACTCTCCAGCACACATGGGTGCATGTATGTTCCAAATGTTTATTATTCTGAGGAATGCTACCTACATATGCAAGCTGTGGTTAAGGTATACTATGTAACATGTAAAACATCTCTGACTTTATTGGGATTTGAACCATGAATGCACAGATATTATGCAAATGCTGTAGCCATTACACTGTTGACATTAACGTTCCTTCTGCCTATTTCCTACATCCATGAATCCTATGTGTAAGCTTGGCTACACAACAGGCTGTGCCACCCACACCCAGTGAGCTCCTCGAAATATCGACATAACACATGAATTGAGAGACTATACATTAACATCCTAACTACATTTGGCATAGCCCCTCACTGAAACACTTCAGGGGAAACCTTAATGTGTGACTGGGCAACAGTATAGACACCCCTGGGATCATGTGTCCCAGAAACATACAGACAGGGTGTGGGGAAGCCACTCCAGTTTTATAGCTGCAAGACCTGTTGGGGAAATTGAATGCAGTTGGGTTGTCATGTTAACATGCCCTTTTTAGATCACTATGTGCCCCTATCACCCTACAGCACCCCAGTCTTCATCAGCTTCCCGCAACTCTGCCTGGAATCACTTCATTGGCTATGCTTGATAGAGGCTCAGTTACTTCATCAATGGTACAGCAAGAGCATACAGACTACTGATACATAATCACTCCAAAAGCCTATCTTGGAAGCTAGTGGACATGTATAGGTTTCAGGCTTTGTATTGCTTACCAGTAGGTTACCTACAGGAAAGATGGGACACAAGCACAGATGGGAAACATGCCTGCAACAATGCCATACCAACTTGCATGTGTCAGCCTAAGGCTTTGGAATACTGCGCAAGGCTATTGGTGCCCCCATGGTGCCATTTTTAGGCAGGTCTCAGAGGTGAATCTCACCTCCATGAACTGCACAATAGCGGAATCAATGAAGGTTAGGCTACTCAACACCAGGGGTAGTACTCACAACATGCACGCACTCACAGCACCCCTCAGTATGGACAACATCTACATCTATTCTGTGACTGGGACCTGTATAAGGCTCCTGTGAGCACACCGGCACTACCAGACTACAACCCATAACACACATTTCAGCCACTGAACAATTATTTTATTTATTTTATTTTACATTTGTTAACCGGGGGTGTCTGACTGAGCCGAAAAGGCCCTTTTTCAGCAGAGGCCCAGGGAGAAAAGCTCCACAAAGAAAAATTAGACACATTTAGTTATTTAGTAATGATCAATATACACACAAATTACAAGAGACATGTTTTTACAGTGGTATGCGGCACAAACAGTTACAGTGGAGAGAACAATCAAAAAAATATTCATTTTAAAAATAAAGGTAAGTAATAGATTTGTGGTGTACGGCTGAACTTTGGAACGTAGGTAGAATACATACATAGTACACAGGTACAGTACATACATTGTAGATTAGCCAGTGTTTGTGAGTAAGATTGAAAAACTATTATCAATTGCTCTAGATTTAGTATGTATATGTTATCCGCTTTCTCATGGACTGGCACAGACATGGAGGGGGTGTATCCATATTCATTGGGGATACCTACACCTCCAAGTTAGTGGGGCAGCATGATACCTCTGTGATCATCCATGTGCAGCTAACATCAGCCATGACTGCAATGCAAACTGTGAGCTTCTACAGATAACCCTCCATGACTCAGGAGCACCCCTACAACTATCCGGAGACAGTGGTAAACATGACAGTCCTACCACCCTGTTATTGGTCAATGTTGGCTACCCTACACTTAACTGGATAACCTACTCAAGTATTCACTTAGAGGCCCAGCACTTCCTGGGATTTATCACCTCATATGGCCTGTATCGGTTGGTAGACAGACCAACAAGAGGTGAAAACATACTAGAAGTGGTAATCACCGACATGTGCAACAGGTGCACTACAGCAGAGGTAAACCAGTCACTGTTTAGATCTGACCATGAACTATTCACTGATGATTTCCACTCCCAACCATCATCCCCACCCAAGGAACACACAGTGAATACTTTTCCTACAGCTAAATTCACAGTACTAATGACAGAGGTGGGATGGTTCACAGCCCCCACGCTCAGGGATGACACTGCTCAAGATACAAACAGGATTACAAATGCACTCTATAAGCACCTACAAAGATGTATAGGTCGTTCCATCAATGGTAAACCAAGACTCGCTACTCCTACACAAGGACACCAGTCTGCCGGACCCCTGCAATATACAGGCTATACAACAGAAGTAGGACAGTAGTCCAGAACAACAGCAAATCCCAAGATATGCAGACATCCATGACCAGTGTTAGTAAGACACTTATGTTACTCATGAAATCATCCAAGGCTGACATCCACAGGTAAATAGGCATGGATTTGGAAGATGACCACAAAGGCTTCTTGGGCTATGTCAAGGATCTAAGCAATATCACACAGATTTGCACTGTGCTGGTGCAATATTGCACTGAATATACTGACCCTACTGATATCACCAACACACTTAATGATACATTCTGTGCAAGTTTCACACCCTACAGGGCCCACAACAATACCCAAAACGTACAGTATCCCAGACATCAGAGACATACAGGTGGTAATGGCCCTTTCAAATGGCATGACAGAGCATCTATGGAAGCAGATGGTGTCCCATACTGCATCCTGCAGACACTACAAGACAAAGTGACCCCCCGCCTAATATAGCAATTCAACATCAGCCTCTACACAGGCTACATGCCCATTCAATGGTGCATGGCAACAGCTATTCCAATCCACCAAGGTGGTGACACAACTGACCATGGTAAGTACCACCCCATAAACCTGAGTAGCCTGATCTGTACAGCTATGGAGCGCCTCCTCATGGCACTCATTAACATAGACAATGGTAATCTCCAGACATATGACCCAACCCAGGTCAGCTTGACTGAGTGAAGATCATGCCTACTGAACCTGTTTGACATCTTACAGTCACCTAGACTTTAGGTGTGGGGTGTGGTAGTTCACACATACTACCTGGACCTTGCCAAGGGTTTTGACACCATTCCCCACTCAGGTATTATTTCTAAACTCACCAGCCAGTACATGTACCCATACATCACAGGTTGATTTGCCAACAGGCTTACACACAGAACCAACATGGTAAGCCTAGCAGCCTCTAGGTCCAACTCTTGACCAGTCACAACTGGTGTCCCACAAGACTCAGTCCTGGGACCCCTACTGTTTGCCATATACTTCTCAGAGGTAAGGACTAACACAGGTGGACTACAGCAGATCGTGTTTGGCGATTACTGCAAACTGGGAGCCATAACTGACAGTCCAGCTGTCACAGGCGTCCTTCAAAGGGCCTCACATAGACCAACACAGGCTGTCAGGGTCATGGCCTTCAGCAAAAGGCCACATACTGTATGGTCATTCCATTTTGTGAAACTACACACAGACATATTAACACATGAGTGGCAGACACTATAATTTAGACGATGTAATGGGTATGTGGGGACTACATTAGATAGTGATCTCTCCTTTGACAATCATATCTGCAAAGTAGTTAGGACATCCGTCTATGTAGGCCATCTGATTACTTAAGGGTTCACATCTAAATAGACTGAGGTTATTGTGCCCCTTTACTCATCACTCATCAATCCCATCATTGAGTATGATAACCCATTTTGGTTGTACCTCAGAAGACACATCCAACAGCTGGAAGGGCCACAAGCATTACCGCCAAAGGAATAATGCCCTCAGACATGTGTCCTATGCTGCCAGACTGCATAAACTCTTGCATTACTCAGTGGCATCTCGTTTACTCAGAGAGGATATTTGCTGGCCAACAAAGCCATGTCCAAATCAGGCTTAATGGATATGCTCTACCTATGGGAATCCATGTCACATTGAGCCACACACTGTAATGAGCTACACCTTGCCACAACCATAACTGGAAGATGCTGGAGTGACAGATTCCTGTCACAGGTACTCCCCATGCTTTGGAACTACATCCCTGATTACATTATATGGAGCTCCTCACTGACACTCCAGGAAATCCTTGTAGAGTGGGTGGGGAACAGTGGATCCACCCCAGGGATCCCTCAATTGGCTCTGCTCCACAGAGGGACAGTTAGTTAATCAATGGGGTGGCAACAGCAGACAGATTTTAGCTAGGCTTATGAATGGCCTCGGGCTGTTAGGCAAGTACCTACCTATGTACCTATGAACCTATACATACAGTATCGACACATGCTGATAGCTTAATTTACTGTTCAGGTATTGACTTACCTTGTGCCAATAGCAGTTGTGTGTACAATAGTTGAGGGATGCTTATGTAGGATGCACACAGTAGAGCAACTATACATGACAATTTATAGGTGGTCGTGTGTGTGTGCCATCCATGTTTACTGTTTGTGCAGGTGGAGAAAGGTGTCAGTCCGTAGGTGCCTATACTGTCAGTGTGTGTGTGTGCTATACGTTCCCTCTTTGCCAAGGCATGGACATACTGGGCATGCCTCCATCTGCCTACTGGGGCTGGCACAGGGTGTTCGTGGTCTGAGTCCCTCTCTGCCTGTGGGGCCCTTGGCAATGGTGGAAGGCTGAGAGGGTATTCACCAGTCTGTCCCTGCTGCAGCTGTTTCCGCAGGACCATATTGTGTAGCATGGCACATACTATGAAGATGTGGGCACACATGCCTGGAGAATACTGCAAGGCTCCACCAGATATGTCCAAACAACAGAACCATGATTTCAGCATCCCAAACACATGCGCTATGATGATTCTGGTTTGTGCGTGTGCCTCTTTATGGCGTTCTTGCATGGGTGGTGCACGTTTCTGATGGGAGTCATCATCCACAGTTCCAGTGCATAGCCAGCATCCCCCACCAGCTGGCCATATGGGATGCCCCCCAGGCAAATACCTGATACATCTGTGAGGTATGCCAGATGTGGGAGTCATGATAGCTTCCAGGGCTGCCAGCACACACATCCATGATAATGCCCTGGGCATTGCACATGACCTGGCAGTTGATGGAGGGGTATTCCTTGTGGTTTATGTAGTGCCTACCCTGCTCACCGGGTGGTGACTTGATGTGTATGTGCGTGCAGTCTATTGCACCCAGTACCTCTGGGTAGTCTGCTACATGGTGGAAGAGATGCATATTGATGGCCAACTCCTTCTGCATTCAAGGGAAGTATATGTGCTCATTGGCATGTGATAACATGGCATCCAGGAACTGGTGGAGTACCCTGGACGCTGATGTCTGTGAGATCCCCATGATATCCCGATTTGGCCTTTGAAAGGTACCTGTGGCTAGTATTCTCAAGCTTACACATACCTTCGTGTCCACTGGGATGGTTCCCCTCTGTTATTTCTGGCTCTGAGGCATGGCCGGCACAGCTCAACAAGTTGCTGTATGGTGTCCCTGTCCACCCTGTAATGCTCTACTATCTCCAGATCATGTAGCCCCTGGCAGGTTTCCCTGGGTCTGAACACTCTTCTACTCCTCCAGTGCCTGAGATGGTTGTCAGCATCATCCTCCACACCACCTTCAGTCTCCAACACATGCTGGTGAATCAAAGCTATGGCAGTCCCTAACATGTACATATTAAAAGTTCCCCATCTGTATACACCAATGGTGCAGAGTGTCTGGGAATACACAAGTGTGTGTGAGGTTCTTTCACACTTTATACTATTGTGCTATGGATGCTGCTGGTGTAATTGGGTGTGTATGTGCAATTCCAGCTGCAGGGTTTCTTAATTATGGGTTTTACAGTGGGTACTGCTATTGTGGGGCCTTTGGTGTTGAATTACGCTTGGCTGCCATCATTCATCTATTGCCCTTTACCTCACTTTTCAACCCGATTCCCCTCCCATTGTCAGGCACGCATCCAGCTGCCGGCTTTCTTGTTTTGTACTTTCCCAACCCAGGATTGTGTTGCGAAATGTGTTATGTAGCTGATCTACTGCAAGTTTGCTTTGTTCTGCTGTGACAGTTCTCTTTTTTTTGCAGTACAGCACCTCCCCTTTCCTGTTCTGCAGGTAGCTGCTAGCAGCCTTATTAGCTGTTGTCAATGGCCCATTGTGGGTTCCTAGGTATTAATTACTCATTTGTACTCCAATTACCATGCTGCAGCTTTTCCTTATTTTTTCCCGTATCCTTCCTGTTTCAGCTCTGGTGCACGCCGCGCACAGCCGTTTACCAGGTTTCGAGTGCGTTTTCATCCACGTACACATGCACATTCGGTTACCTTGTGTGCTCTCAGCTAAGCAAAGCTATGGCTACTTCAACACACCCCTATCCTGCAGCTTTGCTTAGCAACAGGAAAACTGGATTAGCAATGCTCCAATGTGCTTACAGCTAAGGTGGGACACACCTCTCTTGATGTCATCTTTATCTCCAGGCCACACCTCGGTGTTGTACCGCTACGCTGTGAGGTACATCCTTATGCCGGCGGGGATTTTGTGATTCAGTATTACTCCTCTCATTTGCATGGCATTGCCTACTAATTCCTAGTTACCATGCAAATAAAAATGATAAGAACGCTGTGATCCTGTGTGTCTTGGGACGCCAGCCAGAGAAGTACAAACACGCCGAGCAGGATGGATAGAATTTAGAGGTTTTATTCCACAAAGTAACAAAACAAGTTAAGTGCTTTCTCTCACCAAAAACAGGAGCTTCATCAGAACTATTCAAATTGTGATTAATCCAACATATATAATCTTTTAGGCGCCAAAATGCTGATTACATTGCATTTAAAGTTACAAGCATTTATAAAATAAAATCATTTAAAATGCCATATTACATTAATAAAATAGAAGTAAAAATGCATCAATAGCAATAATATGCGTATGAATTTAATTAAATTGCATATAATAAACTGTATAAAATTTAATATATTACATTGCATGACAAATCTAACTGTTTACATAAATGATAATACTATTAGATATTTAGCAAGAAGTGTAAACATCAGACAGTTGAACATTAGACATACAACTAAATGTGGTAACTGTAAACAATGTCATGCTATTTTTGAAGACAGTAGCATTATTCTGGAAAATACACACAAGTCTTATATAAAATTAGCTCAAGGTAACTGTAATACTAAATTTGTCATTTATTTGGCAAAGTGCACTGCCTGTGCTGGATTTTACATAGGCAAGACGGAAAGAAAATTAAATAAACGTATATATGCTCATCATTACAGTATCAAGACTAGAGATGAGAAGAATGCCTTATATAAACACATTAAATTACATGGTGACACTCATACATTCAAATTTGCTATTTTAGACAATGTGACAGCCAACCCCAGAGGGGGAGATCTGAAGGGATTATTGTCTTTCAAAGAAATTTGGTGGCAATTATACACTGATGCCTCCAATATACCTGGCTTAAATGATTTTTTAACTATCAAGCCAGTATTATCATTTATGTAAACAGTTAGATTTGTCATGCAATGTAATATATTAAATTTTATACAGTTTATTATATGCAATTTAATTAAATTCATACGCATATTATTGCTATTGATGCATTTTTACTTCTATTTTATTAATGTAATATGGCATTTTAAATGATTTTATTTTATAAATGCTTGTAACTTTAAATGCAATGTAATCAGCATTTTGGCACCTAAAAGATTATATATGTTGGATTAATCACAATTTGAATAGTTCTGATGAAGCTCCCGTTTTTGGTGAGAGAAAGTGCTTAACTTGTTTTGTTACTTTGTGGAATAAAACCTCTAAATTCTATCCATCCTGCTCGGCGTGTTTGTACTTCTCTGGCTGGCGTCCCAAGACACACAGGATCACAGCGTTCTTATCATTTTTATTGGTTTGGTCTATTTGGTACGCTGATTTTTACTCTTTGGTTCAGTTGTTTATTCCTATGGAGTCTGATCGAGACGCTATTTCACCGTTAACACCAGTGGTGACTCGTAGAGAATGGGAACAGGTGCAAACACAGCTCATTGAGCTACGATGTGAAATAAAAAGATTGTCTGAATCAATCGCTACAGTTTACAATTCTAAAGATGCAAAATCCACTACCCTCTGTAGTGGTGATTCATTTGCACTTGGATGTAGCATTCACAACATTGCAGCTGATGGCACACATAAGAGAGATTTGCCTACTAACTGTTTCAACATGTTAAATACTTCCGTGAACAGCACGGACACTCAGCGTTTATCGCAGCCAGTGGATATCCCTAACGGACAGTGCAACAGGCACAATAGTGTGAGTCCCATTGACTTGCCAGTACCTACTTTACCGGACACTTTAAAAAGCAGTAGTAGACTTGGAATTTCGGACTTCACCTTTGATTTCTCTTTTGGAGATATCGAAGAAGAAGCTAAAAGAGTCGGAACCAAGCCCAAACGGCCAATACTTAAAAGAACTTATGCACATGTAGAACAAAATATTCCTATGGGTCACAGCAAGGGCAGCGGAACAGTGTCACCTAATTTTCAAGACAAAACACCCTCCAATCGATTAAAAACATTTTTGGACTATAACTGCCAATTTCAAAGTCAAATACAGAAAGATGACATGGTAATACAGCGAAAGGATTCCTGTATACCTCAAGGTACTTTAAGGGACATAATATATGTGTTAGGAAAGAAGCTTAATTTAATTAACAACTTAAAGTTAGATAATACATATTTAATGAAATGTACCCAACTTAAGATAGTCCCTAAGGGGCTTAGATTTTTTAAGATACCGATGGGTATTGATTTAACAGCTGATATCAAGTCTGAATTTAATCAACTATTTGACTTATTTGGTATGCAATATATTAAACTACTTATCAAATATAATGATGAATTATTAGTCAAGGTTATGATGGAAGTTGAAAAACTAAATGATGTTATATTAAATGATTTATTATTCCCTCAATGGGAACGATTATATAGAAAGCAATTTACTATAGCGGAGGCTAACACTAAGAAAGTTTTCGACAGAAAACATCATAAGTTAGAGAGAGATATTGAGCAATATCAGAAAAACATGGCATATATTTGGGGAAAAAACACAGAGCAGAGATTGATTAGGTCTAATCATGTTGACAAACCAACTTGCATTCAACTTGACTCACATCATGACATGTATCAACCATCTGATTCTAACAGACACAAACAAGACACATATGTTGTGGAAGAAGAAGACACTCATCATCATTTTTTATATCAAAGAGACAATGTGAGACACCCAGGGGAGAGAAAGTGGGACAGATATCACTAAGAGAATCATTTAAAAATTTCACATTTAACAGACAGACAGAGTTCACAGAACTTCATCCCATTAAACCTTTTGAGTCAGGGACTCCACCCATGAAGGCAGTTACCAACATAGTTCACCTTGGTGCCGACATGGGAGACGACAGGGGAAGGTCAGCATATGAGTCAGATACTGAAGGTATTTTCCAGGATGGAGTTGTCAATACTTTCAAACACTTCAATATATACAACTATACAGATATAACTTTGGACAGGACCTACTTTTCCCTGTTTTCCAAAGGTATGAAGTACATACCTACCACTAGGTTCAAATTGGTGGACAGCTTAATAGAATTTAAGAAATATATCAGGAAATTAAATTTAGCCATCACCTTCAACAATAATAAAAAAACTATTCTGAGTACCAAAGAAGGTGAATTAACCAACATAAGAAAGAAAAGCATGTATATCCCACACATGCACCCACTTGTTTCAGTATTTGATAGGTCTGTTTCCCGACAGATATATCAGTTACAGAACCAGGTTCAAGCGACCAATTTTTATCACAATTTGCCTGTGGAAGAATATCAACTATTATTAGATCTTAGAAAAGATAAGAATATCAGAATTATGCAGCCCGACAAAGGGGGTGGGATAGTCATTTACGACAACACAGAATATATGTCCAGAATACATCAATTATTACACAATTCAGGCAATTATGAAATTGTCTCACTCAATGAAATTAATATTGCATACCGCCACATTGATCTTCACATAGAAGAATTTCTTATTGATCAAAGGATTACTAAGGATATATATGATTACATTAGGGTCGAATATCCTACGCTGGCCTCTATAGTAGGAATACCTAAAGTTCATAAATGCATTGACAACCCACCTCTTAGACCCATTATATCTGGTAGTAGATCAAAAACCTTCCCTTTTGGCACAGTCATAGACAGATTGTTGAAACATATATATGGCAACATCTCACATTTAGTTAAGGACTCGTGGGAATTTCTGAGAAACTATCCAGTTAGTATGTGGCAATCAGATCTTATGTTCGTTACGGTGGATGTTATAGATCTTTTTTCATGTATTCCTAAAGAAGCTGGATTAGAGGCATTTGCCTATAGTGTAAGAAAATATAGCAGGTATGAGTGGGACAAAGTTTGTCTAATTAATGAACTAATGTCTATGGTATTAGAGCACAACTATATCGAATATGAGGGTGAATTTTTCAGACAAACTAATGGCGTAGCCATGGGAGCAGCGTGCGCTCCGATATATGCAAATCTGGTTATGCTTGAATGGGAGGAAAATAAATTGTTTACTAATGAATTTTTTAAATATGTCAGGTATTACGATATTTGGATGATATTTACATTTTGTGGGATGGCAATAATGTAACTTTAGATAAATTTATTGAGTTTTTGAATACAAGTAGTACATATTTAAAATTCACATATTCAACTAACATGATAGGACTCCCATATTTAGATACATATGTTTTCAAAGGTGACAACTGTTTCAAATCTAGACTGTTTAGGAAACATACTTTTTCTAATAATTATATCGAATATACCAGCAATCATCCAAGGAATTTGTTTGTTAACATATTTAAGGGCCAGATTATCAGAGCAATACGTATGACTTCCACATATTCCGATATGTTGGAAGAAGTTCAGTTCATCACGTCCCTTTTTAGAGACAGAGGATATGACATCAATATGATGAAACATATAAGTGATATGGTAATAAAAGAATGGGGGAAAAAATATAAGCCTCTGTTGGGACTTAAATATGACAAACACAATCTATACAACAATAGAGGTGAGTTAATAGATGACACCACGCCTGATATTGTTGAGTATAGAAGAGCGTGTGTTGTAGAATATGGCCCATTTAGTGGAAAAATTAAGGGGATTATTAATAATAATTGGAAAATTATAATGATTGATCGTGAAATAGTTAAAATATTAGGATCCCACCCAGTTTTTTTCCACAAAATGGGATGGAATATTAAAAGATATTTAGCAAGTAGTGTAAACATCAGACAGTTGAACATTAGACATACAACTAAATGTGGTAACTGTAAACAATGTCATGCTATTTTTGAAGACAGTAGTATTATTCTGGAAAATACACACAAGTCTTATATAAAATTAGCTCAAGGTAACTGTAATACTAAATTTGTCATTTATTTGGCAAAGTGCACTGCCTGTGCTGGATTTTACATAGGCAAGACGGAAAGAAAATTAAATAAACGTATATATGCTCATCATTACAGTATCAAGACTAGAGATGAGAAGAATGCCTTATATAAACACATTAAATTACATGGTGACACTCATACATTCAAATTTGCTATTTTAGACAATGTGACAGCCAACCCCAGAGGGGAGATCTGAAGGGATTATTGTCTTTCAAAGAAATTTGGTGGCAATTATACACTGATGCCTCCAATATACCTGGCTTAAATGATTTTTTAACTATCAAGCCAGTATTATCATTTATGTAAACAGTTAGATTTGTCATGCAATGTAATATATTAAATTTTATACAGTTTATTATATGCAATTTAATTAAATTCATACGCATATTATTGCTATTGATGCATTTTTACTTCTATTTTATTAATGTAATATGGCATTTTGAATGATTTTATTTTATAAATGCTTGTAACTTTAAATGCAATGTAATCAGCATTTTGGCGCCTAAAAGATTATATATGTTGGATTAATCACAATTTGAATAGTTCTGATGAAGCTCCCGTTTTTGGTGAGAGAAAGCGCTTAACTTGTTTTGTTACTTTGTGGAATAAAACCTCTAAATTCTATCCATCCTGCTCGGCGTGTTTGTACTTCTCTGGCTGGCGTCCCAAGACACACAGGATCACAGCGTTCTTATCATTTTTATTGGTTTGGTCTATTTGGAACGCTGATTTTTACTCTTTGGTTCTAGTTACCATGCAGAACACTGTCACAGCCCCTTAGCAACCCTTGCGCCATGGTGTGGTGTAGCATGCGTGCCATTGACTATTATGGAGAATTCATGAAATGTGTTACATTGCAGTTTTATTCCATATAATTTTATTTTCATTGTGATCCCGTTTGCACACCAATGCCTTGTGATTTTACTTCACTTTAGTGTGGGCATGATGGGCATGATATTAAATGTTATTTTTTATATGTTGTGCATTTTTTTTATGCCAATGGCTATATATTTAGCCATTGGCATATATTAACAGTATAATATGTGAGTTTGGTCCGCTGTCATGGCTCCGATTTTATGTATGAAAAAATTAGACCATTTTTTTCGGTTTACATTTCTGCATGCTTACACTACACCTGCACCACTTCCTGAATCGCTATATATCTTCATTTGCATGCTACGCTGCTGCGCATGGGGTAATTAGCATACATGCACCAGGAGCTGTGCGGGTGTGGCATACGCAGGTAGTGCACATGGAAAAAGCTCTTACCTGAATCGCTCGGTGACCATATTTGGTGTTAGATGGCCGACGCTACGCCTGCACCTGGTGCAAGCTTCATGAATCCTGGGGATAGTGTTTGCATTTTTCCCTTTTTCAACAACACAGGGGAAAAGTATGACTTTGAAATACAATAATTTATATGATTTGAGCATTTGTGTTTCAACAAAGATGATGCCTCTGTATTATTTTTAGTTTGAGGTAAATTGCAAGTTTATTTTACACAAAAAGCTAACAAACAACTTGCTATTTGTCCTCACATTCAGAGCTGGGAAGGACTAAGGGGAGGCAAAGTTACAGTTATTAATGATGCAGAGGGACCAGCAGCTGTCCAGCTACCCAAGATGCATTCCTAAAGAAAAAAATAACTTTGAGTGTAGTTTCATTTTGTGCATCAACGTTATATGTTTTGCATTCTTCTTCCCACCCTTAAATCTCCACAAATAAACAGAAAACCAAAAGGAATTTTACCCTTAACTTTTTCCTATCCTTAACAAGAGAAATAAATAAATATGCCAAGAAATTAATAAAAAAAAAAACTTCAACTATGTAGGAAAAATTATTTAGAAACAAATAAAAAAGAAGTAAACCCAGAATCATATGCAGTTTTTTTTAAGATCATCCACATCCTGACAGTTTAATTCCACAAAAATTAAAGAACATAAGTGACACACATTAAATATGTCCAGAAATAAACACTTCAACTGTGTAGGAAAAAATACTATATAAAAAAAAAAGAATGCAAATAAACCTAGGGAATGTATTATTTTAAGGCTCATCCTAATCCTGACCTCTTAACCCACCAAAATTAAAGAACATAAATGACTTCCACTCACCAGGCTAAACAAGGAGAAAGTTACTGTCAGCTGCCTGTCAAGTGCCAGGATCTGCCACATAATGCACGCTCTCAGGTCACTCCACAACAAGTAGAAATATGACACTGTCATTGTTCATGTTGGTGTGAATGACCTGAGACGTACCTCCCTGGACAACATGAAAAGAGACATGGAGGAGCTCTCTGATCTTGTAGCCCAGGTAGGTATGGCACTAGCCCTGAGTAGCATCCTGCCATCACCCAGAATGATACCACAGTACAAGGACAAAATGATTGATTTCAACAATTGCCTTAACTTCTGGTGTCATTCTAAGGGGATCCAGTATTTGTCTGCCTGGGACAACATGATCGACAGACCAAGATGCTTTGCCAGAGATGGCCTGCACCTGTCGCCCTTGGAATTTCGGATACTGGCTAAGGCTCTTGCCACCCCTATAGTGCCTTTTTTAGGCAAGGTTCAAATGACAAATTCATCACTGTAACAGATACAAGCAAGCAAAATCTGAGGGTAATGCTACTCAATGCTAGAAGTCTAAACCTCAAAATGCATTCACTCGAGGCATTCCTTAAAATGGAGAACATCGACATATGTTTAGTGACAGAGACCTGGTTTAAAGCTCCAAAGAGCACCCCTGCGTTCCCAGGCTATAATTCTTACCACACCTTTCGGCCACCTAACCCGGAATGAAGCACTAAAGGTGGAGGCGTGTCCATATTCATTAAGGATATCCACACCTCCAGGCTAGTTGCACAGCATAATGCATCCGAGATTATCCAAGTGCAACTAACTCTCGGCAAGACCGCAATCCAAATTGTAGCTTGATACAGACCCCCCACCATGACCCAGGATTCCCACTCCTCATTTTTTGATACACTGGAAAGTATTAGGGTACAACCCAACACCCTAATAATGGGCGATTTCAACTACCCCACCATTAACTGGGAAAACTACTCATGTACCAACTCTTTTGCTCAACGTTTTCTGGAATTCATAAATTGCAATGCCTTGGATCAACTTATTTACACCCCCACCAGGGGCAGCAATATCCTAGACCTGGTCATTACCAACATGGGCAACTGGTGCTCCACACCAGAGGTCAATTCCTCGTTGGCCAGATCCGACCACAAGCTAATCACTCTAGACATCCACATTCCGACCCACCCCCAATTAGGGAAACCACCATAAAAAACTTCTCCAAAGCCAACTTCACACTTCTTAAGACAGAAGTGGCAAATTTCATGACACCCATGCTGAAGGACAATAGAGGTATGATTGCTGAATCCTACACAAATGCACTTTATAAGCACTTACACAAGTGCATGGATTATGCTATCCCTAATAGAACCAAGATGCTATCCTCCAAAAAAAGGAAGCCAATCTGGTGGTCCTCTGCCATAAACAAACTCTACAACAGAAGAAAGAAACTGTTGCAAGAAAGAGTAAAATCCCATGACTGGAGGAACTCCCTGGTCAACCTCAGTAAGAAGCTGAGATCCCTCATAAAATCCTCCAATGCTAGTTACGAATACAAAATTGCCACTGACTCTAAAGACAACCACAAAGCATTCTATAGCTATGTCAAGAATCTCAATGGCAACACTCAGATCTACCTTGAGTTACAGCACAATGGCACTAAATATACAGAACCAATGATATTGCCAACATCCTGGCAGACAGGTTCAGTGCTAACTTTACCCACCTCTCACCCCCTAGAGGGCCCATCTCTATACCAGAAGAATGCAAATTCCTGTAATCACGGCTGCACAGGTAAAAAACACACTCTACAAAGCCAAGAACACAGCATCCATGGGACCTGACAATATCACAGGCTGCATTCTACATGAAATTCAGAATGAACTGGCACCCTACCTAAGTACCACGTTCAATCATAGCCTCACTTCAGGCTTTGTGACCACTGAATGGTGCATCGCAACTGTTATCCCACTCCACAAAGGGGGAGCCACGATGGACCCCGGGAACTACCGCCCTCATTAGCCTGACGAGCCTGGTCTGCAAGGCCATGGAATGTATCATCATGGAACTCATAAACAAAAACATTGGTAATCTCCAAACTCTGGACCCTACTCAGTTTGGGTTTGTAAAGGGCAGATCATGTCTCCAAAACCTGATTGACTTCTTTGAAGCAGTCACCAAAGCTATAGATGAGGGTAAGGTGGTTCACACAGCTTATCTAGATCTCGCCAAGGCTTTCAACACCATCCCCCACTCTGGAATTATTGATAAGCTCACTAAACTAGGTATAAATCCCTATGTCACAAGATGGGTTGCCAAGTGGCTCATGGACAGAACCCACACTGTGAAAGTAGCAGACTCCAAATCCGACTTTAGACCAGTGACAAGTGGAGTACCACAGGGTTCAGTCCTGGGTCCTCTCCTGTTTGGTATCTACTTCGCTGAAGTACAAGCTAACACAGAAGGTCTTTGGCTAACAAAGTTTGCAGATGAATGCAAACTAGGAGCCATAATTGAAACTCCTAACGATGTGGACATAATACAAAAGGGCCTCATTGAGACAGATGCCTGATGTCAAAGCCATGGCCTGAAGATCAAAGCCAAAAAGTGTATTGTCATCCCCTTTGGTAAAAACTCTGTATCCATGAACTACCACATAAGTGGTAGTCTACTTAACGCCAAAAATGTGATAACAGACCTTGGGACACAGGTGGACAGTAGTCTCTCCTTTGATAATCACATCACCACAGTGGTCAGTAAATCCTTCTATGTGGCTCACCTCATCACAAAAGGTTTCTCATCCAGAAAAAAAGAGGTCATTGTTCCCCTCTACTCATCACTCATTAGACCCATTATAGACTACAACGCCCCTTTTGGTATGTACCTCACAAGACATCTACAACAACTGGAAAGGCCACAGAAATACCTCACAAAGAGGATTACTGGCCTCAAACAGATGGCCTACGCAGACCGTCTCAAAAAACTCCAGCTTTACTCCATCGCATATCGCCTACTCAGAGGTGATCTCTGCCTAACATACAAAGCTATGTCAAACCCAGAGCTGTTGGAAATGCTCCACTTAAAGAAATCCCAATGTCTCCGAGCTACATGCTCTAGGGACCTAAACCTTGTCACCACAATAAACAGAACATGCTGGAGGGATAGATTCCTGTCCCAGAGACTTCACATACTCTGGAACAGACTACCTATTGATGTCAAACAGAGCTCCTCATTAGCATTCTTCAAGAAAAATCTTGATGATTGGATGGGAAATAGGAAATTCACCCCAGGGATCACTTCTGTGGCTCTGCTCGACAGGGGCACAGGAAAATAATTTTCTTTGGTGGCGAAAGCCAGTGTACCTTTTTGGCTAGGCTTATATAGGCCCTAGGGCTAATAGCCTAGTACCTACCTATGAACCTATGAACCTATGAACATATATATTACGTTAAATGCATAAATAAAAAGGTTAAACAATCTTGTGTTTTTTTGTTGAGTTCACTCTGAAGGTGGCTGTATGGTGATGCACATATCATATAAAGGACTTTGAAAATCATTTTATAAA
This sequence comes from Protopterus annectens, assembly GCF_019279795.1. Taxonomy (NCBI): domain Eukaryota; kingdom Metazoa; phylum Chordata; order Ceratodontiformes; family Protopteridae; genus Protopterus; species Protopterus annectens. The sequence continues at coordinate 1,963,881,058 of NC_056728.1, forward strand.
TAGAAGGCCCATGTCCCAATAGTTTTCTCTCCGTACTCTCAACAGTTTTCTGTGCAAGACTCCTGGGGAGTGGCCAGAAAGTATGCTTTATTAGAACAGGTAGGTGTTGCCAGGATGACCAAGGCATGATCTGATGCTACTGGGTGGGAGTGGGGGGCTGAGGAATATATCTACTGCATTTTTTTAGATTATTGAATGCATTATCTGTGCATCAATAATAAATATATTAAATGCATATATGCGTGCACGTATACACACACACACACACACACACACACACACACACACACACACACACACACACACACACACACACATACACACACATTTAAATGTATATAAAGACTTATTTAAATATTATAACAGTAATGAGTATCTTAAGTAATACAGCTGCAACTCCGTATGCATACATATTCATGTGTGTTTCTCCACCATGAACCAATAATGAAGAAATTGTCTTGCCAGGCAATGACATTATCAGATTAGACAGAGCCAGCAAAAATGTTGGCGGTGTTGCCATTTTCTACAAAAGCACACTAGATATCTCCCTTTCCTCCACACCCTGCCAACTTTCTCTAACTCAGAAATTCTACTAACCATACAAAAACTAAATACTCACAAGACAATCATAATCAGGATATATAACCATAATATTTAATAATGTTAATATAGATTGGCAAACCATACAGTCTGAAAATCCAACCAGTAATATACATCTGTAAAAGTTCACCCAAATTGTAACCACACTAACTAGATATAACAAAGCTACAGCCAGACAATCAACCCTCAAATGGATCTTAACATCCTCGTCAAATAAAATATCATTCTATGGAACTCTATCGCACAGCCCAAGTGATCACTTACCAATCACAAGGCACCAAAGCAACACCCACAAAAACACATTACCATCTGGTAAGAAAACTGACACTCCCCAATTTTATATATATATATATATATATATATATATATATATATATATATATATATATATATACTAACTCCAGGATAGCACTATAGTGGGGAAAAGGGCATATACCTTTTACTTGCCTTAGAGTATTCTACACAGTGCCATATATACTAAGTTCAGTTCAGTGAAATGAGATTCAGTGAAATGATTTTTCAGTAATTTGTGTTTTCAGCGAAGTAGTCGGGGCGAAATTAAATTCAGTGAAATGAGATTCAATGAAACAAAGTAGACCCATACATATATATATATATATATATATATATATATATATATATATACACACACACACACACACACACATATATATATATATATATATATATATATATATATATATATATATATAAAATTGTCTCTGAACCTGCTTTACACACTACCTCTTAACTGCAGTAACATTTTTGCCCTACCTAGTTCCTTCTCTCATCTCCATTTCTTTGAATTTCTAAGCATTAATCACATGATGTATTATCTATCTGACAAACCCACTAATACACCTCTTCAAGTACTCAGTGTTCAACATCTATTATACCATGACCCCCCATTAATATTCCAAAACGTGCACGCTGATTGGCCAGCGTGCACATTGTAAATCGACTTATACTAATGGAAAAAGGTCCGTCGCCGGACTTTTCCATTAGTATACGTCTCTTTTAAAACACTGTCTTGCTATGTTAAAAGAGTTTAACATAGCGACACAGGTTTAAAAAAAGCAACGGAGATCTCCTTTAACATAGCGACACAGTGTGTAAAAAGCAACGGAGATCTTGCTTTCTCCGTTGCTTTTTTTTTAAACCTGTCTCGCTATGTTAAATGGGTTTAACATAGCGAGACAGCTTTAAAATAAGCAACGGAGATCTCCGTTGCTTATTTTAAAGCTGTCTCGCTATGTTAAACCCATTTAACATAGCGAGACAGGTTTAAAAAGCAATGGAGAAAGCAAGATCTCCGTTGCTTTTACTGCTATGTTAAATGGGTTTAACATAGCGAGACAGCTTTAAAATAAGCAACAGACATCTCCGTTGCTTATTTTAAAGCTGTCTTGCTATGTTAAACCCATTTAACATAGCGAAACAGTAAAAAGCAATGGAGATCTTGCTTTCTCCGTTGCTTTTGGCCACAGCTCTGATGTACTGCGTAGGCATGCGCAGTACATCAGAACTGCCGCGGATGCCAGACAGCTGCGGAAGGGCAGCAAAGAGGCATTATACAATGCCATTATTTAAGAAAAGTAATTATTTCTTTTCTTAAATAATGTCATAGTATAATAGCAATAACCCACTTCTGGGTGTGGGTAATGCGGGATTTACCCACGGTTGTCTTTGTTTGGTCCCTCGGGACCAAACCACGCCAACCGTGGGTAAATCCCGCATTACCCACACCCAGGCATGGCTTATTGCTATATTAATGCCTAAGTATCTTTTATACATTAATAGTTGCCTCTGCTTTCATATGAATGTAATCTAATTATCAAATGTGTGTCTAATTGTTAATGTGCATTGTTACGTCTCTTCTTCTATATTACTGAATGTCTGTGTGAAAATATTTGTAATATGTTGGAGCTTTTCTTCCTGGGCCTCTGCAGAAAATTGTTTTTGACTAGACCTAGTTGGACAAACCTGGTAAACAAAAGCAAAACAAACAGAAAACTAAAACTTTTGACTATTAATTATCACAAACTTCTTATAACTGAATCTCTATGTACTTCAATCAACCATATAATCATACAACAGTAACTATGTACTCATGTTAAGCAAGGTCAAGGGGGGCAGTTTGCAGTAAATAAGAAAGGTATCATGCATAACTGTTTGCAGTTTAATCAGAATACTAAAATGCTGTTGAAAAGAAAATACAAAGTGATCAGCTGTTAAAGAACATACATACTTGTGATGAATAATGATTTTTACATCATGCCAGTAAACTAAGAAAATAAAGTGATTACAAAGAAAGCCTTAGTGTTTTTTTCCCCTCTTTTTTTTAGATGTGTATGCAGCATATTTTTATATTTTTAGATCAGTTTAAGTTTTCTCCTTGGTACTTTGGTTTCAGTGGCTAATTATGTCAGCTACCTACAACTATAATTAAACTTGAAACTAGCATTGGAGAGAACATCTTTGGACAGCCTTTTCAATAAGCCCATGCTCTAAACTAAGTCAGCTATTTAATTTAACTATGTTTTGCAAATGAAATGTAACTAAGAAATATGCTGCCTTTAACTCTGGAGCTTCCTAACTATATAACATAATAGTTCTGTTATGATTGCCCTTTATCTTTAAAATTAAATGTAGTTAGTTACTTAATGCCACAGACTTCTTCACTTTTAAAAACCAGCAGACAGATTTTCATTCAGTCAGTTAAGTAAACCTTCTTAGCCCGAGATCCCTGTTAATACTTCTTTCAGCCTGCTGACTTCTCATATAACAGCATTTACGTACACCTGCCATTCAAGGTCAGGTTATGGCAGTTGGGGTTAATCTCCAAGTTCTAAATGGAGTGAAAAGCACGTTTTCTTCTGCTGATTACTATTTTCACACTGATTTTCTTTTACTTCACTGCAGGGCATGATGAAGCTGCATGACTTGAACTAAGATACCATTGCAGATGTTGTCATCTAAGAGTGCTCAAAGGGAATTATTAATTAAATGTCTTTTAAAAAGGAAAGTATGTTTATCAGTTATACAACGTTCATGCACATTAATAAATATAGTTTCTACCCCACATAAAGAAGCTAAAGAAGAAAATAAACTCATTAAAATAAAGGATTATGTAAACTCTTTCTTAACTCTACACACTGTGTATTTTTATTATGCATATCAAGAGGTTAACTTTCTCCCTTGGTATATTAGCAAATAGGCCAAGTCTAAGTTTGATAAAGGCATCAGCTAGCTACAAATGCTGCTTTAACTGTATAAAGTCAAGTGTTTGTGTATTTGTGCATTTATAGTCATGAGACTTCTTCTTTCAGCATTTCCTGGTTAGAGGTCGCCACAGCGGATCACCTGTCCGCTCATGATTGGCAGTGGAGTTTTACAGTGTTGAGTTGCTAGCCTGGCGCCCAACCTGCCACAGAAGGCACACACACGCACATACTCATACTCAGGGCCAATTTGGAGTATCCAATCCACCTACAGCATGTCTTTGGGATGTGGGAGGTAACCGGAGCACCCGGAGGAAACCCACATGACCACAGGGAGGACATGCAGACACCACACAGAAGGCACCCCAGCTGAGGATTGAACAAGAGAACCTCTTGCTGTGAGGTGACAATGCTAACCACTGCACCGCCGTGGCCGCCATGCTGGAAAAAACAACATGGACCGTTAGTATTTTACAGCAAACTCACACGCTGGACAAGCTATTCACTTTATTATCAACTTTTCATGACCAAAATGCCAACAGATATAACTGCTGAAATGTGGTGTCTTTTAATGTGGGCTTTCATTTTGTCTGGTTGCATGTGGTGGAACACAATTTCAACTAAAAATAAATATGTTAGAAATGAAGGAAGATAAATTAATAAAAACTAAATGCTTTCTTCAACTTATTGTATAATGCTTTATCTTGTCTTACTGTGGAGCTTTTCTCCCTGGGCCTCCACTGAAAAAAGGGGCTTCTGCTCAGTCGAACTTTCCCTGTCAACAAATGTCAACTAACTAACTAACTAACTAACTAACTAACTAACTAACTAACTAACTATATAAATAAATAAATAAAGCATCATGAATATGAAAAACAAAATATCAAATAAGTATTTTTGAGTCCTCTTATTTACTGACTACCTTGGACTTGCTTTTGATCACTTAACTTGGAGATACTAGGGTGCAAATTTGCTATCAGATACAAAAGAAAATCAGCAGTAATTACCCAGATGGCATCTCACAGAAGTGACTACAACTGTCATGAGAGAAAATACTGGTTCACCGTGATATGCATATCCAAACCAAATGCAGATAGAATGACAAAAGCAACCATGTGTGCTTGTCGGGAAAGTTAGGTTAACATGCTGCAATCTCGAATTACAGTCCTTTAATTTTTTAAGCACATCTCATAAGGATGTGAAGTCAGGTACCCAAAAACCCAACTGGATGTCAGTCAATTCTAATCCTTGTCTCTCAATGTTCATCTGCTCTTAGTATACCAGGTTTATGCAGCTTATAAAACTACTTTCTCATGAGTCTCACAGAATCTTGTTGAGAACTCACCTTCTGATAACGTCATGTACTTGCACATATTTCCACTTTTCAGGTGATGATTGGAAATGTGTTTTCAGAGTAGGGAAGTAATAAAAGGGAGTCATTTCAGTATGGTGTATGAAAATCGACAATTTAGCAAATGAAAGTTTCTAGACTTCATACAGCTGAAGTATGATTTTCTGTGCTACTCTTAAACGAATATGCAGGTCATTTAAGTGAGATGTAATATCTCTCAAAAACCTCACTTTTGAGAGTTTATTTAACATTTGTTTACTGGGAAACTCCTATTTGGAACAAAGCCAATTTTCATTGGAGGCCCAGGGAGAAATGCTCCAGCCACATGTCTTTGTGATGTCGGAGGAAACCAGAGTACCTGAAGGAAACCCACACAAATACAAGGAGGACATGCAGACTCCACACAGAAGGCTCCCCAACTGAGAATCAAACCGGAGAACCTTTTGCTGTGTGGTGACAATGCAACCGCTGCACCACTGAACTGTCTATAGCTCTCCTCAAGAAGATTTTCATATACCTGACCACTCATCCCCAAGTACAAAACTTGATCAACTGAAGGTAAGCAATAAAATTACTTGATCATATTTCTACACCAAGAGCAGCACATATTAATGCACATCACAAAAGCAGCATGAGCGGAGACCATTCTATGTTAAATGTCCCAACACTGTGGGAGTGTGTGTCAAATGGGAGCTAGCAGTCATAAAGTAGATACTTTTCAAAACAATAGTGATGACTTGATTTAAAACTGAAGCTCAGAAGCTGTACACTGAAAGCTTAGATAGGGATTTTCCAGAGGAATGATAAAGTGGATCCTCAAAAGAGAATATTAGTTCATATTCCAGAAATTTTCAAATCCATTTGTTTTATTTAGAAAGCAAATGCACCATCATTTGTTGAGAAACAATTTAGGCTTTTGTCTATTTTAGGATGACTTTTAGAAGCAATGGACCTAATCTTGTGAATACTGGCGCTTCAAAAACTAAACTGTGATTGGGTCTGGTGCAGTGGCATAAAGAGATGAAGCCCTGACTATGACCCAGATGATCTCTAATCAGTTATCAGTTTAGTTGTTGGAGAAACTAGAGGGGGAGGGCAGGACTGAGCCACCAGTGCTGGTTTACCGAGAGGGTGGGAGTTAGCCACCGGTGCTGGTTTACCAGGAGGGTGGGAGTGAGCCACCACTGCTGGTTTAATGGGAGGGTAGGAGCGAGTCACTAGTGCTGGTTTACCAGGAGGGTGGGCAGTGAGCCACCACTGCTGGTTTATCAGGAGGTTGGGAGAGAGCCACCAGTGTTGGTTTACCATGAAGGTGGCAATGAGCCACCAGTGCTGGTTTACTGGGAAGGTGGGAGTGAGCCACCAGTGCTGGTTTACTGGGAGGGTGGGAGTGAGCCACCAGTGCTGGTTTACCGGGAGGTTGGGAGTGAGCTGGTTTACCAGGAGGGTGGGAGTGAGCCACCAGTGCTGGTTTACTGGGAGGGTGGGAGTGAGCCACCAGTGCTGGTTTACTGGGAGGGTGGGAGTGAGCCACCAGTGCTGGTTTACTGGGAGGGTGGGAGTGAGCCACCAGTGTTGGTTTACCGGGAGGTTGGGAGTGAGCCACCACTGCTGGTTTACCGGGAGGTTGGGAGTGAGCCACCAGTGCTGGTTTACTGGGAGGGTGGGAGTGAGCCACCAGTACTGGTTTACCGGGAGGTTGGGAGTGAGCCACCAGTGCTGGTTTACTGGGAGGGTGGGAGTGAGCCACCAGTGTTGGTTTACCTATCCAGGGGGATGGACGTTGGTCTGGATGACAGCAGTGTTAGCACTTATTTGTGAGAAATGTGCTTAGCATGCAGCATATGGGCTGAGGATATCTGAATGTCTCTGCCAAGCAACATACATGAGGTAGCATTTATGGTATAGTGCAGGAATGTGCATCCCAATAGGACAGACATTGTAGGCCCCATCTGCTGCTGGAGGAGGAGGGAATAAGGACAAAAAAATATATAGCTGTCTGGATGACAGCCTTCTGTGATCAGCTGTTGCCCCATAGGTTCATAGGTTCATAGGTTCATACTAGGCTATCTGCCCGAGGGCATTTATAAGCCTAGCCCATCGTTTTGTGGCTTACGCCACCCCTTTAGTATGGGGAACTATACCCATTATTTTGCTGTGCCTCTGTCGAGCAGTGACACTGAGGTAATTCCTGGGGTATATCTGCGATCTCCCATCCATTGGTCAAGATTTCTCTTGAACAAGGCCAGCGAGGTGCTCTGCCTCACATGTACCGGGATTTTGTTCCACAGCATAGGGAGTCTTTGGGTGATGAATCTATCCCTCCAGCACGTCCTATTAATAGCTGTGTCGAGGTTTAAGTCTCCCGCCCTTGTGGCTCTGATGGATCTAGATTTTTTGAGGTGAAGCATATTCATCAAATCTTATTTTGACATGGCCTTGTATGTTAGGCAAAGGTCACCTCTGAGCAAGCGGTAAGCGACTGAATAGAGCTGGAGTTCTTTCAGTCGGGCAGCATAGGACAGATTTTTGAGACCTTTTATCCTTTTGGTGAGGAACTTTTGTGGCCTCTCCAGCTGCTGCAAGTGTCGGGTCAGATACATTCTGAATGGGGCATTGTACTCAATCATTGGTCTGATGAGTGATGAGTAAAGGGAGACTATGACCTCCCTTGATCTAGATGAGAATCCCTTCATGATAAGGTGGGCAATGTAGAAGGACTTCCTAACTACTTTAGCTACATGGGTGTCGAATGACAGACTACTATCAACCTGGGACCCCAGGTCCCTGATAACTTCTTCTGTGCTCAGTGGATTGCCACCTATTTGGTAGCTAGGGGTAACCTTGTTTTTCCCGAAGGGTATGACTATGCATTTTTTAGCATTTAACTTTAGGCCGTGGCTCTGGCACCAGTTATCCGTTTCTGTGAGACCCTTCTGAAGGATATCTGTGTCAGATGTGTTTTCTACTATGGCCCAGTTTGCAGTCATCTGCAAACTTTGTCAGCCATAACCCTCCTGTGTTTGCTTGTACTTGGAAAAGTAGATGCCAAACAAGAGTGGGCCCAGGACTGAGCCCTGTGGGACACCACTTGTGACAGGCTTTGAGTCTGACATGGCGCCAGCAACTCTGACCCTGTGGGTTCTGTCACTCAGCCAGTTTGCAACCCATCTTGTGATGTATGGGTTAACATTTAAGCTGATGAGTTTTTCAATGATACCCAAGTGGGGTATTGTATCGAAGGCCTTAGCCAGATCGAGGTAGGCTGTATGGACTGCCTTTCCCTCATCAATGGCTTTGGTGACTGTTTGAAAAGTCAACCAAGTTTAAAAGGCATGATCTGCCTTTGACAAAGCCAAACTGGGTTGGATCCAAAGTCTGCAAATTCCCTATGTCTTTATTTATGAGGTCCATTATGATCCTCTCCATGGCTTTGCAGATAAGGCTTGTCAAGCTAATGGGCGGTAATTTCCAGGGTCTGTGGAGGCACCGCCTTTGTGAAGTGGGACCACAGTTGCAGTGCGCCACTCCTGGGTGCGTATCCAGAGGTAAGACTTTGATTAAACAGCTGTCCTAGCTGTGGGTTTAATTCCTCATTGAGTTCGTGGAGCACACAGCCGGGGACACCATCGGGTCCCATGGATGCTGTGTTTTTGCTTTGGAGAGAGCAGTTCTCACTTGGGCTGGAGATGTTTGGGGGCTGCACTCATTTGGTATAGATATCTCTCCTTTTGGGGGATGGGGAGAAGTTTGCACTGAACCTGTCAGCCAGTATGTTGGCAATGTCTGTAGGATCAGTAATCTTCACATCATTTTGAACTAGTTCTGAGCATATCTGGGAGTTTCCTCCTAGGTTTCTAACATAGCTAAAGAAGGCCTTATGATTGTCTTTTGAGTCTTTAGCTATTTTTCTCGAAATTTGCTTTGGATGATTTTATGAGAGCTCTTAGTTTTTACTTATAGTGATCAAGGGTGTCTTACCTTTTAAGGATTTTGCTCTATCTTGTAGTAGCTTCCTCCTTTTGTTGTAGAGTTTGTTTATGGCTGGGGTCCACCAGACTGGACGCTTGCCTTTGGTACAAAGAGTCTTTGTTTTGCTTGGGATTGCCTTATCCATGCAGTCCTGCAGGTGCTGGTAGAAGGCGTTTGTAAGTGATTCAGCGGCTTGAGTATTGTTTTCCGGCTCGGGGCCCTGAAAGGAGACCACACTAGTCTTTAGAAGTGTGAAGTCGGCTTTTGAGAAGTTCTTTACTGTGGTCTTTTTTATTTCAGGTGGGGGTGGGATGAGGAGCTCCAGCGAGATTAGTTTGTGATCTGATCTCACCAGTGAGGGGTATACTTCGGTGTTGAACATTGTGCTCCCATGTTCGTGATGATGAGATCAAGTATGTTATCTCCTCTTGTGGGGATGGTGACTAGTTGTTCCATGGCATTTGAGTTTATGAATTCCAGGAACTTTTGGGCTAGGGTGTTTGGGCTTGAGTAGTGTTCCCAGTCTATATTAGGGTAATTGAAGTCACCTAGTATGATGGTGTTTGGTGATACATTTATCCCCTCTAGTGTTTTCAGGAAGGCCATGTGAGTTTCCTGAGTTTGTGAGGGTGGCCTGTAACATGCTACAATTTGCAGAGCAGTCTTGCCTATGGTTAATTGCACCTGGATGGTCTCCGATGCATTGCATGGGAGAATTAATATGGTGATGAGTTCAAGAGGGCTAATTGCTGGAAGAAGGCAGAAGATAAAATTACTATAAAATGGTAAATAACAAAAAACTGTGATTAAAACCAAAAATAGCAAATTCCAAAACTCATTTGCTGCATCTTTAAACACTTTTACCACCACCCCTGAAGTTCTCAATGGGGAGTGTTGTGCCCCTCACATCCCTAATACTTATCTATATACGAGATTGCTGTACCTTTGAGTTGGGGTATACTCCAAAGTACTGTAACTTTGAATATGGTATGTATTCCGTCCCATTTACACTTTCAGTTCTACTCTTCTGAGTATAACAAATACAGTGCTCCAAATTTCAACAGGCAGACATTTGTTATTCTGTTAAAAAGTCCTTAACAACATTAAATATGTCAGTGGTCATGGTCTTCATCATCCTGTGCACAGAAAACAGTTCATCGCACGTGTTAAAGCAGTTACAGAAACCCATGAATATCGTTGAAATCTGTTCTTTTATCTGTTTCAAAACTCTCTGGATCACATATGTGGGGATCTTCAGTCAGCTGACATCTGCACTGCATCTCTTCAGTGTGAACAATGATTTCATTTTTTGTTTATGAAATCAGGAAACAGTTACTCAGCACAGCTTAAGAAAACACTCCACGTATCCTTCATTTCCATAGCATGGCTAGAGCTGCAATGTAATTTATTCATGTAGAAAGAACATTTTAATAAAATACTCAGAAAAGCTGCCTATCTGTTTTTAAAATTAAATGACGGCATTTGCAATGCAGTCTGTTTGCCTTTGTCATAAAGCTGAAAAAATGTGTCTTCAAGATTAGCTGTAAAATGTCACTGCAGACTAGAAGTGCAAAATATCACATATTTACATTATAAGCTACAGCAGAATCTCTTCCTTGCAAAAACCTACATAATGATTTCTCTGCTGTCTGAATCTTTTTAACTTCTAATTTTCTTTTATTTTTTTCTCTTTTATATTATGAGTTTCAGTACTGAAATATTACAATTATAGAAGCTGCAGGAACGAACTCCTACCTATCTTTGTGTTTCTGTACCTCAGCAATACAGAACTCGGCAAGGAAGACAGGAATAGTAGTGTAGGCATGTGTTTATTTAAGCTTTAATGGAAATTTTTAAATCTCCTGTGACATTTTTTTAAGATAACGTTTAAATAATCTGTAAAAATGGACTTCTGCCAGTGATCTTTTATTTGTTATAACACTGCCAAAACCCAGCATCTACAGGGCTGCATACAACTTGATTATGATAGCAAAAAGCAAGATGCAATCACTCAAAATATGACTTTTTGACTGATCATAAGATACAGTGCCATAACAATGATGATTATACCTAATAGTCATAATGATGCCCATTCTGGGTTCTGTTTCGTTAACTTTTAATTAAAATGCATTAATTAAATGCACTAACATAACATCTGAAGTATAGCAATAACCTTGTTTTTTTTACAGAATTGCCCAGCAGTACTTTTTTTCTACAGAATAATTCATCAGCACACTTACTGTTTTTTATATATATATATTTCCCTCTGATTTCCTACCATTCATCAGTCCTCATGTGCATCGACTAGTCCTTTCATTCCCTGTGAGTGAGAACTAACTGAAGGCGATTATCATCCAGGCAGTCATCAGGATTTTTCTCATTTTTGTTCTATTCCCCCCTTCTTTTTATTGGTTGGGTGTATTATCACATTGCTGGCCCAGTGGGTAATGCATGCACTGATTCTAGCCACAGTGCATCCTATACTTCTCAACCTCTTAGTGCAAGAAATCTGGATAAGCAAAGGCCCACCCACAAGGAAAGATTTTAAATGTTGCTCTTATAAACTTATAAAGTTGTTAGACTAACAGGATTTGTGCTAACATGCATTTTCTGAAGGATATGAATTTTGAAACTGAAATGTATGTCATTATTTAATGACTTCAATCCTCAGTGATTTGCCAGAAAGGAAACACAGTGAATCTGCTTGCAGCTCCACATATGTGGCACAAGCCTTCTGCTCTCTGTCTATCCATTCAAGTATCACTGAGATGTTCCTTGTCTCACTGCTGTGTCAGCAAAGGATAACTTTATCAGCTCAATCAGCAGGTGTACACATAATAAAATATAACGACAGACAATTCAAGTAAATAAATACAAAATCCAACTTTACATCCTGTACAGCTCTGGCATAACACTCTCCTGGACAGTAGAGCTTCACCAACAGCAAGCAAATACACAATAAAACATTAAACACACCACTGGCCATAGGATATGCATGACCGGATTCTGTGTTGGTCAAGGCAATGCATCTACATTTTTAAACATCTTTATTAAATCCTGTTTTAGGCAGCGACATAGGTTCACATATGTTGGTATATCTCTGTTGCCCTGGCATAAGGCAGAACGTTATGTGGCTGCACACTCTGATTCCACATTTTCATGCACATCTATAGAAAAACAGAAAATGTCATGGTACTAAATGAGGGATATAGTAAACAAGAAAAAAGAGAAGGGATGTGATGCCATTCTGGAGATAACTGACCTATGGTGACCACACCACACTACAGGGAGCATGACAGAAATAAATTACACTGACCCAGCTACAGTACAAGGACCAGCCCATGACTTTGCTCAGACAGGTGCCCTTTGTAGCGGCTGATTAATGTGCAAAAGTGTGTTGCCTGAAAGTTCTGCTGGAGAAGTCATTTTATTTGTATTTACTAGTGTAGATTTTTACATTAGAAATGATTGCAATACTAACATGCATTACAGGACTTGATCACTTAAAGTACCTAAAAGCAAATGTACACAGAGTAAAAGGGTTTAGGAGTTATGACAATAATGAAGAATCACCCATGGAAATAGAAAGGATTATGACTGGATCTCTGATCATAATCCACTTATTATGTGTTGGAGATGTGGCTGCCAAGAAATTCACCTCAAGCTTGGGAAATTAATCTTGGCTTTCATGTCAAGAACACACAATACGGGTTATAATCAGAGACTCAAAAACTATTAGTCAGATGAGGTAACTTACTGTTACTCCATAAATATAACAAGTATAAAAAAAGCAAAACTATGTCATATCTTATTTAGGGCTTTCATCTTAAAGAAAGTATTTCACCAGAATGAATACACATTTGAATAATAACCACTTAAATAGACAAAAACTGATCATATGATGTGCATATCATGTGACACAAACAAGCAATCCCCGACCTTTAACCCACAAATAAAAAAAATCATTAAATCCATATTGAAAATGAAAAAGTAACTAATGCACATTAATAAATATATGATTTAAAAAATGTAAAATTTAAATATAACTGTTTTATATTTAAAATGCTTTATATAGAACCAGTTTCATTGAACCCCTATGGTTTGGCAGGTCTTAATTTATTCTTCTAACAAGCTTCCTGGTATAATAAATAATTATCAAAATCACAACCACTGTAATCAAGCATAATCGTTTCCAACTCAGAAAGTAGAAACTTATTAAAATTATTACATGACTGTTTATGTTTGGCCAAGGCACTCTCAAAATCTATTTTAATAACATATATGTGTTGGCAAATTCTCTTCCATAATTTTTTAACAGTTTTATCCACATAAAAGACAAAACATGATGTGCAAGTTGCAAGATAAACAATACCTATTATTACAGTGATAGTGGGCTTTAGTTATAATATTTGTAGCTTCAAGTGTTAATTATTTTCCTTGGAAAATATAATTGCTCTTCCCCATCTTTTTTTAAAGTGTGGGGGACACAGTATTATTTTTATTGGATTTCCTGGTGATCTAGTGTGTCAGTAGATTGGCAGGCATTCCAGCTTATCAGAAATGCTCAAAAGTCTTTGAATTATGTTGCTCTATTCTGAATTATGTGTTGTGGCACATTTTATTTGGTGCTCAACCACTTATCATTTTAAGGAGTTTGGGCCAGCACTATTTTTTATGTATTTGTGTGCTCTTTTTATTGGATTTCCTGGTGGTCTAGTATATGTTTAGATGGACAGGCATTCTGGCCTTTCAAAAAGTCTTTAAATTGTATCACTCCATGAGCAAACAAAAGTTGAGGGGACAACTGCTTTGACATGGTGATGCAAAGATGCATTTTCTGAATCTGCGTGATTTAGTGATTGAGACATTTTTGTGATTAGTGGTCAGTGGGGGATTTTGTCTTCTACAAGTAAATGTGTTCTGTTACTGATCTTAACAAAAGAGGTGCTGTTAGGTAATATAAATAGATATATTTAAAGGAATTGTTTTACAACTTGTATATAAATTTGTGGGACAGATACTACATGTTATTCTTCTTCTTTTGGCTCTTCCCGGTTAGGGGTAGCCACAGAGGAACTCCAGTCTGCTAATGATTGGCAGTAGATATTTACGAGTGCTGAGGTGCCAGCTTGATGTCCCACCTTCAGCGAAGGCACGCCCATTCTACGCATGTCTTTCGAACGCCACTCGACCGCGGGGAGGATATGTAGACTCCACACAGAAGGTGCTCCAGCCGAGAATCAAACGGGAGAACCTCTTGCTGTGAGGCAACAACGCTACCGCTGCACCACATAGTGCAAGTTATAACAGTATTTTATTGCATTATTCAAACTGAAACCAAGTCTTTTAGGGATCACATAAAGTATCCCATTTTTTTTTACTTTTTATTCAGCTGTATTTGTTACTAACTAAAGCAAGATTTTTCCTTCATCTTCAGTAGTAGTGACTCTGTTACTGCTTAAAGATAAAGTTGCTAGTAATACACACAGATGGACATTTTAGTTTACATTGCTTTATTGCATTCCTTGAGATTACACTTAAGCCTTAGAGGGAGCATATACACTAAATATACTTCTCAGTAAAATTTCAGTTTTCTTTATAGGTAAAGTCAAGTGTTTTTATGTGTGCACATTTGTTATTAATTATAGATATTTCTTTCTTTCTGAGTAGTTTTTTGTTAACATCCAGCAGAAGTAATAATTCAGTCTTTTGTTCATAGATAAATTCAGTATAAATGGTGTTCACAGTGACACTCAGGAGTAGTCAGTCAAAGTTCTGTCAATGCTTTATTGCACTACTTGTAACTAAAATTAAGCCTTTGAGGGATTATAAAATATCAGCTAAAATGTAATTTTGTTTACAGATAAAGCCAATATTACTAATTTAATTGACAGGCTAACTAGTTTATGCAGAGGTAGTCCTGCATTACACTATTTGAATTTGATGTAGTTTTTGAGGACTTATATAAATGTTATTAGTGTGCTTGTTTTTCCATGCACATATTACTAATTTATGAAGTATCTATCTATTTGAGTAGTTGTTTGCTAATACAATGATGTGGTAACAATACACTTAAAGGAATACAAGTGGTTTTATTATATATCTACAATGGATTCATTAATTTCATTTGTTTTTGATGACTTGATTAAAAGTAAAGTTATAAATGATTGTGGACATTGCAGAGTGTATATAAAAAATATAATTGGGAATAACTGCTTTATCTGTCCAAAATCATTAGAATTTATTAATATAGTAAAAAGTAAAAACATATGTGATTTTATTAGCTATTGGTGTTATTTTTGGAAAGACATTCACATCAAACAGGAATTTATTAATGGTTGGTTAGGGGATGTAAAAAAAAACATAAGAATTGTAATCATAACAGATAACCCAGGTTGAGCCTGTAATTCGACATTGTTTGATCAATGTTTTATCCTGATAAACAAATTTAAATAAATGAATAAAATAACCCAACCCTAATGAAGATATTGTGAATAAGAGAAAATAGATGTAATGTTAAGTAATAAAACACGAAACACTAAAATGGTATATTTTAGCCCATCTCTAGATTTAGAAGATCAGGTACAATATAATCTAATTTTACCCTAAAGAGACAAAATGCACATGAAATAAAATAGGGCTACTGTCATTATAGATAACTATTCAAAAACTGTTCTTTGCTCAAAAGCTATTGTACTAAATAAAAATTACAAAAACAAAACTGAAGCAATGAACACATATTGAAAAATTATAAAAACACAGACAAACTCAGGTACGATCAAGGTTTCCAGTTTCAGTTGAAGTTTTAAAACATAAGTGCTTTCACAGAAAAATCTGCTTTATCAGATGCTAATAAATACAACTGAAATGTGCTTCTTTTTATACAACCTCTAGCGAGCACTAGTAGTCACATGATACAAATTGAGTAAAAACAATTAACATCATAGGGTGTAACTTGAGCTTACTACCCTGCAAAATGAAAGAAATGTTTGCAAGTATGCACTACTATCAGTGGAAAGCACTTGTAAAAATATATATATATATATTCACATATATATATATATATATATATATATATATATATATATATATATATATATATATATATATGAATATAAAAACACATATACATATGTAATACACAGTCTTCTAAATACAACTTTAAATATGACATTTGTATATTTATAAAAGTGTATATCTAAAAATATACATAAAAATTACATATATAAGTAAACGCACTTTATTAATGATGCATTTGAAAAGAGAGAAGAAAACTATCTAAACAAGTGTATATATTTAAGAGCAGGTTTAGGTGGCACATATTCATTTAAACCTTGCCCTGAATCTCCCCTAAGTCTAAAACTCCATCTGACCTCTAACTGCTTAGTCATATTACATATGTCTCCCCTCCTGATGTTGTCAAAAACTCTGCCTCTGGCCATAAACTTAAACTTAAAAGTGTGTTCAGAGTTAGTACCAATAACATGCTTGGCCAAAGCACTAACTTTATTTCTCCTACTGATATAGTAAATATGTTCTGGAACCCTTTCTTTGAAGGGTTTGTCTGTCTTGCCTATATAGGATTTTTTACATTTAAGGCAATGAGCTAAATGCCGCGGTGGTGGTGCTGCGGTAGCATTGCCGCCTCACAGTATGACGCTGTCTGGTTCGATTCTCAGCTAGAGCGTCTTCTGCGTGGAGACATGCCTGAATGGGTGTACCTTCGTTGAAGGTTGTGCGTCAGGCCTGGCAAGCCAGTACATAAAAATCATCTGCTAATCATTAGCGGACCGGAGTTCCACTCTGGCGACCCCTAACCGGGAAAAGCCGAAAGGCACAAACAAGGCAATGAGCTAAATAAACTATATGTTGACTGTCACATGTAGCTTGCACCTGAAAGTGAAACACTCTATTCTGGTGTGGATGTTCAAACCTAGCTGTGTTGTCAATGTATTTACAATAGTTGCATTTACCAAATGGATATGTTCCAACTGCTCTATTAGACTCAAAAGTGTTATTAGGATAGCATAACTGCCTTTTAAGGGACTTTGTGTTCTTGTCTCTGGTCGAAATTGGTACACTGAATCTATTTCCAACTATCTGGAAAAGTATCTTAGACCTATGCTAGATAAAATGAATCATGTATTGAAGGTATTGAAGGACATTGAACATTTCTTAAGTGATTTGTATGCCTTTCTGGAAAATTATTGCAATGGTGAACAGAGTTTGTTGTTGGTAACACTAGATGTTACATCTCTTTTCATAGTTATACCCAACAAACAGGGTGTAGAGAGCACTGAATGTTTTTTAAGAAGGTTCAGTAATATTACTGAAGATGAGTTGGTCAAGATTTGTGCTCTCTTAAGATGTGTGTTAGAGAATAATGTATTCCTACTTGATGGTAAAGTCTATTGGCAGCATAATGGCGTGGCTATGGGAACATCCTGTGCCAATAGCTACGCCAATGCTGTCATGGCAGTTTGGGAATTAGAACATGTCTTACAAGGGCCTTTTTGTCAGCATGTGCTCCTTTATAGGAGGTTTGTGGATGACTTGTTTGTCCTGTGGCGGGGTACTGAAGAACAGTTTAAAGATTTTGAGAGTTGCATCAACACAAGTACCACTTTTTTTGAGAGTCACTTCTACATAATCTAAATCAAGTATTACTTTTTTAGATGTTTGTGTAAAAGTTGAAGATACTGGTGGTATATATATTAAGCTCTACAGAAAACCCTGTCATGTCAACCACTTGCTTTCTCATGACAGTATGCACCCTTCTTATTTTTTTAGGAATGTGATCCATAATCAGGTGTTCAGAGCCCCAAGACTTAATGTATGTGAAAAAGAGTTTCAGCAGCAGGTCAAGAATCGACAGAGAGAGGATATAATGAGGCAGATGTTCTAACTAATGTCAACCAGGTGACAGGTTTGAGGGGAACGGTAGCCAAGCCTTATTTTTCTAAATGCAATTATAGAGGTAAACAGGCCCCTAGACAGTCACCTAGAATGAAACTTAAGGTTTCTTTATACTATTCAGACAATGTTTCTTCCTACATGGATATAGTAAGGAGACATTGGGGTGTTCCTACTACTGATAGGGATATTTGTGAGTTGATAGATACTGAGCCTAAGTTCCTGCTTAGGAACACAAAGTCCCTTAAAAGGCAGTTATGCTATCCTAAGAACACTTCTTAGTCTAATAGAGCAGTTGGAACATATCCATGTGGTAAATGCAACTAATGTAAATACACTGACAACACAGCTAGCTTTGAACATCCAGACCAGAATAGAGTGTTTCACTTTCAGGTGCAAGCCACATGTGACAGTCAACATATAGTTTATTCAGCTCATTGCCTTAAATGTAAAAAAAATCTGTATAGGCAAAACAGACAAACCCTTCAAAGAAAGGATTCAAGAACATATTTGCTATATCAGTAGGAGAAATAAAGTTAGTGCTTTAGCCAAGCATGTTATTGGTACTAACTTTGAACACACTTTTAAGTTTATGGCCATAGGCAGAATTTTTGACAACATCGGGGAAGAGACATACATAATATGACTGAACAGTTAGAGGCCAGATGGATTATTAAACTTTGGGGAGATTCAGGGCATGGTTTAAATGAATATGTACCACTAAACCCAAGCTTAAATCTAGACCCTTGTTTAGATAGTTTTCTTCTCTCTTTTTAAATGCATCATTAATAAATTGTGTTTACTTATGTATGTAATTTTTTTATGTATATTTTCATATATGCACTTTTATAAATAATTATATAACTGTTATATTTAAAGTTGTATTTAGACGACTGTGTATTACATATGTATATGTGTTTTTTATATTCATATGTATATATGAATGTGAATCTTTATATATTTTTTACAAGTGCTTTCCACTGATAGTAGTGCATGCTTGCAAGCATTTCTTTCATTTCACAGGGTAGTAAGCTCAGGTTACATCCTATGATGTTAATTGTTTTTACTCAATTTGTATCATGTGACTACTAGTGCTTGCTAGAAATTGTATAAAAAGAAGCATATTTCAGTTGTATTTATTAGCATCTGATGAAGCAGATTTTTCTGTGAAAGCGCATATGTTTTAACATTAAAACTTCAACTGAAACTGGAAACCTTGGTCATACCTGAGTTCTTCTGTGTTATTATCATGACTTGCTTTTGGACTTATTCAGAACTCAGGAACCTGTGTGGGCTGGTGACTGTTTTTGTGGTTTTACATATGGAAAAATGTTCATACATATTATGGCACCCTAGATCAGAACATTACTAACATGGTAAGAGTTAGTGGAGATGTACATAATTCCTCTCCAGGTATTAATATCTTAGATATAGTAGAACAAAATCCATTTACTAACAAAAATGAGGAAATAAACTAGAAGAACAAATATGACTGAAACGTTGTAAAAAATCAATGAAACGAAAAGGAAAAGACTTGGTGGTGTTGAAATAGGACACGACTGTAGCATACCAAATTAAATCTTAACATCCCCAATGGGCATAAATCAAGACATTTTAATATTGGATGACTATGTAAAAATCAAGTGTAAGTCATGACTATGTAAAAATCAAGTGTAAGTCAACAATGTACAATCAATAAAAATGGGGTCTATATCAGATCATTGAACGCTGAAAACAGTGAACAATGATTGATCAACCCTATTTCACTGAAAGATGAAAATATCGACAGCTCAGAACAGCAATTTCTTTCATAGGGAAAGAAATTGCTGTTCCAAAAAAAAAAAAAAAAAAAGTAAACAGTTTACAACACATACACACTTACCTTAACCCTACTTCTAACCCAAAATAAAAAAGTAAACAGTTTAAAACATAAAACCAGCTATACTCTGTTGCATATCGTCTACTCTGAGGCAATCTCTGCTTAACATACAAGGCCATGTCAAACCCAGAGCTGTTGGACATGCTACACTTAAAGAAATCCCAATCCGTCAGAGCCACATGCTCCAGGGATCTAAATCTTGTCATCACAATAAACAAAACATGCTGGAGGGATAGGTTCCTGACCCAGAGACTTTCCAGACTCTGGAATAGACTGCCCATACATGTCAAGCAGAGTGCCTCTTTGGCCCTCTTCAAAGGGAACCTTGACGATTGGATGGGAGAAAGGAAATTCACCCCGGGGATCATGTCAGTCACCCTGCTAGACAGGGGTCCAGGGAAATAAATAGTGTGGGAAGAAATAGCCAGGGAATTGTTAGGGCTAGGCTTGTATAGGCCCTAGCGCCTATCGCCTAGTACCAACCTATGAACCTATGAACCTATATATCCACCTAACTTAACCCTACTTCGAACCCCCCCCCCAAAAAAAGTAAACATATATACACTTAAGTAAACCCTACTTCTAACCCTAAGGTGTACGCTAAATGTATTACTATATATGCACTTACCTTAACCTGCACCCTAACCCTAAGGTCAGTAACTATTGCACATTTACATTCGGGAGCCATACCAGATAAAGTAATCTCTGAGACTGCACTACAGTGCAAAACACGGCAAACTAACAAAGCGGCCAAGTGACTTCTTTCCCAGGGAAAGAATTCACTGAAAAGCCGCTTTGCTATTTTGCCTGTTCACTATTTTAAGTTCAAATGCATTTTCGATGAAGTGATAGGGACCCATAAAAATGCTATGGCTATATTATGATGAAATAAAATTTGTCCAAAGCCTGACTTTAGTCAAACCAAAATCTATGTTCATAATTGACATTGGTGTAAAGGACTTACAAATACACCATTAAACCACACAAAGAACTCTATTTTGGAGGTTATTGAGTACCTGGAAAATTGTAAAGTTGATTTCATATTAAGTGAGATAACTTTCCTATGTATACAAGTTAAAATTAACAAGTACTGGGAAGACTGTTTCTATGATTATAGACCTTATTTTACAGACAAGTTACATTTAAGCTACTATTGAGCTTCTTATTACAGGAAAACTGATTACACTAGACATTTCTTAGTAAAAAGACAAATATAAAGTCAGTCTTTGGACATACTAGACCTAATAGCACTATAAATGTTATTATGCAACAACATATGTTTGGGAAAAATAGGAATTGTAACACCAAAAAAAAAAAAAAAAGATAAAAAAACTCTCTCATCAAACTAAATAGAGGACTGCTTAAGTCCAACAAAGCAAATTTTGATGTGAAGATAGTACCCCTGGTCAAGGACAACAATTATGTTTTCTTTAGCTATGCCC
Organism: Protopterus annectens; assembly: GCF_019279795.1. Taxonomy (NCBI): domain Eukaryota; kingdom Metazoa; phylum Chordata; order Ceratodontiformes; family Protopteridae; genus Protopterus; species Protopterus annectens. The sequence goes on from NC_056728.1 coordinate 1,963,902,436, forward strand.
AAAATCTAAAAAGCAGTACACAAAAGTGTGCCAAATAATTGGTAATTTGAGCCACAGTCGTAGAACTGAGAGATGCAGTAAAAGCATCTGTCTGACAACTTCAGCTCCAACTTTACCCCTCACCCTCAGCAACTCCCCAGGAAATATCACCTAACATAACCACTCCAACTATCAGTAGGCTTCAGATCTTAGATGCACTCTCTAAGGCCAAGAATACAGCCTCAATGTGCCTCAACAGCAGCCCAGGATTCCTCCTAAATGCCTGAAATAGGACCTATCAAGGTCACTGGAGTCACAATTCAACTATAGCCTTTGCACAGACTTCATGCCATGTGAATGGAGGACTGCAACAATCATTCCTCCGCACAAGCAGACCATCAATGGATCCTGGGAACTACAGCTCCATTAGTCTGACTAGTCTCATTTACAAAGCCATGGAAAAAATTATCATGGAAATGATTTAACAAGAAAATAGGAAACCTTTAGACACTGGACCTAACTCAGTTTCATTTTGTCAAAGGGAGATCATGCTTAATGAATCTGGTGGACTTCTTTGAGAAGGTCACTAACGCAATGGATTAGGGCAAAACAATTCATACTGACTACCTTGACCTAGCTAACCTATTGATACAATACTCCACTCAGGCATTGTCAACAAACTCATGGAATTAGGCATAAACATCTATGTAACTTACAGGATAGCCAGCTGGCTCACAGACATGACCCAGGAAGTTAGGATTGAAGATACCAACTCCACGAAGAGGCCAGTCACCAATGGAGTTCCCCAGGGTTCTGATCTGGGTCTGTTTCTCTTTGGCATATAGTGTTCAAAAGGCAAGGCCATTGTCAAGTCCTCTGGTTTACCAAGTTTGCAGATGATTGCAAGTTAGGAGCAATCAAAGACCCTCCCCCAACCAAGACCCTAACATCTTACAGAAATGTCTAACACAGACAAATGACTGATGTCAAAGGTGTAGCTTAAAACTCAATGCCAAGAAATGCACAAGAGTACCCATTGGAAAGTCAGCTACCAAAGGAAAGTTGATAAAACACCCCTAAAAACAGATGCAGTAGTCAAGGATTTGGGGACTCATGTAGATAGTAACCTAGCTTTCAACCAAAATATATCTAAGTTGGTAAGAAAAGCATTCTGTGTCACTCACCTTATATGTAAAGCCATGGCATCTTGGTTCATGGAAGTCATTGTGTCTGTGTGCTCAGCCCTCATCATACCCATCATTGTGTATAATGCTCCCTTCAATATGTACCTAACCAGGCACATGCAACAACTGGAACAGCCACAGAGGCTCCTCACAGAAAGAATACACAATGTCCTATACAGATTACCTGAAAGCCCTGTCTATGTACTCTGTTTCTTACAGACTGGTGAGAGGAGATTTATGCCTGGCATACAAAGTGGGTGGGAAATCAGAATTTCACCTATATATCTGATAGACAGAGGAAGCTGTCAAATCATGCTCTAAGTAACATACACCCCTTAAAATAACCTCTAAGGCACAAGAACTTGGTGAATACATTTGGGTTGCATGGCAAAGCTTATAAAGGCCTCAGTGGCCATTAGCCTAGACTACATCTATGAACCTGTGATGTCCGGCCAATACCTTAATGGACTGCCAACAATTAACTGACATCCTTTACTATCCTGGGTCAGCAACTAAGGAGCTTCAATCCTCACTACTGACTCCAATATGAGACTGTCACTTAAACAGAAGTAATATTTCACAATTTTTCCCTAAGAGCACAACAGGAACACACTCTATTTTCTGGGACTGAACTATATATCTCTGTCCACCCAAATGCATTTTCTTATTACACACTTCAGAGCAAAGTGTCCCAGTTTAAGACCGCTGATACACTCACACTCAAAAAAAATTAAATCTCACTCATCTAAACATTTCTAGGAAAGCCTGACATAGATTTCCATCTGTGTCTCTTCCCCAAAATAATACAGTAATGCTGCCACCAATCAAAGGGTCTTCATGCCCTTTTAAGGGGGTGTCTAATTATGAAAATTAATTACCAAAATAAATAACTATGACCAGAACATCCAGGCCTTCAATGTGACCTGGGGAGTATCAAACAGGTAGAAGCACTTTCTAATCTCTAAAGAAAAACACTGGCTTCCAGCCACAATCTAAAGTAAAGAAAAACATTTAATAATAAGTAAAATGATTACAAGATTGTAAATCTATAACTTTAAATAAACACTGGAATTCAATCACCAGAAATTTAAAATCAAACTGCAGGATAGGAGTTCATTATTCTAGAAAAACTCTAAGCTTTCCTGATCTAAGATGAAGAAAAATAAATGCTGCTACTGTCTGAAGGTTGTAGTTCCCAATGAGAAAAGTATCAAAACCAAAACTGGACACAACCACCACTATGTTATAAAACCAGTATTTAATGTCGAAGTAAAACAAAATGAGATAAAATAAGTGCTTTCACATGCTACACAGGCATCCCTATAACCTGGGTTTAGATGTACGTTAGTACACACATTTTAGTAAATAGTGTTTTGATATATTTTATATATTTTTTACATCGGATAGTGTAATATGATGTTGCAAATTGTGATTTGTAGTTAGTTAACTATTACTTCATATTGCTTATCACATTGTATTTTTTGTATTCAGGATACACATACACACATTTCATTATATATGATTCACTTTATATTTGGCTTTCAACTAGGAGCTGGTTGCCTTAAAATATTGCTTGCTCAATCAATCAATTATTGAATTCAATTATTGAATCCATTATTTAATTATTTGGTTGTGCAGTTAGTATTTAAGAACTGTTTGAAAATGTGTTTGTGAAATCTGAAGAAGCATGCCTGTGTAGCATGTGAAAGCGCTTATTTTATCTCATTTTGTTTTACTTCGACATTAAATACTGGTTTTATAACATCGTGGTGATTGTGTCCAGTTTTGGTTTTGATACTTTCCTGATCTAACTAAAGAATATTGTCCCTGATCTGCTCTAAGATATAATAGCAATGCTAAGGCAAGCTTATAGGTTTTTTGGTGAGTTCTCTTTTCTTGATGTCTACTGACTGCTCAGTACTTTACAAACTACTCAGTACTTGACAGACTGCAATCTCAACTGTTTAATTTCAAAATATAACAGTTAGCTGTTTAAAACAATTATTTTTCTGTCAGTCAGCTGTTTAAATAATCTCTTAGCAACCAGGAACATTCTAATGACATCACTCACTATTCAGCTGATTCGCCATAATGTGTACTTTAAGAATGTCCCTCTCAAACATGCACAGTTAGAAATGTATCAAAGCAGTGACATATTCTTTAAACATTCTGTTTAAACAGGAAAATACTCATACATTTTCACAATTAGGCATAATGCCATACAATACAAGTTATTCTGAGAATCTGTACAAATTGTTTGCCAGATATGCTAAAACAGATGACAACATTTTCTGTTTCTTCACAGAACCTATCAATTTAATGAACTTCTTGGATTAATATTCCAGAAAAAAACATAAATAATTGTAGTGGTTAAATCTGGGAATACATCTTCACATCCCCTCTCACCCTTGGAAAGAGGTGAGAATGATTTATTTTTACTTATTACGTACAACCACTTGATTGAAAGCCTAATTCTGCTTCACTGTTTGTACATTGCAATACCTATAACAGTGCAGTATGAAGTTCAAGATGGGAAAATAATATTTTTCTATGTATTAAGGGAGGGGGCACCATTGTGAATGCAGTGTATGTGTTATGCTGTGGTGAGGCTGAGCTCAGACAAGAGCACATAAATTAGATGTTTTTTTAAATTACAGTTAAATTGCTAAATTTTGATTCATTGTGTAGTATGTGTACTGGCTTGAGATTTGTACCAATCAGGGAGGGGCTACCAGTACCCAACCCCTAAGGAACTATTCACCCTGGCAGGCATTTGGATAAATGTTTGGTGTACATTTCCAGAGTAAGCTCAGATAACAACAACACTGCCCATTATGGCATTTCACTTATTTTTATTTAGCTATTTAACTGCAGCAGTCATGCAGAATGGAGTTGTAGGTAGCAGACTGAAATATATTACTGTGGCCATTATTTTTGTCACTTCCTAGAGATCACCAGAAGTGCATATCTGTTTGGGAGATAGTCTTATTTTGGAAAAGCTCTGGATTGGTTCATAGACTGTTTCTGCATTATGCATTTGTCTTGCAAATCAAGATTGACTAAATCAAACATAGGACTTCAGTATAGGACTCTTTAGAATGATATATGCTTGAACCTCTGAGCATTTAAGCATCCGGTTATCTATTTGCTTAGGAAAATTAAATAATGCTGTGATTTCTAAGATTTTTTGATATACACACACTCTCATGCTCACATGCGTGCATGAGTGCACACACACACACACACACACACACACACACACACACACACACACACACACACACACACACACACACACGCACATACACACACACACACACACACACACACACACACACACACACACACACACACACACACACACACACACACAGTTTATTCACCATGAATAAACACATCTGTCCTTCTTATGCAGGAAAGTAATTTGAAGCAAGAACACAGTATAAGAATTGAAAATCAGCATGTCAGAAATAGTAATTTATTTTATTTTCATTCATGAAGACTCCGGCATGCTAACTAATTTTCTTCACTTATTGATTCTGTTCATGTATTTCATTTTCATTCCCAGTTTGTTTTAATACTATCTCTCTGTGTAAATTCCATATATCACATTTCCATGTTCACTGCAACACATTTGTTTTTGCATATAGAGATCTAAAGATTCACAAAATGCAGAACTATCCATCTATCTCTTTGTCTGTCTAGTTATCTATATACCTCATTTGACTTATACAGATATAACCTGAACATCAGTTTTTGGAAAGGATTATCTTCATTTTTCACATTATTGACTCCATATGATTACACTTCAACTTGCAGCAACTCTAAAGCTATAGAAAAAGCTGTCAAAGAAATGTAATTCCAATTGGATTGCATGTCATTGTGAGTGCTGACAGTAATAACACTGAAAAAGTCCAATGCAGTGTGTAACTCCATATTACATATTACAGACAAAGAAGCCATCAAGGTAAGTAACAGCTTTTCTCTAAATAAGGATGAATGAAAAAGTGATTCAGTACTGAAGAATAAAGTCCAATTATACTGAAAATCATAAAAGACTCTAACAGTACATAAAATTACTTAGACACCAAAAGCTGACTACATCTTTATAAGTCAAACCATGTAAATACAGTTAAAAAGAGAATATAAGAAGCTGAGATCCCTCATACAATCCTCCAAAGCTAGTTATGAAAATAAAATTGCCAAAGATTCCAAAGACAACCACAAGGCATTCTATAGCTATGTCAAGAATCTAAATGGCAATGCTCAGATCTGCTCTGAGCTGCAACAAAATGGCATTAAATATACTGATCCAGGGATATTGCCAATATCCTGGCAGATCGATTTAGTGCCAAATTCACCCCCTCTCACCCTGCTAAAGGGCCCATCTCAATACCAAAAGATTGACAAATTTTGGTAATAACTGCCACACAGGCATAAACTGCACTCTCCAAAGCTAAAAATACAGCATCCATGGAGCCAGATGACACCCCAGGCTGTGTACTACATGAACTTACAAAATGAACTGGCACCTCACCTAAGTGTCATGTTTAATCATACCCTCACCTCAGGCTTCATGCTCACTGAGTGGTGCAATGCTACAGTTATCCCACTCCACAAGGGGGGATCCACCTTGGATCCTGGGAACTACCGCCCCATCAGTCGGACAAGCCTGATCTGCAAGGCCATGGAAAGTATTACCATGGAATTGTAAACAAAGACATTGGCAATCTTCAAACACTGGACTCCACCCAGTTTGGGTTCATGAAGGGCCGATCTTGTCTCCTGAACCTGATTGACTTCTTTGAATCGGTCTCCAGAGCTGTGGATGAGGGTAAGGCTGTTCACACAGCCTATATGGACCTCGCCAAGGCCTTCGATACCATCCCCCACTCTGGAATCATAGATAAACTTTCTAAACTGGGAATTAATCCCTGACTGAACTCGCACTGTAAAAGTAGCCAACTTCAAATCCAGCTCCAGACAAGTGACAAGTGGAGTACCTCAGAGTTCAGTCCTGGGACCGCTCTTGTTTGGCATCTACTTCTCTGAAGTACAAGCCAACACAAAGGGACTCTGGCTAACAAAGTTTGCAGATGACTGCAAACTGGGAGTAATTATTGAATCCCCAAATGATGTGGATATTCTACAAAAGGGCCTTACAGGAATAGATGCTTGGTGCCAGAGCCATGGGCTCAAGCTCAATGCCAAGAAATGTATAGTTATCCCCTTTGAGAAAAAACATGTACCTGTGAATTACCACATAAGTGGCAGTACACTAAACACTGAAAGTGTGATAAGAGACTTAGGGACACAGGTGGACAGTGGTCTCACCTTTGATAACCACATCACCACAACAGTCAGGAAATCCTTCTATGTGGCACACTTCATCACTAAGGGCTTTTCATCCAGAAAAAAGGAGGTCATTATCCCACTGTACTCATCCCTCATTAGACCCATTATAGAATACAACACCCCATTTGGTATGTACCCCCTCAAGACATCTGCAACAACTGGAAATGCTGCAGAAATACCTCACTAAAAGAATCACAGGCCTAAAGCAGATGCCCTCTGCTAACCGTCTAAAAAACTCTAGCTATACTCTGTCGCATATCGTCTACTCAGAGGCAATCTCTGCTTAACATACAAGGCCATGTCAAACCCAGAGCTGTTGGGCATGCTACACTTAAAGAAATCTCAATATCTCAGAGCCACATGCTCCAGAGATCTAAACCTTGTCATCACAATGAATAAAACATGTTGGAGGGATAGGTTCCTGACCCAGAGACTCCCCGGACTCTGGAATAGACTGCCCATATATGTCAAGCAGAATACCTCTTTGGCCTTCTTCAAAAGGAGCCTTGACGATTGGATGGGAGATAGGAAATTCACCCCAGGGATCATGTCAGTCACCCTGCTAGACAGGGGTCCAGGAAAGTAAATATTGTGGGAGGAAATAGCCAGGGAATTGTTATGGCTAGGCTTGTATAGGCCATAGGGCTGATAGCCTAGTACCAACCTATGAATCTATGAACCTATAAAGCCCCCTCTGCATGTGGCAAATACTGTTTATTTCACAAAAGGTTCACATCTCAAGATGGTGATGTATGTGTGAAAATGAGGATCCTTAAAGTTCACATTTTTATAGTATAAGACCATAGAGTAGAGAGATCATCACACAAAGCAAACTTTTCAGTTTTCTCTCTTTTTTTTTTGTCTTCATTGTTTGAGCAAAGAGTGGCATTGTGCATTGCTGACTGCCAGTGGTAACTAACAGTGAACAGTTATTCACTACTCATGGCAAAAACTCAAATTTTAATTTAGGCTGCCATCAATGAAACACATGAGACTGGCACTTGTCCACTGCCATCAGCACTATGGACCGTACTGAGTGAAGAGAATGCACTCAGAATCTGTCTATCTCTGTGGCAAGCTATAAATGCATTGAACTGGGAGAAACAGCCCAGATAATGCTGTGTTCAAATCTAGACTACTAATATGATCAGATTAAGGATTATTACAGATTTTGTGTTGTGAATTGAATAGCCTAACCTGTATAATGAGTGCTAAATATGTTAAATGTTGTGAATTGCTATTACAAATGCTTTGTTCTTGGAAAATCAATTATTCTTATTATTACTAAGAACATTTGATATGCATTATGTAAAATATGACAGTTTGTAAAGTGTGAGAAAAGTAAAGAACATCAGTAACATAATGAATGTGGAAATATGTATAATATATTCTGGATTAGTTATCCATATTCCCCAAGTAGTAATCATGACAGTAATGCATCTTCTTTAAACATATGTCATTATTACTTGTATATGCTGGGTCAGTAATGAGCTAATCTAAACTACTATGTGCCCCCTTTCCAATTCTGAATAATTAACATTCCCTGAAGATCTGATGGTATGTAACAAAAATGCAAGTCATGACGTAGCAATTTAAAATGATGAATATGTCAGGTTAATGCTGTAAGTTCTCTGTTCATTGATATATATATATATATATATATATATATATATATATATATATATATATATATATATATATAAAACTTTCAATTATTGGATTTCTAACTTATAATTTATTTATTTATGTACTTATTTTGCTTATGCATTTGTGTGTTGCTTAGCAATGTGCAACAACAGTTCAAGTCTGAAGGCAAAAATATCAAACATTTCCTTTGCCCTTTGATCTGCCTTCAATAGTGCAGATGAGACTGGTGCCGTTGTGGTGCTAACAGCATGCTGGACAGTATTGAGTGAAGAAATTGACTATCAGCTTCCTAATTCTGTGACACAAGGTGTGATTATAGTATGTGTGGAGAAAAAGTGAAGGTAATGCAGGGTTCAAATCCAGTTCATAGATAATTTTATTGAGGGGTTTAGAATAAATATTATAACACAATTTAATTTACTAATGAAACATTAAATGCAAATAACAATTGCAAATATAAATTTTGCAACACAACAATCATTAATCATTGCTACATAACTCAGATATGTGTATAAATTAGATTAAGCATAACAATGATGATAGTTAATTTAAAATGCAGTTGTGTAGGTAAAATGCACACAACTATACCGGGTCTCTGTACAAGACTGAAGCTACGAATGACTTGGCCAAGGCTGTCTCCAGTGCAATTGGAATTCCACACACTGGAGAACAATGTCATCACCAATACAGTGACATGAAAAAGTGCAAATATGACCTCCTGAGTCATTTGGAGGCTGAATGTAGGACTGCAAATAGCCCTGAGTTATGTAACTATAGTGACCCCTCACCAGTTAATAATATACCATGGACCTGATCCAGCAAATACAGTTATTCATTATGCTTCCATATTTTGTCTTTTTTCTATTATGCTCTGTTCTGTACAGTTGCTTAAATGGTTGCCCAGAGCAGACAGCCACATCAGGGAATACTGGTTCACCTCACCGGCACATGCTAAATAAGTATCAGATATGAATGCAAGCCAGATCAAACTTTTCAGGGTGTCAGTCCTATCAGCTTGAGTAGGCATACCTAACATTTTATAGAAATCATGCCTGCTCTAATATCTCTTGCTCATTGCATTAGGCAATGGATACATCAAATCAGCTGTGTGTAGGTTCAATTCCCAGTAACAAAAACTAGCTTTTATTGCAGGACAGTATCTATAAATGATGTACTGCAATATTAAAGTACATTAAACATTCCATTTTTGTAAGTGGATGTATTTACTTGGAATGTATATTTCTGATATTCCATACTCAAATAACTGTTTCCATATTATTTATAATAGAACTATAAAATAACTAAGATTTATTGTATGACTCATTAATGCCTTCATATCACATCTGGATGAGGCAAACATGAACATGCTTACATGTCATATTGGTTTATGTATTGAAATAATAATGTGACATGGAATTGATGTTATTATCTGTGTTTTGTCTCCCTCAACCCTATCTCACTCTATGTTTTAAGCATTGCTGCTGCAACACAAATGGCCATCAGCACAGGGAGCTAGACTGACTACTTGGCTTGGCCCATCATAACACCACAGTCAGTGCAGACACCAAGTGCATCTGGGTTGCAACTTGTCAGTGTTGCCTCCACATCCCATGCAGTACCTGATCCAACTTTATTAGGTAGCTTTGCCCTGGCTGCTGGTACAGTGGTACCCACTGGGAGTAGTACTAGAGGTAGTCATTTTCGTTACCCTTCAATAGCTGACAGGGCTGATGGAAGACCTCATGGAGAGGGGCTTTGTTGCCTGAATTAGCAGAATAGTGAACATCCTCCACTGAATTCCAAAGTCAATGTCTCATCCAGCACTGACCTGGGAATCTCAGACAGGAGACAGTAATAACAGTTCTGAGGATGAGAACTAGGTTCTCACTGTGCTCAAACTGGACATGGATGTGCCTCCAATGTCCACAATTTATCCCCAATCATGGAGTTCCCCAACCTTTTATGTCCATCACTATCCCTTGTATGTACTGTAGATCTGTGCCTGCTACCTAATGTACCCTGCTTAGTTGACCCAGTTTATTCAAAAGCACCTTCCCCAACAGTCCTCCTCTTAAAAAAGAAAAATACCTGTCCCACAAAAAATATATGCCCTATGCATAGCTCTCCACCTTCATCTATGTGTCTGCTTGACACACCTGATTTGGTCCAATGGCCATGCAGCATTATGCTGCTGTTGTCACTCAGCCCTGTTGTGTTGACTATCCAAATTCATCAAATTCTAAAATTATGTTGTGAAGAGTTGGATAACTATAGTGCTTTTCCACCACCATCCTACATATTCCTCTATTCTTCCTGTTATGCCCTACCCTCTGCTTGCCCCCCCCCATTTTCACTACTGTCCTGTCAACCCCCTTTTCACACATTTAAAATGGAAAAAATGCAATCACATACAATACACATGGCCAGAAATGGCCCATAAAAAAGTCTTCAATTTCTTCCTCAGCATTCGTGCAGCACTTGGCATTGTGCACCACTGCTGAGAGATGGTAAATGACATTTCATTTCCTATGGCAAAAACTGCTGAGTTTTTGCCATCTCCCCAAATAGTCTGGTTATCTTCAAAGAAAAGTGCTTAATCCTGCTTTTCTGTTGAAATACAGACTAAACACAATACTGTGAGATGTACTCTAACATTTATTAGGCTACTGGACGTAATGTACATCCTATGGGATATTATAAATGTTATTACTGTGAAGAAGCCTGATTCATACAGGGTCTACTTCATAACATTGAAATTTCATAATGTTGAATTGCATAACATTGAGACCAAAACATTGAAAACTCAGAACACTGAAAGTGTGCTTCATAACATTGAAAACTACAATGCGTATGTAAATAACATCTTCTCCACCTATAACAACACCTAACTAACAAACACACTTTCTACTACATTTCAACACTTTTCGCACTACAGTGGAAAAAAAGTAAATTTTCTAACCTCACTGTATCACAATCACCATACACTGAGGTTAGGAAATTAAATTTTTTCCACTATAGTGTGACCTTGGAGTTAGTATATTTAATTTACGAGGGGTGTGGGGGGCAGATTGTGGTTGCAGGGGGCTTGCCCCCTGCAGAAATGTAGTAGAAAGTGTGTTTGTTAGTTAGGTGTTGTTGTAGGTGGAGGTGATATTATTTACTTGTGCAATGTAGTTTTCAATGTTAAGAAGCACACTTTTAATGTGCTGAGTTTCAATGTTTTGGGTTTTCAGTGTTTTGAATTTTCAGTGTTATGGTCTCAATGTTACGAAATTCAATGTTATGAAATTTCAATGTTATGAAGTAGGCCTATTCATACATTCTCCCTTGCTACCATCTTTTGTCACTATCCCTTCAAATAAGGGATTTTAACATTGTGAACTATGAGATCCTATGTATTGTGTTGAGATAATTCACATGTCTGTAGACTGCTTTATGCATAGAGTCAAGTAACTGAGTCCAGAAGTATCTCAAAGTATTACTTATTGCTATTTTATATTACTATTATGTGGGTAACTATTGTTTACATATGTTATTAACCCAACACTGTCTTGTTTTTGTCTTAATCCTGTTTCTACTTTCCTATGAATGCATGCTCCCTCTTGAAAACTTTATTGTACACAGCATTATATAATTATTATGATGGCAAACCTGATAGTAACACAACACAAAGGTGGCCATGAATAGCCCATAAATAAAATTACATCTATGTCTTTATTCTCTGCGACACAATGATGTGGTAATCCTTACAAATATGCATTATTACCCAATCCCAATTCAATTCAGACTTCTCCTGTGGTAAACGTGGTTAATACAATGGACTCTCAATTGTGTAGTTAGATAGGTAGGTGTTCAAATACAGCAGTGACTGACTATCATGAGTGTGTATGTCTGTAGTTCTAGCTAGGACTGAATTCAGTCACTCATCTAATGTGCACAACACTTCCACTCGGAAGAAATATTTAAACTGGGAGAGGGCTCCCCCATCAAATTCTTCCACTTTTATCACAAACATCTTCTCTGCATCACACTGATGAGGTCAGCCTTTCAAAAGTGCATTTTCTCATTTATGGAATCAGACTTTTTCTCTGTCACTTAGGTTCATAGGCTCATAGGTGTTTACTAGGCTAATGGCCACAAGGGCCTTTTTAAGCCTAGCCATGCATCCCAAATCTCTGATGAGTTCTGATACCCTTGATAAGTGTAAGCATGGGCCTGGGAGATAAACCATTTACAGGTTACCTGTTTGCATCAGAAACATAGGTGCCAAACCAGGGATGAATTTCTGGTTTCCCATCCAATTTTCCAAGTCGCACTTGAATTGGATTAGGAAGGAACTCTGCTTCACATGGAAGGGTACCCTGTTCCATAGATGGGGTAGTCTCTGGGACACATACCTATCTCTCCAGCAGGTCCTATTTATATCACAAGCTAGGTTTAAATCTTTAGAATGGGTAATTCTGGTACTGCTTGTTTTGTGGATATGCAGGAGACCCATCAGAGTGGGGTCTGGCAATGCCCTGTATGCCAGGCGTAGAACTCCCCTCAAAAGCCTGTAGGAGACAGAATACAGGAGTAGGGCCTTGAGGAAGTCTGCATATTACATATCACTTATGCCCTGTATTCTTTTAGTGAGGAACCTCTGTGGATGTTCCAGTTGTTGGTTATGCCTGGTTAGGTACATACCAAAGGAGTTATTGTACTCAATGATAGGTCTGATGAATGCTGAATACAGTGGAACAATGACTTCCTTGGACTTAGATGCCATACCTTTGTTTATAAGTTGAACAACATAGAATGATTTCCTCACCACTGTAGACACATGATGATCAAAGGCTAGATTACTATCTATGTGTGTCCCTAAGTCCCTGACTACTGGGTCAGCTCTAAGGGGTGTGCTGTCAGTATTATAGTTACCAGGGATGGATGACTTCCCAAAATATACTATTATGCATTTCTTGGCATTTAGTTTTAGTCCATGACTCTGACACCAGTTGTTTGTCTATGTCAGCCCCTCCTGGAGAACATTTGTGTCAGTGTGAGAATCAATGACAGCTCCTAATTTGCAATCATCTGCAAATTTAGTCAGCCAGAGACCACTGACATTGGCCTTGACTTATGTGAAGTAAATTCCAAAAAGGAGTGGTACAAGGACTGATCTCTGAGGGACTCCACTTGTGACTGGCCTCTTTTTAGAGGTGGACTCCCCAGTTCTAACTTGCTGGGTCCTGTCTGTGAGTCACTTGGTTATCCACTGGGCGACATACAGGATTGTATCTAATCTCTTGAGTTTCTCAACAATGCCTGAGTAGGGTATTGTATCAAATACCTTGGCCAGGTCAAGGTAGGCAGTGTGAATGATTTTGCCCTCATCCATTGCTTTGGTGACATTCTCAAAGAAGTCCACCAGGTTGAATAGGCTCTTTACAAAATCAAACTGGGTTGCGTCCAGTGTCTAGAGGTTTACTATATTTCTATTGATTATCTCCATGATAATTCTTTCCATGGCTTTACATATAAGACTAGTGAGAGTTATGGGTATGTAGTTTCCAGATTGTGATTGATACTGTGTTCCCTAAGCTGTGTAACTGGATAAGTAGGTTGTTTAAATCCATGATTTGTGGAATGTCCACAGAGGTTCTGCACCAAGACAATTTAGGCTATTAACATATTATCCTATACAGAATGCCTTAAAGTTCTGTGTCTGTATTCAGTCTCCTACAGGTTACTGAGAGGCAATCCATGCCTGGTACATAAGGCAATCTCAGATTCAGCTCTGAATGATCTTTTGCGCATCCACAAAATGAAAGGTACCAGAAACACTGGATCCAAGGATTTAAACTTTGCTTCTGACATAAATAGAACATGCTGTTCTCAAAGGATCCCCATGTTCTGGAATAAGCTCCACATCCACGTGAAGCAGATTCCATCATTACCCCTTTTCAAATGTAACCTTGACCACTGGATGGCAAATTGAAAATTCACCCCATTCTGGCCTCCATATCTCTCATAGACAGAGGCTGACAGTAAATATTCTCTAACTAACATATCCCCCAATAATTCTCTAGCAACCTCCTAACTAACATACCCTTCCAAATAGATCCCCCTGTAAAATGGGGATACAATTGGGTTGGGTTGTACAGCTAGGCTTATAAACGCCCTGGTGGTCCTTAGCTAGTGTATACCTGTGAACCTGTGAGTGCTCACAGGCATTATTTATTTACAAAGAAATAATGATCTGTAGTGCATGACTTCATAATAACATTTATGTATACATTTGATTATTCTGATCAGACTCTAGGGCTTTATAGGAGATGAAGCCTTACTCATCATTTCTGTAAAATCTTCATAAAGTGTGTGGGGCCTGTGTTATGACACTTTCTTGTGTTTTTTGGGGTATTTGCTGTTAAAGTAGTCTTTGTGCTGTACTCCTTATGAACATGCCCAATATAATTACAGTATGTATTAGATGAGCACCATTTATCAAAAATCACAGTAATTAATCAATGTTCTTAGATAGTTATTGTCATGTGTTATTCTTTTTCAAAAAGAAATAGAATTAGTCCCCAGAAAGTTGGCTTTGCCAGCTTCTGTTCAATATAGTTATTGAAATAGGCATGGAAGATGACAACATTTGTCAGAGGTCAGTGTACAGTTCGTGTATGTGAGATGTAATTTGTCAACAGGTCAGTTATTAATAGACAGTGTTTCACCTGGGTGTGATGTATGTTACGATGTCATCATACAGACCTAAGCAATGTTGTTAACAAGGCTCATTTCAGGGCTAAATATCATTTACAGCATCATAGTAATGATGCTGTAAATGATATTTAGCCCTGAAGTGATACTTGGATACTTTACAATATCCTTTCTATGCCTACAAGTGACAACAAATAACAATAAAACAGTCCCTTTCTGATGTGTATAGGACAACAGCTGCAGAGTTCATTTATTATTTTACATGATAGGTGAAGACTACAGCATACTGTTGGTTACAACAGGTAACTTTCTGAATACACATGTAATGTGCAATAACTGTAGTATATGCAATATTCCATAATGTATTTATTTTCCTTGCTGTAATCTCAACTCAGAACTTTCAATAAGTTTTGCATATATCACATTTCCCCTTTGTTACACTGTAGCGGTGCCTCTCTCTCACCTCCTTTACCTGCATTACCGTTTTATTTATGTACATGTGCCCCTAAGTAGTGTGAATTACTTATACAGATAAAAATATAATTACTGTTGTTTGTACACTAATCTAATTATATCTATATACACTTTCCTTGTTGATTAAGCCATTCAAGTTACCCATGCCTTGTATTGTGCTGTCCACATGTGGTCTCTTACTTGGGTTGCATGGTAGATCCAACCTGTTATTTATGTTGTGCACTTGAGCCTCACTACACTGTTTGTAGCCATTAACAGTTTTCTGGCCATAAACAGGTACTGCTGAACATGTATGTGTGCTGCTCATTGTGCTAACATGAACAGAACATGTAGGCTAAGCACAATGTGTACACACATGTTTAAAGAATCCCCAGGTATATTAAATATGAATGTTTAATGACAAATTACAGAGGTAGTGGGGTTATCATTTAGATACATAACACAATACCCTCTTTCTTAATATGAGTTACTCTTTGGACACATAACACAATATCCTCTTTCTTGACAAAGCAGGTGACTGGAATCGTACATATTATTGTATATCTTAAATATATTGAAATTAAAACAGCATACAAGTGGTATTATGTTATCATACATCTAGTATTTATAATACAATTCAATGGAAATATTTATGTAACTTAGAAAAAACATCTGGACAATAAAAATATTGTGTCAGTTGAGAATTTCACTTATCCTGTAATTTCTTGGAAAATGTATTTACAAAAACAATTTTTGAAAAATAATCTATTAATATAATTACCTTTTTTGAATGACTCAACTTTTGACAGATAAAAACAAGAGGAAATAACACACTTGATTGTGTTGCAACTAGTATACCCAAAATAATCAGTAACATAAAATTCTTAACACCATCAGGACATCCTCAGCATGCCTTCATAATACTTGACTTAAAATTGTTTATAAATAATAAACACCCCAGATTGTTAAAATTAATTGGACAACTTTACTTTCCTCTTATACCCTGGAATTTGGTTATAAGACCTTAGCAGATTTATTGTTTAATAGTGTGATATTAAATGAGTTTGATAAAAAAAAGGAAGAACAATATGTCCACTATGGTGCTATAGGGACATTATTAAGATATTTAGGAATAAAAAACAGAAAATATAAATTATTTAAGAAATTTCCAATAAGACATTATCTCATCATCATCTTCTTTCGGCTGTTCCCGTTAGGGGTCACCACAGCGGAACATCTGTTTCCATTTCTTCCTGTCCTCTGCATCTTGCTCTGTCACACCATCCACCTGCATGTCCTCTCTCACCACATCCATAAACCTTATCTTAGGCCTTCCTCTTTTCCTGTTACCTGATAGCTTCATCCTTAGCATCTTTTTCCCAATATACTCAGCATCCCTCCTCAGCACATGTCCAAACCAAAGTAATCTTGCCTCTCTGGCTTTGTCTCCAAACCTTCCAACCTAGGCTGACCCTCTAATATACTTATTCCTAATCCTGTCCACCCTCGTCACACCCAGTGCAAATCTTAACATCTTTAACTCTGCCACATCCAGCTCTAACTCCTGCCTTTTTGTCAGTGCCACTGTCTCCAACCCATTTAATAAAACTGGTCTCACTACACTCTTGCAGACCTTCCCTTTCACTCTTACAGGTACTCGTCTGTCACAAATCATGCCTGACACTCTTCTCCACCCACTCCATCCTGCCTGCACTCTCTTCTTTACCTCTCTTCCACACTCACCATTACTCTGAACTGCTGATCCCAATTATTTAAACTCATCCACCTTTGCCACCTCTACTCCTTGCATCCTCACCATTCCTCTATCCTCCCTCTCATTCACACACACAAGAAATGTCCAATAAGTAAGAATAATAAAATCTTTAATATTATATGTAAGGACTTGAAACACAAAACTAGGCCTGCAAAAAGTAGTTATGAAATTCAACTGGTTAATGATTCAATAAATAAAAAATATTTTGTACAATTATATCAACTCATTTAATAACAATACATTAGCAATTAATGCTATTAAAACTGATGAAGTAGAAATCTGAGGTCCCTGGACAATAGCAAATGAATTTAAGAAATACATCACAATTAATTACAATGAAAGTGTCAGTTTCACAAACCAAATAGTTGATAATTCAGGACAAGGCTGTTGCCCACATTTTACTGCCAGTATGGTTCTAGATGCTTTAAGTAAAATTAAAAAGACATCTTCCATGGACTCTAATATGATTCCAGTTATAATGTTATTATTAAATATTAACGAGGTAATTGTACCAATCCTATTCTGATTTCATCTAATTTATCTTTTAGAATTCATGCTTAGTTTAATTACACTAAACTTAGAAAACAAATGGGTCACTTGCTGAGAAATTTATCCACCAGGGATGAATGATTTCTTATTATGGTATTTAAAACACACATTAGACATGTTTTAGAACAGAATAATATGATTTCTGAATACACACAGGGACAAATACGCTCATTAGTGGGTGTGCAAAGAAAGTTTACTAAAATAATTATTTTAATAAAATATTTTGGTTTTAAGAGTAGATGTAATTACTTAAATCTTTATTCTATATGTTACAAGCACATGCATGGGAAACTAATACTTGCCTACAAAATATTTCATGACGCTACAGTAGAAATTGTATTCAGTATGGAAATTTGCAGAAGGGATAAACTACTTATGCATAAGAATATGAAATTCCAAATACAATTATGTCAAACCAAATTATGATATTCATATATGATGAATAAAATAGCAATGCTTTGGAATAATACATCTGTTAAAGTTTGTAAGCCTGAACATTTGGAAAATTTCATACGAACCTTTGATAATTGGGTAGGTGACAGAGTATACAAACCTTATATTAGACAATTGTTCTTCCTTGTTGACCATTTGGCCTGAGCACTCTTACAGCAGTTATAAACTTAAGAACTTATGAGCATTGCTTACAAATGTCACATTTGTACAAACCCTTAGACTTGTTACTAGTTAAATTCTTGGGATTTGATTCCAGAATAGCCTTCAAATCCATGCCTCTTTTATGCACAAACTGTGGCCTAGGCCAGTAATGCTACTAGAAACAGTCAGTGTTGTTAAAACATTCCACTGATGAAATTTAACTTGTTGGATATCTTTATTATCAGCAGAAAATTGCAAAATTCAGTAATATTAAATCTGGAGAAGCTGCTAGGTCATTTCTCACAAAATAGTTTCAAATGAAATTGGGGAAAAGAATCCAAGTCTTGTAAATAAGATTACATTAATAAGTGAATCTAAAGATGTTCAGGGTAGTATCTTTCCAAAAACACACATTTTGTCTGAGTAACTTCTATTAAAACTACAGTATCATCTGAAGGCAAACATGATACTCTTGTTGACCTTTTACATTCTTCCTCACACGGTAAGGATGAGCACTCTGATAATGCACATACAAATTGGTAAAGGTTGATTTGTGAACAATGGTTGATTCAAAAATATTTTTTCTCATAATTTTTGTACATAGTAATATCTAAGCAATTAAACATATCTCTGGATATGCTATACTTCAAATGAAAATAATCCATTGTATAAAAGTAGTTAAAAATTATCAATAAGTTTACAGACCCATTCATAAATCTTTGTAGTGATTGGAGGTTTATCTGCTCTATGTATTACCAGTTACAGAAAAACAGAGAAAGAAAAAGTGCTGAAGTATAGAGCTTTACTGGCTTTATAAGCTTATAAAGCACTTAGCATCTTCAAACAGCCAGTAGAATACATGATTACTTCTTTGCTTAAGAATTCTAAACAATTACAAAAATTATGGAGTGACAAAGGATTAAAATTAGAGGCAAATTTTAAATGTTGCTGTAATTCACTTCATAAGTTCATAGGTTAATAGAAGATTACTAGGATAATGGCTTAAAGACCCTTTTAAGCCCAGCCAATATAACCTGGTTTTACCGAATATATGGCCCCTAGGGGCAAGAGGGGTTTGTTTCTGTGCATTGAGTATATGACAGATTGCCCCTTTCCATAAGGGACATAGGCACTACCCCAGGTGTGAATTTGTGATTCCCTCTCCATTGATCCAAACTGCATTTGAAGAGGGCCACGGAAGGCCTCTGTTTAATATGAATTGGAAGGTTGTTTCAAAGAAGGGGCAATCTCTGAGACACATGTGTCTCTCCAGCATATTTTGTTTGAGTCGCTGACTAAGTTTAGATCCCTAGATTGGGTGAGCCTCATGCTGTTTGACTTGTTGATGTGCAGCACCTCCATCTGGGTTGGATTTGCGAGTGCCTTGTAGGTCAGGCATAGGTCACCCCTTAATGGTAGGAGATAGAGTAAAGGGATAGGGTTTATGTTGTTTACACCCTGTATTTTCTTTGTGAGGAACCTCTGAAGTCACTCCAGCTGTTCTAAATGCCTAGACAAGTACATGCCAAATGGCTCACTGTACTCAATTATTGATCTAATGAGGGCTGAGTACAGCGGGACTATAATTTCTTTGGATCTGGTTGCTATACATTTACTTATAAGTTGTACCACATAAGATTATATCCTCACCACTGTGGACACATGGCAGTCAAAGTTCAGGCTACTATCTATCTGTGTACCTAGATCTCTCACCTCTCCACTCTTAGGGGTGTGCTATTGATGTTGTAATTTGCATGTGTATTTGACTTCCCAGAGGGTATGATAATGCATTTTTTTGCATTTAGTTTTAGGCCATGGTTCTAGCACCAATCATTTGTCTGATCTAGGCCTTTCCTGAGGATATCTACATCATTGGGGGATTCAGTGATTGCCCCCAGCTTGCAGTCATCTTCAGACTTTGTCATCCAGAGGTCTTCCACATTTGCCTTGACTTCAGAGAAGTATATTCTAACCAGAAGTGGTCCTAGTACTGAGGCCTGTGGTACACCACTATTAACTGGCCTCTTGCTGAATCAGGATTCACACACTTTAACCACATGTCCTGTCCAAGAGCCAACTGGCTATCCATCTGGTGACATAGGGATTTATGCACAGTTTTGTGAGTTTATTTATAATATCTGAGTGGGGAATTGTGTCAGATGCCTTGGCCAGGTTAAAGTAGGTGGTACGTACAGTTTTACCCTCATCCATGGCCTTAGAAACTTTCTCAAAGAAATTCACCCAGATTCAGCAGGCATGACTTGCCCTTGACAAAGCCAAATTGAGTCATGTCCAGTGTTTGCAGGTCTCCTATATCATTATTTATCAGGTCCATGATTATTCTTTCCATAGCTTATATGTAAGACTGGTCAAACTTATTGGTCTGTGATATCCCAGGTCAGTAGTTGGTCCCCCTTTATGCAGAGGGATGACTGTTGCTGTCCTCCACTCTATCAGGACAAAGCCAGTCTGGATACTGTGGTTAAAGAGAGATCCTAATGGGCCTGATAAATCCTGATTTAAGCTGTTAAAAGACAATCTGGTATATTATCAGGCTCATTTGAAGCCATTTTTTTAGCTTCAGAGAGAGCAGTAACAATCTGTTCTTTGGTGATAATTGGTGGAGTGGTGGAAGGTATTTTGTGGGGGAGAGCTGGAAATGATGGGGAGGTGAAGTAAGTTTGAGCTGAATTTGTCGGCCAGCAGATTTGCTCTCCTCTGACTGAGTATAGGTGATGCCATCTACAACAAATTCCGCACATTGTTGAGTGTTGCCCTTAAGACTGTGGACATAACTGAAAATGCCTCATGGTTATCCTTATCTTTAGAGCTTTACCTTAAAGTCTGCTTTCAGAAACTTAACTAGTAGCCTGATTCACTTGGTTAAACCTATGAGGGGCTTATTTCTCTGTTGTGCACATCCCCTCTTACTTCTTGACAGGATTTTCTTTCTTTTGTTGTACAACCTGTTAATACTAGGGGTCCACCATGATGGCTTGTCTTTGTGGTTTGATCAGGGTTTATTTCAGTCTGGCACGGATGTTTTTATGCAGTAGTTTTTATGGCTTTAATGTATGCCTCTGCATAGCTTTCTGTTGTTTTCTGGATATGGGGAGCTTGGAAACTAGCCATGCCACCCCTTAATAGGGGTAATTTACCTTAAAGAAGTTCTTAAGTCTTGGGGATTAGGTGGGGGAACTAGTTTTACCTTTATTTCAGGGGAGACCGCTTTGTGATCTGATCTTACTAGTGATGACATAACACTAGGGGGAGTGCAACAATCTCCCATTTTTGTGAGTACCAGATCTAGGATTTTTGTTCTCCTAGTGGGAGTGCAGACTAGCTGCTGCTGGGCATTTGAATTTACAAAGTCAAGAAATCTTTGGGCCTGCATGTTAATGGTCATGTATGCCTCCCAGTTAATGGAGGAAGAGTTAAAATCACCCATGGGTATTGTATTGGACTGGATGGTGAGTGGTTCTAGTAACTTCAGGTATGATATGTGGGTTTCCTGGTTTATACTGGGGGACCTGTAGCTAGCAAGAATATGGTAATGGATTTTTCCCATGGCTGGTCAGACAAAGAGTAGCTCATGAATGTCTTATTGTTTGGCCAGTCTTTAGGTGCGCTTATGCCTTATGGAGATGAATATACCTCTGCCTTTACTCTTTCATGTTTAGTGGGTGGTCAGAATGTATAAAAGGCATTATAGCCATGTTTCAGTAACTGCACAGATGTCAGCATTCTCCAGGGTGAGGAGAGCTTCCAAGGAGTGTAGTTTCTTGTTGAGGCTCTTAGCTTTGAGCAGTAACACCTTTAGCCTATCCTGAGTAACTTTTGTTATGTTGGAAGGTGTATCTGTTTGGCAATGCTGAAAAAGGCACTATAGGGGTTGATAATGTTTTGGCCAATATACAAAAGCCTAGAGGTGATAGGTGAAGACCATCCCAGGCAAAGCAGCATGACCTATCAACCATGTCCTCCCTGGCTGATAAGTGTTAAACACATTTGGAATGACACCAATAGCTAAGCCAATTGTTAAAGTCAATCATTTTCTGTGGGCATTGTGGCATCATCATTGGAGACAGTAGAATGTTGCTAGGTTTACACCTGCCTATGCAACATATTCGGATAGCTCAATCATGTCTCTTTTCATATAGTTCAAGGAGGTACATCTCAGGTCATTCATGACCAGATGGACTATGACTCAGTTATACTGGTACTTAGGGGTAAGTGACTGAGTGCTTTTACAACCTGGTGAATCCTGGCTCTTAGGCAACCTTCCTTCCCCTTATCCAGCCTAGTAAGAGGGACATCAGTGTGTGTTTCACAATGGAGTCTCCTGTGACCAGAACATTGGGTCATGGAGTGTTTCGCCTTATTGGCTTGGTAGTTGAGGCACAATGAGACATGACTTTATGTGTTGTGATGGGAATTGTCTTGTTTGTGTAAATGTAGAGTTTCTGAGGACTGTGCTTAAAAAGCCTTTGAAGTTTGAGTAAGTTACATGTGAGCATATGTGGGTCTATGTGTGTGGTCCTTGGTGGGTGTGATGAGTGATGTATGTGAGTCGCTGACAACCTGTATGCTTCTTTTGCGTTTGTATATGACAGTCTAGCCTCCAATACCAATGAATAACAACATCTCTTACACACTTGTTTGTCTGTTCAAGAATTAAGTGGTGCTCAGTGTGCATTAGGTAATTGCTACATTGTTTCAGGATACTGCTGTCCACTAAGCTGGATGCGGAGACAGCAGAAAAGTGCCCATCCATGGTTGCAGGTCCTAATGTGTTCTTGAAAGGAAAGCAGTGGGGGGGGGGGGGGGGGGTGGTTGTAACTGGATGTGGGAAGTGCACTTATGTTGTATAATCTGTAGCTAACCTAACCAGTGATGCTGCCCAGCACCAAATCAGATGCTCTCCGAGCAGCAGTTGTCCTGGGTGCTATTATAAGGTAACTAGAATAGTAAACTTTCACAGTAATCAAAATAAGCAATGTTTCCAGATGTATGCATTTGTACAGGGCACTGGCACAGCAAACAGCTCTGTGCAAATGTGCCTAATTTATAACAGCACTGGAGATATAGAAAACTGGTTGGGGAAGCACTTGATTTCTGCATGTGGTTTTATTGGCTGGAGGGTTTCTTAATCAGCTTCCTTGTTTTCAGTGCCTTTATAAATTATATACAATTGAATGGCTCTTGGCTCATTTCTACAAAGCAAAGTACTTTTATTAATCACACTTTTATAAACTGTTTAAAGTACATTGCTGTATCTGTATTTGTAAGTTTGTTTGTGGTAACACTTCACTCCACTTCATGAACCTATGAACTGACTGATCCCTCTGGCCAATATGACGACTACACTTAGAGCCCTTTTTTGTACTTCCCAGCTCAGATAGACTAGGTAAACACCTACTGCCACTAGATGAATAATCCCAAGCCTCCTAATGTAAAAGCACAGTAAATGAGTGTCCGGAGTGTAAACTTTCCTTATCCACCAGGGAATCACTAGCAGTGCGTATAGTTATGCAGGCTTGGAGTTTTGTCAGAAAAGACAAAGACCCAGAAATTCACTCATTGCCACTAGTATTAAGTATCACTCAAGAAACAATTTAATCAATGAAAGAAATGTGAAATGTACAGCCTAGATAATGAAAGTGTCTATCTTTCACATAGAACAAAAACAGCAGGTCAAACAGATTCCTTAAAACAGTAAACAAAATGGAGTGGGTAAAACAGAAAGCAGCGTTATCAGTTGAAGCAACTCACAGACAAAAAAATATAGGTTTACTTTCCTCACCCATCAGGGAATCACCAATCCAGCAACAGATTTTGCTTCAACATGCATTGTCTGCACAATAACAAGCATGGTCCTCTGACTATTATTATTGTGTGAGTGACTAATATTCAGTTATTTACCAGTAAATCAAAGATTTTAAGAGGATCATGGCAAAAATGGGAGACAAAATCACTGACTTTCTGCTATCTTAGATACAGTAGGCAGAAACAACTTGCCTCTCTGGCAGAAGAAAAACAGCTTTTAAAAGTTTTGTTTTGACACACTTTTTGACTATAAGTGTGGTACAGTGAAGTTCTAAAAGCTTTTAAAGGTTGTTTACTTTTTGTCACTGTTCCTTGCCAGCCAGCACTGTCTCTAGCATGACATCTGATGGTAACAGCTCTCATATGTGTTGTAACAAACTTTTGTTTAGCACCCCTAAGTGCTATTATGATCAGATCTCACCCTAGGGAAATCCTTAACAGGTTCACCTTTCTCCTGGTATCACAGTGTAATCAGATCACTCCATTAACTACGCAGTAGTAGCAGCTTATCCGGTACTGTTTCCAAACCGGTGTTGCCTTTGAGTACTGACACCATCTTCATCATCTTCTTCATTGTCACACTTCACTGTGTAGCATGGCATTGTGTTTATAGTCTCTGCGTGACAGGCTGATTTACAGGAAAGTTAACCTCCTACATTGTTTCTGTAAATATACATGCTTCTGTTATTTATTACAGCCACTGATGGCACTAAAATTCCACTTGAATATGTGCTTATCAATGAGTAGCTGAAATTCCACAAATGGAGTTAAGAATAATTATGATGGCAGTATGTGCAGCGATGCTTCATTACAGGAAGTGTTATGCACACTGTCCTTTGTGAATTTACTTACTTATGTTGCTTCTGGAGCTTTAGTAATGCTCAAGTGCCTGCTACTTATTGTAATTGATATCATAACCTCAGATGTGCCTCTGCATCTGACAGTAGTCTTTATGGTGATCCCCATGCTTGACTGAGAAAATGTTCAGAAGTGGCAGACTGCTTATCAGCAGAATGAGTAAAAGATGATGCAGATGACACCCATGGCTATGACCCCCCCCCCCCCTCCACATGCCTGAAAAGCAACATTAGAATGTCTGCTGCTGAAGGACACTTATTTCCGGGGTGGCACATAAGACCATTTTGTGAGCTAATATTACTTAATAGTAAGCCTTGCACTTGCGGTTATTTAGCAAGCAGAGTACCCATGTGCTCTTATCAAAGCATGGACCTAACAAATAGGCCAAAATATAATGCTATGCTCTGAGCATGTGCACTACTTGACCATCTTTCAGCAATATTTTCAACAGTCTGCCTGCTAACAGTGCACCATTGATGTCATTTTACATGGAAATGTGAATTATTGCAGCCTGATTTGCACCAATGAGATGAACATAAGATGTTACTGAGCTAATCCACAGCAGCACCCAGCACTTTGAGCCTCCCTTAAGAGGTGAAGAATAATAATCAGAATGGGATTAATGCCTAGAACCCATTTCACCAATGATTTCATGTAATTCAGCATCTTCTACTTCCTCCAATACATAGACTTCCACCTAGAAGGGTGGAGAGAATAAACCACTGCCCATTTAATTATTTACATATGTCACAACAATTTTCTAAATGTAATGGATTAAGGTTTACACATACTGATCCTAATTAGAGAAGTATTTTACTGATAAGTTTAGAGCATGTGTATAAAGCATGGTACATGGATCTGGTCCACCAGTCACAGGAATTTTATGGTATTTTCAGCATCATTTTATGTTACAAATCCTACTTACATGCACTGAGAAGTAGCTATTTGACTATTTAAGAAAATATTCAGTCCAGTGGTGCTTTTCAAACACAGAAATGCAGACCGCTGCATGCTGGTGAATTTTAAATATCATTCATACTGCAGCTGTCTTTAGTGGCAAAAATGTTACAAGGACTATACGAAATAGAGGCACATAAGGCAAATTCAAGGGCAGAAATGTGGTCTATTGTACTGCAATGTCAATGCAGTCTGTATTCTGCTCACTAGATTGTAGAGTAATGTGTACATTTCCCCACTGAACTCTTCACACATTCAGATACACTGCTATGGATAACATCATAGAGATGTGGGATGGCAATAGTTAACAAATAATTCTGCTAGTAATATTTATTTTTCAGATTTAGTGTTTCTGTCTAAGTGTGGATTACAGTGTTTAATATGAGTGAATATAGCAGAAGGTTAGTGGCTAGTATCTTTGGAATGAACCTAGTTACGTGCTGTGAACAAGCCTATTTAACTGAGACTTCTGTGCATGTTTAAACACTATAAGACAGATTTGATCAGTATATTTTTTCAAGAATTCCAATTATTTCTAGGAGTAGTGTTGAAAGAAGAGATAGACAGTGGTATAGAATGCATCAAGTAGCATGATTATCTGTGCTTCTAGGGCCGGGGGTGGTGGTGTTGCTGTAAGTCAGAGCACAGGGGGCTATGGAAATGGATGAATTATTTGTACTTTAACTTGAAGAAGACACTACGATAGTAGCAAACTGCTTGATGATCTCACCCCTCCCTATCTCTGCACTGTACCTCAGTGCAAAATACCATTTTATTGTTGTTTTATTCCACAGAAAAAAATACAGAATGCAGTCATGTGACATTATTAGGTCTCCAGATAGTTGCATTATTTATTCATAATTTTGCTGTCATATTCACTTGTATCAGTCTTATTTAACCTTTTACACTTTACTACTCATTTTTACATTCCAATGCCTGCATTGTTGCTTCTACATTTTACTATGTATGAAGCTTAGTCTCAAAAGCATTCAAATAAAGCTGAGGTTGAAGCTGGCAGCTGATCAGAATACTTACTGCTTGTGATGTAGAAAGATGCTGCTTACCATCATGTGGGTGGAGATCTCCTGTTGTTAATCCATGAAAGGAACTTTTGAAACCCATTCTGAAGATCACTGTGGTGCTCATTATGATGATCTGCTTATACTTCTTTCTTCTAACTGTCCTTTTTGTTGTTTGTTTTATTGGCTTTGTTTTGTTATCCACTGTACATACAAACTTTATGCCTGTCTATCTTCATTTCCTTAGGGTATATCCGTTTTGAAAATTACTGCAAGTAATTCAGCAGTCTGCTTGTTTTTCCTTGCAGATGTTTTTATATTGTTGTTGCCCTTGCAACCTACTGTGTCAGTGTGTGTGTGTGTGTGGGGGGGGGGGGGGTAGAGGTAGAGCAATACACCTGACCACCTTTACTCTCCACTAAGCAATTTTACAGAAACTATTGCGCAGAACACTACTACAGTAGCTGTCATTGCCTTACAGTGCTTGGTCCTCCATTTTGAATCTAGTCCAAGGTTGCCTTTTGTCTGGAATCCAGATTTCCTCACTTAATCCACATGGGTTTTCACTGGGTACTTTGGTTTTCTCACCCCAAACAGATGAACTGGTGATAATCCAAATTCTTCACACGTGCGAGTGCCATGTGTGCCGAGGTTTGTTCACTTGTTGATGGACAGACAGACACACACACACACACACACACACACACACACACACACACACACACACACACACATGTGACTGTGGGCATAAACATGCACACAATCAAACACACACATATACACACACACTAATATTACCTTTGCCTTTCTATTCATAAATTCTATTTTTGGGGAGTGTTATGGTATCTTGGAGTTAACTCTGGTTGCCTTCTGTAAACAAAATTCAGTCTCCTAAATTGCTTTTTGAACCATTGATATCAAAGCAGTACTACCATCAGTCATTTTTTTTTTCTATAAATGTTTCATTCATAGCACTTAAGATGATAAAATCTTGACTTGCTTCCATTAATATACAATGGCAGAATACGAAAGGAAACTTATGACCTTTCTCTAGGGCTTGAACCCAGGACCTTCTGGATTCCATATTACTGTTATTGCCGCCTTTAGACTATTACAGTGGCATTCAGCTTTACTAATGATGTTTACTTCCAGAAGAGTATTTCCAAACCATCCATATGCAACTTTAGAATGTAGGTTCAAATACATTTGTGGGAGGCACTCACTGTAACATTAGAAAACTGCATCTACTAATATCTTCACAATTGCATTTTATAAACAGTGGTCACCTCCTTAAACTGGACAACTAATTTGGCATGACATTGCTAAGCAGAGGGTCCTGCTCCTTGACTAGCTTGCTGAGCTGCCACTTGCTAACAGCAAAAATGTTTCAGTTAATCTAAAGGAGTTACAGCACTTCTAAGAGCCAATACCCTGGTAAAGGCTAAACGAAAATCAAGCAGGGTATCCATGAATAAGGACCCCTTTCACTTCCCATTCTTCAGAGAGCAACATGCTTCAGAAGTCAATCTCTAACACTTACTCAAGAAAATATGGCAGATGCAGAAGCGTATGTGTTGCCGTCTGGGTATGATGACTGCAACAAGCTATAAAAGTGCATCTTTTCAAGAATACTTCATAGTACAGTACGAATGCATTGGGATTTCCTTACAACCATGTGTTTCCTATATTACAAAGAATTCATACCCCACAACCATCCTAAAGCAGAAGCTGTAAAATCATAATACTAAACATCCCCACAGTAAAACTACATCCATTTCGTAACAATGCACAATCCTAGACTACAAAGGAAAAACTGAGGAAAATGGTTAGAAAACTAATATTGTGAAAGAATCTGCTGGTGGTGTGAGTAGCTCAGACAGATCTATTACATTTCAGGCCATCATGTTTCCACAACAAACTTTCATAAAGTATGTAGAACACCAGCTGTGAATCTAAAGGCCAGATGGACAACCCAGAAGAGTCCCTTGAATGACAGCTGAGTTAACTTCACCTCCATTCTTGGAAACACAGCCCACTTTAGAATACCCTTTCAACATGCAGAGTGAAATGTAGGTCACTCCTTCACAGATACTCTCAGTTGACTATCTTCAAAAGAATCTTAAGGAGGCAGCTACCCCTATTATTAAGTGAACTCAGATAGATCATTGAACAACCCTATCCAAAAATTGTAACAGGAAACACTTCTTCTTCTTCTTCTTCTTTCAGCTGTTCCCGTTAGGGATCGCCACAGCGGATCATCTGTTTCCATTTCTTCCTGTCCTCTGCATCTTGCTCTGTCACACCAACTACCTGCATGTCCTCTCTCACCACATCCATAAACCTTATCTTAGGCCTCCCTCTTTTCCTGTTACCTGGCAGCTTCATCCTTATCATCTTTTTCCCAATAAACTCTGCATCCCTCCTCAGCACATGTCCAAACCAATGTAATCTTGCCTCTCTGACTTTGTCTCCAAACATTCCAACCTGGGATGAGCCTCTAATATACTTATTCCTAATCCTGTCCATCCTCGTCACACCCAGTGCAAATCTTAACATCTTCAACTCTGCCACATCAAGCTCTGACTCCTGCCTTTTTGTCAATGCCACTGTCTCCAACCCATATAACATAGCTGGTCTCACTACCCTCTTGTAGACCTTCCCTTTCACTCTTACTTGTACTCGTCTGTCACAAATCACTCCTGACACTCTTCTCCACCCACTCCATCCTGCCTGTACTCTCTTCTTCACCTCTCTTCTACACTCACCATTATTCTGAACTGTTGATCCCAAGTACTTAAACTCTTCCACCTTTGCCACCTCTACTCCCTGCATCCTCACTATTCATCTATCCTCCCTCTCATTCACACACATATATTCTGTCTTAGTCCTGCTGACTTTCATTCCACTTCTCTCTAGAGCATATCTCCACCTCTCCAGGGTCTTCTCAACCTGTTCCCTACTCTCACTACAGATCACAATGTCATCTGCAAACATAGTCCATGGGGACTCCTGTCTGATCTCATCTGTCAACCTATCCATCACCATTGCAAATAAGAAAGGGCTCAGAGCTGATCCTTGATGTAATCCCATCTCCACCTTAAACGCATCCGTCAGTCCCACCGCAGACCTCACCGCTGTCACACTACTCTCGTACATATCCTGTACCACTCTTACATACTTCTCTGACACTCCCGACAGCCTCATACAATACCACAACTCCTCTCTAGGCACCCTGTCATATGCTTTCTCTAAATCCACAAAGACACAATGCAACTCCTTCTGACCTTCTCTGTACTTCTCCATCAACACTCTCAGAGCAAACATCGCATCTGTAGTGCTCTTTCCCAGCACAAAACTATACTGTTGATCACTAATCATCACCTCCCTTCTTAACCTAGCTTTCACTACTCTTTCCCATAACTTCATGCTGTGACTGATCAGTTTAATCCATCTGTAGTTACTACAGCTCTGCACATCACCCTTATTCTTAAAAGATCTGAACCAAAACACTTATTATCCATTCCTCAGGCATCCTCTCACTTTCCAAAATTTCATTAAACAATCTGGTTAAAAACTCCACTGCCATTTCATCTAAACACCTCCATGCTTCCACAGGTATGTCATCTGGACCAACAGCCTTTCCATTCTTCATCCTCTTCATAGCTATCCTTACTTCCTCCTTGCTAATCCATTGCACTTCATGATTCACTATCCCCACATCATCCAACCTTCTCTCCCTCTCATTCTCTTCATTCATCAATGCCTCAAAGTACTCTTTCCATCTGCTCGACACACTCTCCTCGCTTGTGAGTACGTTTTCCTCATTATCCTTTAGCACCTTTACCTGCTGCACATATTTACAGTTAATCAGAATTTCTAAACTATTTAGTCCTAGAGGTGCAGGTAAAAAAGTTGCTTTATGGGATCCACCTGGTGCAAAATACACTCACAGGCATTCTGAGAATAATAAAAAATTAATCTAAAGTCTCCTGATTAAAAGCAAGGCCTAATAATAATTGTGTATTAGTTTTTCTACAATTATGTATTGTGCAATGTCTTGCCTTCTTGACCCAGGCAGGTGCTGAAAAGGGTCCATGGACCAGTCCACCTACCTGGTTAATAAATACAAATAACTAAAAAATGTCTGATAAGGCAATTCACATAAATGAATGGTTAATAGAAAAGGCCATTAGGTTACTATAGAAAACCATTTAAGTTTTTGAACAAAACGATGCCTGTACCTACAGTAGTCTTCTGGCTGTCAGAATAACAAAGATGCCCCATCCTCTAGGTAAGAATTTTTTTCTTTACTGAACAAAATGTTAATTCCATAATGATAGAATTGCCTTGACTCAATAATTACTGCTGAGTGATACCTTCAGGTGCTTCTGCAGTTACATCCCACTGACACTTCTAGGTGTCAAATATTGCTTGTTCACATTTGCATTAATAATGGCAAAACCATGCTACATACAATGTATTAAAATATTTCATCTTAAAGCTCACACAGTGGCAAACACAATTGTATTGATATCTGATCTCTGACTAGTGCAGATAAAGAGGTATTAATTGTTGTTTATATAATATTTATTTATATTGTTATAAATGTCATGTTTAGCCAAATATAACAACAACCAACTAGCACAGTCTCAACTACTTAGCCTTATCTGAAAGCTCTCAGCCAGATGAACAAACTACTGCTGACAGAATGTGTGTAAATTGAGTGGTTTCTGCAATATTGCAGTTGTTTACAAATCATTACAGACTCAATAGTTATAGTGCCTACTGTCATTTATAAAATCCAGTTTAATAACTAGAGCCTAAAAAAATATTATCACTATAAAAACAGTTTGTGATGAAGAGTTTGCCATTTACACTTCTTTAGTAGAGATAGAGATATGAACGTTTGTTTGAAATGTGAGAACATAATTTGATGCTATCAAAAATCATAGGCTGTACCCATCAAAAGTTACAGCACTTACTTCTAGAACTCCATTAGAGGGAATGACTTAATGGAAAATGGTAGGTACAATACCCTTCTATGAAGCGCCATAACTGTTGGACAATTCATTGAATTTCCCAAAGGAAGTCACCCAGCAAGGTAGGACAATATACCTTAGTTGAAATGTAAGACAGTGTAATGGGAAATCAAGCACAACTGGGGAACTAAAATGAAGTGAAACTCAACTATTGCCATTGTGCCAAATTAATATCTCTTCCATTTTTACACGCATAATTTACTAGGAGGAAATTTCCTAATATCTTAACCACCCAGGAAGACAAGAGAATCCACATGGTATAATAAACCGTCAGCATTCAGGTTGTTAGATGGAGACAGTAGAAGGATGGCTGTTACATAAAATGAGCTTGCTGCACTAAGTTAATCTCAATGAAAGGATAGATCAGAAACTAAGCTGCTTTTTCTTGCATGAAGGAGAACCAAAGCTGCTTTAGCTGGTAAGGGACAATCAGAATGAAAGCAACAATTTTTTTGTCTAAAACCTTTCATAGTACCATTTGAACAGAATGTAGAAGATTCATTTCTCACCAAGTGTGTTTTAATAGCCAGGTTCACCACCTCTCCCATTTTGAAAGGGGCAGTCACAAGTTAATGGCATTCATCCAACTGCATGCATTAACTGTAAACGAGAACGGACATGTCCTAGTTGTTTGCCAGAGTTACTGTAAAAGTTAATATGGATTCATTAACATTTCCTTTCCTGCTTACAGCTAATGTGGGGAAGATTAAGATTTCCTCATGCCAGCAGCCCGGCACTGTTTTGGTGTATCGCACCACTGTTCTTTTGCTAGCTAGTTTAGCTTGCTACTATAGAATATGTGTTCCTGAACCAGTCTGCATTCATGTTTTTTCAGTCTCCTAAATTATTGGTGTGTTGTGTCCTTGTAATATGTTTGGTCCTCTCAAGTTAACCACAGTGATTTCTTGAACCTCAGTGGGAGGGAGGAGAAGAGTTGGCACCATCATTATATAAGCTGCTGATATGGTGACTTATGATTTAAGAGGTGTACTGAACATTTCTCTTAATCTCTTGTATCCTGTAACACGTTTTACTAAAAAAAGACATGTGGGTTGAATTACATTATATTGTAAAGATCTGGTCACTATTTCCATTTCATTGCCATGTAACATGACTGACTCACTCTGAATCTGACTGAGTCTGTTTCTGTCTGTCTGTCTGTGTCTGGCTGCGAGCCAGAGCTGCTGCTACCTGCTGCAAGCCTTCCCTGAGCCTTCCTATGATCACTGAGATCAATAGAAGAACAGTACTGCAAAGTCAGATAAGACTACCTGCTGCAGCCTTTAAACCAAACTACAAGCCATGAAATTATGTTCAATAGATGATCTTGTACCATACGGTCATCTTTTAAACTTAATTTCGAGACTTATAATAATGTGACTTTCAGAGAGAAAGAAAGTGACAGAGGGAGAGAGAGGGAGATAGGTGACTTGGCTCTCAATGTCTTTACTCAAGGATCAAGGCGAAAGTTAAAGATCTTTTTAATTTATTTGTACTATAGTGCTACATCATAATCGCATGCACCACGGACCTTATAGGATAGGGAAATCAGGCAGAAGTTTTAAATCTAATTCTAACAGAAAGTTAATAGAACTGAAGAATGGGTTTTGCGTCAATTTGCATTTTCTGAAGAGCAAGAAGTATGAAACTAACATCGGGTATTTTTTTATTGCAATCCTCAAAGATTTATAAAAAATAAACACTTTTATGTGGTAAAATCAGGATCATTTTACAAAAGCAGAGCCAGTTGAGAGTTATATGTGTGGAGATAGAGAAAAAAAGAAAGAAATGTGGTGAGAGAAAGAAAGAAATAATGAAATTGGAGGGAAAGAGAGAGGGGACTGGAAGGAAATGAGGAGGGAGAGACAGAGAGAAAGAAGGAAATGTGGAGTGAGAGAGGTAGAATAAAGCTTGGCAGTTTAAAGGTCGTCTGTAGAGAAATGTTAATAGAACAAGTTTTGCATTAGCATACATTTTTTAAAGAATAACAATGAAAAAAGTTTATTTTCTGGTATTATTGACTCTAATTCTTAATGAGATAATCAAACAATTGAAAGGGGACATGGCAAAAGTAAGAGACAAAATCTGGGATGTTCTGAAAAATAAGGGACAGTTGAAAGCCATGATTAGAATAGTTGAGAAAGAACCTTGGTGCAATGTAGTGGTCTGCAGTGGAGGATTAGAGTAGAATAGCAAGAACCTTGGCAATGTAATCTAATAGTCTTTTGTATAGGATAACAGCATGTATTTGATTGCATGCTATTTGAAATATATTCTTGAACTACAGATGTCAAGAAATGTATCTTGCAAAGAATGTGAAGCTAAAAACAAGACTCTTAACATCCGGTTCAAAAACACATGAAGTGCTTACGATCATGTAAGTTTTGTGCAGTGGCTTGTCTGGCAAGTGTGGGAGTGAGGACAAGAGTAAAATGGATCCTTGCTGGACACTAAGAATCGCAAATGGATTCACTCACACAGTCTTAATATATAATCTAATTTAAGAGTCTGTTATATGGATTACAATTAGGTATGTGATCATAAGCAGTTTGCGTTTGTAACATGGATGTCAATGCGTTCATCTTACAAAGAAAACTCAGAAGATGGATTGTGACATTTTTTCAAGAACACATAATTGCTTCTTTTCAGACACCTATAGTACAAGGAAGTAGCTTTCTTGTATTTATTAAGAGATTGTTGAGAGAGGTTGTGAGATCTCTTTATAAAAGAGAAAGGTGGGGGATTATCTAATTTCTTTGTAGAAGAGAACTGTTGCTCATAGCAGTTTTGTTGATCTGTCCCCTCTGACCCCTTTCTTAATGTAGTCTGTCATCAGTATGAACAGCAGAGGGCTCTGAGCTGAACTGTGATGCACATCAACTCCTGCTGGGAGCCTGTCTGTGAGTCTGAACACTGTTCATACTTGAGCCATTGGGTCCTCCTACATAGCCTCCCTTGACTCTACCGATGTTTCTGAGATTTCAGATTATCACAGGACTGCCCAAATCAGCTTTCTTAGGACCTTGTCATATGACTTCTCTATGTATAGGGATGTCCATCCAGACTCACTCCTCAGGTCCAGCGTTTCTTCCATTATTTTTCTCACTGCAGACTCTAGGTTAGTTGTTCTGCATCCTGATCTGAATATGAACTACTTGTCTCCCATCTTACTTTCTACTACTCTGCATATTCATTTATTAACCATCCCTTGCAGCCCTTTCATACAGAGTGACACGAGTCTGATATCTCTGTACTGCCCACAGTTGTGTTCCTCTGCACTAGACTGCTTATTCTCCAGTTATGTGGGCTATGCCTTTCTCTCCATAGTGCTGAGCACCCTCAGGATCCATTTCTCGCCTACCTCACCCAACACCTTGCTCTATCAGTAGTGACCTCACCTAAGCCAGCTGCTTTCCCTGACTTCATTTCCCTCAGTGCTGCTCTTACCTCTTTCCTAAAGGTACAGTGCAGGATATTTAATGTAACACCCAGTAGGCTTCCACATTCCATTTGTACATCACAGCTTTAGATCCCCCATATCAGTATGAGGTTTTGTATCAAGTCCTTCATTTACCATCACTCTGCCTGCAGAACCAAGCAGTTATCACCACTATTCCTACATCTCATATTGTTAGCACCATGTTACCCATTTCCTCACTTGAAAGACCTATGTGACACTACATGCATAAGTGTCTGTGCTCTATATTTGGCATTAAACACAAGCACTGCAAACTAAACTGAACCAAGCATTTCATTTAACTTAAATCCAAGACAGTCACAGTAAGTATTATATACTTAAATACAATAAACAAAAACACTACATACTTAAACTTATAAAAGCCATGATCATTACAAACATCTTACATACACAGAAAACTGACCTATAAAAATACAAAAATAGGCACAGTCCTTATCATGTATAACAAATGGATCTACCTGAAAAGAATGAAAGCTGAAAACGCCGACAACGAGAAGACCGACACCGGAAGACCAACAACATAAATGAGCAACAGTCCAGAATCCCGAAGCTGAAAACACCGACATGCAAAACAAGCGCGACTGTGTAAGTATGTGATAGTGACGGACTTTAGGGTTAGGGTGCGGGTAAGGTAAGTGTGCATTAGTGACGGACTTTAGGGTTAGGGTGCGGGTAGGGTAAGTGTGCGTTAGTGACGGACTTTAGGGTTAGGGTGCGGGTAAGGTAAGTGTGCAATAGTGATGGACTTTAGGTTTAGGGTGCGAGTAAGGTAAGTGTGCGATAGTGACGGACATTAGGGTTAGGGTGGGGGTAAGGTAAGTGTGCGATAGTGACGGACCTTAGGGTTAGGGTTTAGGTTAAGGTTAGTGCATAGATAGTTGTGTATGTAAGGGTTAGTGTAGGTTTGTAAGGTTTTTGGTGTGCTTGTGTTGTGTGTGTGTTTTTCAGAAACAGATTTGTTTTGTTTTGTTGAGTTTTGGGAGTGTGGTTTGTCAGGCATTTACACTTTTGGGTATTTCAACTTTCGTTCTTTTCGTGTTGGTGTTTTCGTTGTCATGCTTTTCACTTGTCGATCATTTCAGGTAGATCCATAGCAAATATAGTTTACAAAAGTACAAAAAGCACATTTAATTATACAGATAACAATAAATACAAAGCCACTTATCCAATTTCCCTAGGTAGTTACAAAAATGCTACTGTAAGATTCTTCAAACCTGAAATAAATCCCATCCCACAATGGAAAGAAATGATCTTTCAAATTAAAGGCACACAAGAATGAAAAGTAAGGATGAACAGGATAAAAATAAATAAATAAATAAATAAATTATAACTCAATAAGGAAAGTTGCACACCAAATTCAACAACAGTAACTACAACTTTACAAAAAAACACTGCAAAGTATATTGCATTACTACAATAATAGAATCTATTTGCAAAAATAATTCCTACCCATCCCTCCCCTTAGTCAACTTATTCATCACCAGAGCAAGAAGCAATAAAATGAAATAAAAACAAATAAAACTCTTCTCACATCTTCATATTATTGGGTAGTACAGTGAGGCACAGCAGCTAGTGTTTATGCCTTGTGGAGCTTGGTTCTCCAGTTCAAGTCTCATCTGGGATAGCTTCTGTACAAAGACTTCATGTACTCTCTCTGTGTTGATGAGGGTTTTCACTGGATGCTTTAGTTTCTTCCCATATTTCATCAACATGTTGCTGGTGAATTGGTGATCCTCCACATGTATTTTCCATGTGTGAGTGAATGGGGTTATGCATCCTGTAATAGACTGGAATCATACTAGGGCTGTTATTTCTCCCTGCTATCCATTAAACACCATGACAGGACCTGGCTTTCATGCAGCCCTTAACTGGATTAAGCAGGCAATAGGAGAATAAATGTTCACAGTGCTCTTACCTTATAAGTACAGCATTACTCTTGTAATTTCATCTAACAAAGTTCTCTACCAGTCATCTTGTACTTCAAAGATGTCCAGACATCTAATTGATTCATTTGTGAATGCCAGCTAAGCCTGCAAGCACCAAACTTGCCTGTGATCCCTTATGCATGTCACTCCAATTCCTGAACTCAGTTCCCCATTAATGATCCTTCCAGCCAGACTACATTCTAGAGCCATGGGGCATTATTCAAACAATATATTTATTAATTTTTAAAATTCTATTAAAATAAAAATAAAGTAAAACTAAATATCTATATAAAAATACAACAAAAGAAGCTTCCCTATCACTCACTGGTTGCAAAATTCAAATTAAGCCTAAAAATGCAAAAATATGCCTATTAGAAGAAAGCAATGCCTCATCCAGTCAAAAATAAATAAATCCATAAAATAAGCAAATTGATAAAATGCCTGCCATTCAAAACTATGGGGGGAAATCACCCAAAGTAATCATATATTCCTACACAATTCAACATAATCATTTAAAAACAATTTGATTTGGTTACTGTTACTCTACAAAATGTAACCAAAGTAGCAAATCTATAAAAACAAAAATCAGTAAGACAGAAAAAGGTTAAGGCACTGGATATGTAGCACAGTAGGACGGAGCCGTGTCTGTGGTGGAAGAGATCAGATTCAACTAGTCGACCTAGCTCATGTGGAGTAGGCTGACAATGGTGGAGGTAAGGCTGAGTGATATTTTTGCTAGTTTGTCTATGCTGGAGGGTTAAGGAATGTGACTGAAAGTAGAGATTGCCAGCATCAGCCCTTCTGAAGATAGCTGGGGAAGGCTCTTGCTGATTGATAGAAAGCCTAGAATTCCTAGATCTGCCCTGACATTACCACACACCATTTATGGGGTGGGACAAAAAGGTGAAGCACAAAACAAAACAAAAAAAACTAAACTTATGTAAATTCATACTCAACAGACATCGTAATAAAGCAATGCAACTGTCATTCCCCTTTAAAATTAATAGTAAACAGCAACTCAAACTAACAAAAAATAAATAAATATATATGGAGATCTAATTCATGTGCTGCATGGAATATCTTGAACTGCAAGATTAAGAAACATAACATTAGGATCCATGGCTTTGCCACTCATGTCAAATCTAATTTCCTAATCTTGCATTAGAAGGTATTTCATACACACTAGTCAAACACTGATTTACATGTACGGTAAAAACTCTGACCTACGTATCACCATTCTACCATAGTTTTCCATTCTCTTATCACATCTCATTCACATGCAAAGAAAGGAAACAGAGTTGTAATATTAACCATAGTTCTTGGTGACGTCAATACCAACTGGCACCCCTGCTCCTCCGAAGCCCCCACAACCATATAAACTTATCTGAGTTTACACAGACAATAACCATTCCCACTAGGATTAACAAACCTACCAACAGGTAAAGTATCCTAGACTGGATACTTGTCAATAACCAACCCCAACTGTACACAGCTGGGACTCTCCCTGATGACCTTAGTGATCACCTACTAATTTATATTATAAAACACAAGGCAGAGACCCCCCCCCCACACACACACACCAGACCATATACAAAACATTTAGAAACAAGAAGAACTTCAATCCAGTTAATTTCCAAAACAAACTAAAGGCAGATAACTGGTCAAAACTAAAAAAACTATCATTAGAAGAGGCCATAGCTTACTTTAATACTAAATTCCTAAGTATCCTTGATCCCCATGCTCCTGCACGTACTATAAAAAACAAATCAAATACTGCACCATGGCTCACAAAGGATACCTCATCAAAAATCAAAACTAGAAACAGAGCCTGGGACAACTGGAGATTAACTAAAGCCCCTCTTGACCATTTAAAATACCACCAACTCAGGAATGAAACAAAAAAATCCACTCTGCTAGATAAAAACGCTACTATCAAAATCCCCTATATAAACACCAAAACAACCCCCAAAAATTCTGGGCAGGCTTAAATCAACTTCTTCATCCAGGACATTCAACCACCCCCAACCCCTTCAAACCACACCCATAATTCGCCAGAGACCATAGCTGGCGCCTATAATAACTTTTTCACTGAAACCATCCAATCCCAAGCAAATCAACTAACTTCCACAAACTCCAACCCTACCTCTAATCTACCCACTAATCATCCCCTATTTAGCTTCCAACCCATCTCTACCATTTTTATCAAAACTATAATAAAAAAATTAAAACCTACTATCCCTTCTGCTGACTTCCTCCCTGCAGAGTACCTACAAAAAGCTGCAGATGCCATTGCATACCCCATATCTATCCTGATCAATATAACTTTATCCAAAGGTTCTATCCCCTCCCTCTGGAAAATATCTCACATCATCCCGCTCCATAAAGGTGGAAGTTCCACAGAATTATTCAACTATAGACCCATTGCCATTCTTTCCCCACTATCCAAAATAATGGAGAAATGTGTACACAAGCAAATAATGCAATATCTTATACAGAACAATCTACTGTCTAACTCTCAGCATGGCTTTAGGGCACATCACAGTACCACCTCTGCCCTCCTTTCCTTTACTAATGCCATTCACCAAAACAGGAATGACAACAGGCTATCCTCAGCCCTCTTTCGTGACCTTTCAAAAGACTTTGATATGGTCAACCATGAACTTCTCATTCTTTCCCTAAAATTGATCTCCCTGAGCAATCACACAGTCCAGTGGTTCCAGTCCTATCTGACTGGCAGACAACAGGCTGTATTATGGCAAGGCAAACTGTCCAGCCAGCTGCCTCTCACACTTGGTGTCCCTCAAGGCTCCATTTTAGGACCACTACTCTTTTCCATTTTCATCAATAACCTTCACACTGCTATCCCCAAAGCTACCTTCATTCAATATGCAGATGATTCCACTCTGATCTCCTCAGCCTCCTCCCCATCTGGCCTGCAAATCATAAACCAAAACACATTTAACACTATTGAAAACTGGCTCTCCAACCAACAGCTACTCTTGAACCCCAATAAAACTAAACTTCTACTATTTACCCCCACTAGTAGATCCACCCCATTTTCCTTCTCTGTTACATCCAACAATGGTACCTCTATCTCCCCAGACACCCATACTAAACTTCTAGGGGTTATTATAAATAATAATCTTAAATTTGACCTAAATGTCAACAAAACCATACAAACCATCAATAAGAAGCTTAGATCTCTGTACAGAAACAAGTCATTTTAACCCCATTGGCTAGAACTGCAACCCCCAGTCACACCTACTCTCTAATCATATATGCCTCTCCTGTACTCTCTAACCTTAATAAATCTGAACTGAGTAAGCTCTGTCACAGCTATAACCATATTGCCAGATTCGCCACTGGCTCAACATACAGAACTCATCACTGCCAGAACGTTAATCAACTAGGGTGGCTACAACTGCCCAGTTTAATTCAATTCAATCAACTCTTAATAGTACACAAAATTCTATACCAACCCGAAGATACCCCCTCACTTACAAATATTATAAAACCATACAATAACATGATGTCACTACGGTCATCCAACAAACTACTGGTCCAAACCTACAAAGCTATTAACTCAGCTGGTGAATCCCTGTTTGCCAATTTTATTGGCAAAACCTGGAATTCACTGCCAAACTATATAACCCTTCAATCCTCCCTAAGTCTCTTCAAAAAAAGCATCAAACAGTTATTTCAAAATGAACTGGCTTTGTCCCTGTACCAACCCTGATTAAGCTACAAAATGATAATCCTACCTAGATAATATCAGAAGCATTTAATACTCAACACTGTTCGTTCCAATCTGATGATTTTTGTTTTTAATGTGACAGACCATGTAACTTGTTAGTCCCTGTTGGGGGCATGTAAATATGCATGACTCCTTGTCTTATATTTTACTATGTATCTAATTTTTGTGTACTCTTTGTATTTTTGTCAATTGGAACATTTCTCCCCAGACCTCCACTGAAAATGGACATATATCCAGTCGGATTATCCCGGTCAACAAATGTAAAATAAAATAAATAAAATCATCATCTATGTCTTTTAGGAAATCTGGACAAATGTTGCCAATTGCCATTATTTTTTGGGTGTTTGTTTTATTAGGTGGACAGATTGGAAAAGCCTTTTCAGCTATGACCCTAGGATGTAAGACAGTACATAAAATACTATACAATGTTAATGCACAATAATACAGAGATTTCACCTAAAACTCCATTTTGCAGATGACACCCATTTTACAAAAAACTGAACATTGTCAATAACTACCTATAGGTGGCAGTAAGCAGATTCATTTTCAGTGATCTATTATCAGAATTTAAGCATATTTTTTTAAATAAAAGACATATGTTCAGATGTGTTTTAAACTTCATTACAGTCTTTACTGTCATGTAGACAGCTTCAGACATGTGATGCATGGTCTTAGGTGCACTCATATAGATGACCTCAACATTTGGTAGAGAAGAGAAGTACTATATTTTCGCTGTCAAGTCACATTCCAGTTTCACTTTTTTAGGTATGGCCTGGTCTTAATGCTGCAAGGGAGAAAATGAAAGGTAACATATTTTGCCCATAGAAGAGTCATTAAAGAGTAGAATAAAGCATTTTATGCATAAGTATTTGTTAGATCAAAGACATTGTTAAACCTAGGGAAGATAGAAATTGTAATAATAGACACACTCTGCTTGTTAAAGCAGTTTATAATGTAAAGTATAGACAAACAGTTTAATTATATACACACATATAACTAGATGTGCAGTTGCTTGCACACTAACAATGTAAACAGGAAGGAGTAGTACAATATGGCATAAAGCAGAGTTATATGTCACAACGAGTCTCATTACAAAGTACATTTGATATACTTCTCTAGGAAGCTAAAGCTTAGTATTCTGTTTTCATTTCTGACGTCCTTCTAAAGCATTTTCTTTTGTGAAAGGGCTGCTACTGTACATCATCCTTCATTATGAGTTCCTCATTTGTGGTCACTCTCTCTCTCTCTCTCTATATATATATATATATATATATATATAAATATATATATATATATATATATATATATATATATATATGGTCACTCTCTCTCTCTCTATATATATATATATATATATATATATATAAATATATATATATATATATATATATATATATATATATATATATATATATATATATATATGTGTGTGTGTGTGTGTGTGTATAGACATCCTCTCTCTGTTTCTTCAGCCAATCATTATATGGAGTATCACCATAACTCATTTTTCTTACTTTGTAATTATGTATAAAAAACTTTTACCCTTTTTAACCAGTTTTGTTATTTTTTACTTTGTTTTGGAATTTTCAGTTCAAATTGTGTTTCCTATGATAGCTTTAGATGGTATTGTACTGCATCCAGCTCTTTCTGTGTTTCACTGTTGTTTCTGAATGCTTATTTTATGTTCACTTGCATCCATGTACAAGTGCGTAATGTTGTTTCATTCACATATACATTTCCACAGGTTTAATCAGATTAAACCAACTCCATATGTAAATCAACAAAAATCAAAGTAAGCCAGTATTTAAGCACAAAAATGTTTACAATTCTGCTCCAGCTAGTAAGAAAATGTTACCATTAACATTACAAAGTAGGACTATCTTGCAGCATGAACCTGAAACCACAGTTCCACCATTTTCGTCTTTGCTAACTAAAGCTATACTATCTGATTTCCAATCCCGCAATGTCATGTTGATTTTTTTTGCAATCATTTTAAAATTATGCATCTTTCTTCCCAGTGATCCTAGAACACAAAGCACAATGTTACAGTTACACTAAATAAAATCTAGTTCTCACTCCTGTGTATATGAATTGTTCAGAACACAGAACAACTGCAAAGAAAATATGCCACAAAAGCACTTGGTAAAATCTGTTTTGTATCTCCTTCTGTATCACTGTCAACCATGCATGGCAGCATCAGATTTAAGCTTATAGACAAAATGTTGGCTATATTACATTATCTCTGTAATATATAGCAGATGCTATTATGTGTGATAAACGTTAGGACACGGTATCAATTTCTCTTTTATTTTACATTTTTTATCAAGAGGCAAGTTCTATGTGTAACTACAAAACAAGAATATTTTTGCAATGGCACTGTGATAATGTATAAGCTGTGCAACAGTACTTCATGGTGTTTCCTCTGATTATAAAGTCTAAAGCAAAAAGATGGTAGAGGCACTCATTAAATTCCTTTTCCCATCCTCATTTTCAGTCGCTCACTACAGTGTCAGCCATAGCTTTTGTACTATTTGCAGAATAGGATCTGTAGGCTGTATTAATCCTATGGCTGACCACATAACTCCTGGTCTGTGCACCAAATGTTAACTGAAAACATGAAAATAAAGTGAAATATTTTATCATGTGTGTTTCCCTACTGCACATAATAAAGGATCTGTTGTGTGCATTAATCCTATTACTCGTAGCACATTTCCTGATCTGTGCATCATATAATATTTGCATACATGTAAAACAGAGTAAAATGTTCCTTTTCCTTACACTGCTGAATATGTGCAGTCAGTGGTGAAAATAATTTATGGAAGATATGCATTGTATCTGACCAACAGCTTAGACCATCATTTTTGATTTATCTGATCTTAGAACATTCTGTGATTGTTATAAAAATATAAATCCAAAAGCCACCAACAAACTCTTTAAAAAAACGTAAAACTAACCAAGTAACAAATACACAAACAGTACAAAAGTTTAACAAATACACAAACTTTTAAATTTGTTTGTTGATAAAATTTTAGATGTTCTTGAACGTTTTTTACAATTAGTGAATTTGTTATTGTTATAAAAATGTTTAACATTATAATATTTTGTCCTGGATTGTTGCTAATTTAGAACTATACAAAATAATACAATAATATTTTCTTTAATGGTTTTAATCTGACAGTGTTCCTCCCTCTGTTACAGAAACAATGAAATAATCTCCCTATAGTATTTAAGCAAACATTATCAATCA
Source organism: Protopterus annectens (assembly GCF_019279795.1). NCBI lineage: Eukaryota > Metazoa > Chordata > Ceratodontiformes > Protopteridae > Protopterus > Protopterus annectens. Next base: position 1,963,946,773 of record NC_056728.1, read on the forward strand.
ATGTGGTTCAAAAGCAATAAATAAAATAAACACTACATTGTTTTGATAAGCTATGATACAATTCAAATTTTTTAGTCTAAATGTTCTTCGACAGAAGCATTGAACTGTAGTTTTGGCAGTGCTTGTTATTCAGTGCAGATTGTTAAAACTGATATGATTTTACTGTGGTATAAATATATATATATATATATATATATATATATATATATATATATATATATGTATGTATTCCTATTTATTGTTTTTTAAACACCTGCATTGAATTATCACTTGTGACATACGCATATTTACATTTATACAATATAAAAGGAATCAAACTGTATTAAGTTAAAATTAACAAACATTATGCTTCACATATATTGCTATATATCATATAACCTAAGCAACATTACATAAATTATTCAATTCATGCCTCCTTTTTTTAAACACGAAACATATTTATTAAACCATCACTTACAACATAAGCAATCATACATATATATAAATGAAAAAACACACCAACACAATCCTATTTGCAAGCATTTTACATCACAAACCATACTGACACTCCCAGTTGATAACATTATGCAGCAATTATAATCTACCCAATCATTTTTCAAACATTACATAACTCATTTGAGTCCTGCCTTCTTTTAAACCTCATTCCTCCCTGTATGTATTGTTCCCACAATTTCCATTTTTCCTATGTAGTTTGCTCCTACCTTTTTCTAAAGATCTCAATTCCAGTTGTTTTATCTCTTTTACTATATTCACTACTTCCAATATAGTTGGTTTATATTTTGGTTTCCATTTTCTAGTAATTACCTTTTTGGCAGCCACCATGTTCATATTTTGTTTTAACTCTTGTGTGGTGTTTTGATAGGGTTCATATTACGTTGTCGAATGACAACAGTTCTGAATGCTCAGAAGAGCGAAACTGCAAAATATCGAAACTTTTATTGTGGGGGTGGCACCCCCCATCCCCCACTAAATATATATATATATATATATATATATATATATATATATATATATATATATATATATACCAACTCCAAGATCGCACTACAGTGAGGAAAGGGCCAATATTCCACTCTTCACTGTACTGCGATCCCACAATCCGAACTTCAACATTTTGCAGTTTTGCTCTTCTGACCGTTTGAAATTGTTGTCATTCTGTTTTGATAAAAAAGTGTTGTAATAAAGTTGCTATTGGAGTTTAAGTTAATATTCCTGTCCCCATTCACTACAGCTGTTCACAGCACAGTACAATTCTCTGTTGGACTGACATCATAAATGTAGCATAAAAGTACTTTTTATTTCCCCAATTTGGTTATTATGTAATAGAATGTGTTTTATTTTCACTTATCGCATAGAAGAAATATTGTGTGGTGGCTGTGAAGTACAGAGAAAAATAAATGATCTGATGAATGCATTTATTTTTACTAATGGCTAACTTGTATAACCATAAAGTGCAATCAGGAAGATTCACTCACCTGTGCACCTAATGCACTTAGTAGTTAAACCCCCAGATGTGGGTCACAGAACAGTATCTGTTTTTAGTTCTCATGTGTATCTAATGAAACATCATAGAGCTTCATGCTGTATTGGATCTTGACAATCTTCCACAATATATTACCATTCTGCTTTGCCTGAGGAACTACACATACTGTGACAAAATGCCACTCTCATTATAGATTTTTAACATTGCAGTGAAATCTTCCCTTTATGATATGAACAAATAAATAATTTTTAATTGTAGACAGTCCTCCTTCCATGGGCTTTCCACTTTCCTTCGGGTCTAGGCAGTGAAGGATTAAGAGAACTGGGATTCTGATCTCTCACTGCAGCAGTACAGGTTGCAGCTGAAGACAGGACTTTCCCCACAAGTGCGTCAGGGATGCTATTTTAATCAGTTTCCTCTGAAACCGCAACATATAAAAGTGTAGTCTGCATTTAATGTAAGAACTGTTTAATGTCCAGACTTTATATTTCTGTAGGTGATAACATTTGCTCTACTGAAGATGTCTTTAGCTTGGGTAACTGCACATATATACCTCATGAAACTCTTATCTTAGGTGACCCAAATATTGACTAACATCCAATGGCTTTGACTCCTTATTATTAATTTATTTGGCTTCTCATAATGAACCAATGTCACGACTGGATTAAAAAAAAAATAAAAAATAAAAACAGCAGTGAAGAATGAATAGTAGATCAGATTCTGACCTCTGACGACAATAACATTTGATGTGATACCCTTCTTCATACCCTTTGTGGTCATCTCCTCACATGGGCCACCAGAGTGAATTAATTTAGCTCCTAGCCTATCTACCATCAGCAAGACACTTTCATTTCTATCCTGAAACTATGTAACTGGAACATTCTAAAACTTCTTGGTGTAGCTACTCTAAAATTCAACAAGACTTTTCTCAACTTTCTAAACAATCTTTTCTCAACTTTCTAAACAATCAAGCTGTGGTAGAAGGAAAAGTGTTAAGGCCAGCCATGCCCTTTACCTTATACTTATCACAAACAGTTAAGAAGAGAAGGGGATAAGGCATATAAAACTTGCCAACAGCATAAAACCCATTAAAAAGTCCAAGACTATAGACATTTAAGAAACCTCACCAAGTCCCATACTATCTGTGACAAGAATACATACAAGTTAACATCTAGAAAACTTGAACTAGAAAACTAAAAAAAAAATCCAAAAATTTTCTGGACTAATTCATACAGCCTCCTAATCTCTTAAACCAAAGCAAAGCATCCCAGTGCAAATGAAACTGCTAAAAGCATTGCATGTAAATTTAGCTCTCATATTATTTAGGCTACAGCTTAAATTCTTGAAGACATCAACACTACCCTTAGCTGGCAACCACCTCTACTTTCAGCATAAATACAGTCTCTGTCTCTACAATCAGGAAATATCTTCTCAAACCCAGAGGAAGAGAGCTGCTCAAAGGTTGGAGTGAGATGGATCCTGTGTTTCAACTCTGATCTTTAAACAAAGGTTCTCTACCTAACCCACCCTTCATTAAAGCAGGGGAGAGTTTGAGGAGTTACTGTAAGAAAAATTAGGCAGAACTGGGAGGCTCGTTGATCTTCATAGTTGAGCACATTAGGGGTGGAGAAGGAATTTCCTGTGTTTACACACTGGGTTTTTTAGTTTTTTCTCATCTCCATCAGGTCAGCTATTTGGAATAGGCTGGGCTGTTGTAGCCATGTAAGCAGGAAAGGTAAGGGAGGCTAAGATACATGGAGGAGTCACAGGTTGTATCAGCAGAGTGACTCACAGACTAATTGCCCCCAAAGGGGCAGATGCCTGGGGACTTCTCAGACCATCACTCTTCGACTGTAAGGCCACCCATAAGAATTGAATGAATTTGTTATGCTGTGGCTAATAAGAGATTAAAGGGACAGATATTGACAGTGCTGCCTTCCCTGTAGTGTTAAGTGGCACGGCTACGCACTTCTGAAATGGTTCATCTGAAATTCCTGCCTTGCATACATCTCCTAAAAATCTGGTTTCAATCAGATGGGACAGTTTGGCAATAAACATACAGTATGGCTGCAACCATTTAATGCTCTTAATGTGTCAGTGTCCTAGTAACACTGCTTGCCAAATGTGATGTATTTCAAAAGGCTTTGGTGTGAGTAATATAACTGAAGACTATGGAGAAAGGTATCAAGATGGTCTTTGTTATGATAAATGACAGGTAACAACTGCATGATATTGGTATTTTCAGGTGTTTTTATAAGTCAGGTTGGATACCAAGAGAGCTGTATGCTATCTTGGACAAAAGGTTAAGAAGGCAGGGAACAAGTATACGACCATTATAGTCTGTCTTATTTGAATTCAAACTCCATGATAACAGCAGCTATCATTCTTCCTGCTGTTTTATTGCAATTGGTGTGAGTGGTTTCCATTGCATAGCCATGAGTTTGAACTAGACTGCTTTTACTCAGCTGCGGAGTGGTGTTGGCCAGCTGAAGAGGTACATAGAGTTTCTGTGCTCCAAGAAAAAGCCAAATAGCATTTTCACTTTAAGCAAGTCATAGGTTATTAAATAAGAGAATAACAAAATAATGATACAAGACAAATGTGTAAACAGGATGCTATGTTAGTAAATGTCAGTTATGACTTAAAATGATGACAGCAATTGCATGAAAATATTTTATGCAAATAATGATGTGTTTGATTGATGTTTCATAGTCCTTAAAAGATTACTGATATGCGTTTTCCAATAAGCCTGATGGATATAATACAAAACAGTATACAGTCAACAACAAGGCATCACACCCAGATAAAATGGCCTAACAGAAAAAAATATAAAGCATCTGCTGCAGATCATGTTCCTTTTATTACACAGTTTTGTAACCATTTATAGTACTAGACTAGCTCGTGCGCAAGTCACCAATTCAAGGATGCATAAAATTAGAACGAAAAGTGAAGGCATCTGACTGTCTACCTATTATCTGTGTCCATTAAAGGTTGCTATATCATTACCAAGTGTATAAATGACCAGAGGTTTTCTAGTGTAAGGAAGAGCTTCTGTAGATTACCCTGAACTAGCTTAAACTGTTTTTTAACTGTTTGCTGCATTATTTTAAAATCTGCACTTAAAGTTACTTTTTAGTCGAATTTGATCGAAAGTTTGTTTGTTTGTTTGTTTTTTAACTGTTAAGGCTGCCCACTAAAGTGTGCTAGCCTGTGTAACTGATTTATCACTATTTCTGCATTTTTTGTGTGTTTCTATCAAAAAAACAAAAAAAACAAAAAAATATCCTTGTTTTCCCGCCTCTCCTCGGCTAGTTTAGACCAGTTTACAGGCATTGCTGTATTCTGGGCTGTGGTGTAGTTCCTGTGTTGTCCATTACCTTACTTGGATAGAAGGAAGTTTCTTTGCTCACCAGTGGGAGTGGGGAGCCTTGAGCAGCCTACCTGTCCCTGTAGGAAGTGACCTCAGCACAAGAAGCTGTAGTAATTGGTTGTTTTGGACCATTTCTAGCTCTTTTGTAGTTCACTGTTTAAAATCCGCCTCTGGGCGTTTTTTTCTGGCTATACTGCTTAGACAAGCTCCTTGTGGTCCAGCAGAGTGGTCCTAGCTACAGAGAACTCAGAAAAGTGACTACTTTATGGATTTAAGTATCTTTGCTTTTTTTTCACTTGGAATAGCTTCTGTAGCTTACCCTGAACTAGCTTGAACTGTTTTTTAACTGTTTGCTGCATTATTTTAAAATCTGCACTTAAAGTTACTTTTTAGTCGAATTTGATTGAAAGTTTGTTTGTTTGTTTGTTTAATTTAACTGTTGAGGCTGCCCACTAAAGTGTGCTAGCCTGTGTAACTGATTTATCACTGTTTCTGCATTTTCTGTGTGTTTCTATCAAAAAAACAAGAAAATAATCCTTGTTTTACCACCTCTCCTCGACTAGTTTAGACCAGTTTACAGGCATTGCTGTATTCTGGGCTGTGGTGTAGTTCCTGTGTTGTCCATTACCTTACTTGGATAGAAGGAAGTTTCTTTGCTCACCAGTGGGAGTGGGGAGCCTTGAGCAGCCTACCTGTCCCTGTAGGAAGTGACCTCAGCACAAGAAGCTGTAGTAATTGGTTGTTTTGGACCATTTCTAGCTCTTTTGTAGTTCACTGTTTAAAATCCGCGTTTGCACGGCTTTGCGCGGTTGTGCGCATAGCGCAGCGCTGGTTAAACGAGGTTAAACTTCTTCTGGCTCTGCCAGGTCTGCTCTTCAAATTTTCCCTTAAGGAAGCTCTACTCTTAGTATAATCAGACTACTCACTATATTATAAGCCTAGCACTTGTTCTCAATACTTCTCTACTAAGTAAGCACTCTCGTACTAAGTAAAGCACTACATCTACCTACCACCCCTATGAATATCCACTTCCCTTAAAAGTACAGCACTCCCTTATACTGTTCTAGCATGTCGAGTGGTAGATTACTGGCGTCCTCTCCAGTTCAGCTTGTCAATCTGGGTATCTTGAGACAATGCTACAATTGTCTCATGTACACAGACAACCCTCTCCTCCTCCCAACAAACACAAATACATGTGAGAGATGCAACTATATAGCCAAACTGGAGGCTGAACTCTCTCAACTCAGGGCTGGCATGACCAGACAGGAGGAGATGGTAACCACACACACAACAATCCCAGTCCCACATAGACCTACCACAACTGCAAACCAAACACATAAAAACACAAAGACATACTCGGAGGCTCTAATAAAAAACTTACCAAAACAACAGAGGCTCCCAAAGCAGACATCCAAAAATCCACCACCTCAAAACAAAACACATGCAACACATACTTCAATAAATCAGTGTGTCAGCCAATCACAGCCCTTAAGGCCAAACACCATGCCTGATACACTAGTAATAGGTGATTCTATAGTCAGACACACTGATGTCCCGCTGGCCAGGTTGAACAAGGAGAGGGTGACTGTGAGCTGTCTATTGGGAGCTAGGATCCGCCACATAACACATGCACTCAAGTCACTCCAAAGCAAGTACAAATATGACTCCGTCATTGTCCATGCTGGCGTGAATGACCTGAGACGTACCTCCCTGGACTACATGAAAAGAGACATAGAGGAGCTCTCCGATTATGTAGCCCAGGCTGGTATGACCCTGACCCTGAGCAGCATCTTGCTCTCACCAAGAATGATACCACAATACAAAGACAAGATGATCAGCTTTAATAATTGGCTCAAGTACTGGTGTCATTCTAAGCGGATCCAATGTCTGTCTGCCTGGGATGACATGTTGGACAAGCCACGCTGCTTCGCAAGGGATGGCTTACACCTGTCACCACTGGGCTTCCGGATATTGGCTAAGGCTCTTGCCACCCCCATAGTGCCTTTTTTAGGCAAGGCTCAAAAGACAAACCCACCTCCTTAGAAAACAAAAATGGAAAAAAACTAAGGATAATGCTGCTCAACGCCAGAAGTCTAAATCTCAAGATGCAGGCACTCAATGCACTCCTCAGGATGGAGAACATCGACGTCTGTGCAGTAACTGAAACCTGGTTCAAGGCTCCTGAGAGCACCCCAGCGCTACCAGACTATACCTCATATCATGATTTTCGGCCCCAAAACCCGGGCCGAACCACAAAGGGAGGGGGAGTGTCCATATTCATCAAGGACACCCACACCTCCAGGTTAGTAGCAACACATGAAGCATCAGAGACCATACAGGTGCAACTAACCATAGGCAAAACTGCTATACAACTGGTAGCATGTTACAGTCCACCCTCCCAATCTCAGGAACCCCACTCAACCTTCCTGAAGACATTGGAGAATATGAATGTATCACAAAATACCATCATACTGGGAGACTTCAACTACCCAAACATAGATTGGGTACATTATTCTAGCCCTAATACCCTAGCCCAAAGGTTCCTGGAATTCATAAATTCAAATGCACTGGAGCAACTAGTCACCTCTTCCACTAGGGGAGATAATATACTAGACCTGATCATCACAAACATGGGGACAAAATGCTCTACACCAGAAGTATACCCCTCACTAGTGAGATCTGACCACAAACTAATCACCCTGGATATACATATCCCACCTCCACCCCCAGCACAAAAGACCACAGTGAAAAACTTCTCAAAAGCAGACTTCTCTCTTCTTAAGACTGAGATGGTATCCTTTAAGCCCACTGTGCCAGTGGATACCACATCCCACAATGCCGAATCCTTCACAAATGCTTTCTATGGACATCTCCAAGAATGCATGGATCATGCAATCCCAAATAAATCCAAGTCCCTCTCCACCAAAGGCAAGCGTCCTGTCTGGTGGACCTCAGCCATTAACAAATTGTATAACAAAAGAAGGAAGCTACTGCACGTCAGAGCAAAATCCCATGAAGGGAAGACATCTCTGATCAACATTAGCAGAAAACTAAGTTCTCTCATAAAAACATCCAAGGCCAACTTTGAGAGAAAAATTGCTAAGGACACTAAAGATAACCACAAAGCCTTCTTCAGCTATGTTAGAAACCTGGGCGGAAACCCTCAGATATGCTCAGAGTTAGTTCACAACAACAAAAAATACACTGAACCCACAGATATTCTGGCTGACAGGTTCAGTGCAAGTCTTTCCCCTCCCTCACCCCCAAAAGAAGAAATACTTATCCCATCTGAATGTAATCTCCCTGTCATCTCAGATGTCCAAGTGAGAACCGCCCTAAACAAAGCTAAAAACACAGCATCAATGGGACCTGACGGTATCCCGGGTTGCGTGTTACGTGAACTCCAAGAGGAGCCAAACCCACACATAAAAATGCTATTTAACCTTAGCCTTACTTCGGGATATGTACCTGAACACTGGCGTACAGCAACAGTGGTCCCACTCCACAAAGGGGGTGCCTCTACAGACCCTGGGAACTACCGCCCCATAAGCTTAACCAGCCTGGTCTGCAAAGTTATGGAAAGAATCATTATGGAACTCATAAACAGAGACAGAGGGGACCTGCAGACTGACCCCACCCAGTTTGGCTTTGTAAAGGGCAGATCCTGCCTCTTGAACCTGGTTGACTTTTTCGAAACAGTCACTAGAGCCATTGATGAGGGCAAAGCAGTCCATACAGCCTACCTGGACTTTGCTAAGGCCTTCGACACAATACCCCACTCAGGCATCATAGAAAAGATCAACAGCTTAAACGTAAACCCTTATGTCACTAGATGGGTTGCAAACTGGCTAAAGGACAGAACCCATAAAGTTAAAATCGCTGGAGCAATGTCAGACTCAAAGCCAGTCACAAGTGGTGTCCCACAGGAATCTGTCCTGGGACCCCTCTTGTTCAGCATTTATTTCTCAGATGTTAAAGCAAACATGGGAGGGTTGTGGCTGACAACGTTCGCAGATGACTGCAAACTAGGCACCATAGTCGATACACCAGTGGACACATACATCCTACAAAAAGGCCTCACAGAAATGGACAACTGGTGCCGGAGTCACGGCCTTAAACTAAATGCCAAAAAATGTATAGTCATCCCCTTTGGGAAAAACAAAGTACCCACAAATTATCACATAGACAGCAACCCACTGAGTACGGAAAAAGTAATCAGAGACCTAGGGACCCAAGTCGACAGCGACCTCTCATTTGACACCCACGTTGCCAAAGTGGTTAGAAAAACATTCTACCTTGCACACCTCATCATGAAGGGATTCACATCCAGATCCAAGGATGTCATTGTACCCCTATACTCCTCCCTCATTAGACCCATGAGTGAGTACAATGCCCCATTTGGTATGTACCTCACCCGGCATTTGCAACAGCTGGAGAGACCACAAAAGTACCTCACCAAGAGGATCAAGGGTCTCCAACATATGTCTTATTCTGCCAGACTAAAGAAACTTCAGCTCTATTCAGTAGCATACCGCCTGCTCAGAGGTGATCTCTGCCTGACGTACAAGGCCATGTCAAATCAGGATCTGATGGACATGCTCCACCTAAAAAAATCCAAATCCATCAGGACCACGAGAGCTAAAGACTTAAACCTCGGCACAAGTATGAATAGGACATGCTGGAGGGATAGATTCATAACCCAGAGGCTTCCCATGCTTTGGAACAAGATCCCAGATCGTATTAGGCAGAGCCCCTCACTGACTGTCTTCAAGAGAAATCTTGATGAGTGGATTGGAGATCGTAAGTTTACCCCAGGGGTCACATCTGTGTCACTGCTAGACAGGGGCACAGTAAACTAATTCTATTATATAAGGGGACCTTCATTGTGTCACTACTAGACAGAGGCACAGTATTCTAAATCTATTCTGTACATTTTTTGTACCATTTCATGGGGTGGCAAAAGCCACATCACCATGGCTAGGCTTACAAATGCCCCAGGGCAGATAGCCTAGTACTATACTATGAAACTATGAAACTATGAAAGACGTAAGAGTAGCCCAACACAATTTTGTGTGTACAAGATATATCACTGCTGTTTTATTGAAAATGGTGCACACCAAAATGATACCATAACAACACATCTATAAAACAACTTAAAAAAAAACTGTTCCTTCTTGTAAACAGATGCTGCAAAGACAACTGGAATTACAAAGTAAATAGTCATATGCAGAGTTATGAATTTATTAAAAAATGTAGAGTAAAGTATGCCTACAGTTTTGAATCTAAGAAAAGCAGTTAGATATCAAAGGTTAAACAGAATTAAGTGATGTTCATAACCCATATTTAAGTGAAAAAAGCTACCAAATGCATTATCTGCCACAGTTTTAACATTAAGACAGAAACCTGATAAGGTAGCTGACATATTCATTTATACTTAGGTTCATAGGTAAGAACTAGGCTAGCTGTCCTTAGAGGCCATTTTAAGCCTAGCCAATTTCCCTCAAAGGTGAGAGTCACACCCTCTGCTTTGTGTTTGGGAGGTAAGCACCTTAGCTGTCAAGCCAACCTCCAACCCTCCTTTCATGCCTGTTGGTGCACAGAGCACATCACTTAAATATAACAGCTGGGTCTACTTATATCATACCATGCACTGGAATGGCATTTGAATATGTTCTGTTCATTGTGGCTGTTTAAGGTGTTCAGATATTTATGGGTTCATACATTCATAGGTTCAAAGCCATCATCTAGACATTACTATTTGCCCTACTTTTGTAGCCATCAACTTCCTAGAATGAAGCAGCTGTAGCAAGGGAAATCCACATATGCCACCAGCAAAGATAAGCCAGCAACCAACATTCATCTTTGTTTCATCTGGCAACCTGTCTTACGTTTAAATTGCTAATCAAATCCTGGTCACTGGTAGCACAGATGGGAGCTTTCCATCTACACCCATAGGCTGGTATTAACAGATGTCCTGGAGGTGGTGAATTGGATGTTTTACCTCAAACTGTTGCACATTATCATTGTAATTTTCTGCAGTTTTGTGCATCAGTCATTGTTGCTATCACATAAATATATATAGTCCTTTCCATCGATCCATGAACCACTAAGGATGTCCGTGTTATCATAGTTTTGCTATCCACTTAGGAGCACACTGACCATTACCATCAACAGAGAAGTAAGGCAGTGTAGTGTTCCAGGGGTAACATATAGATGAAGTATTCATTTACCAGTATGTGTCTGGTACTAAGAAGCCCAAGAAGTCATGGGGGCAGAAAAGCTCTTGATACTGAAACAACAATGTGTTGCAGTGTAGTAGCCTGGCAAATGAAAATGTGCAGGCAGTGGCCTGGGGAATAATTTTCTGTTATGTTTAGATAATTATCTCAACTTTTTATGATTATTACTCTAGGTCACTTCTACGGTTATTTACATTTTATCTTGCTTACCTTTGTCTGTCCTTTGAGTAAGAAAAGACAAAGAAAAATGCTCCTGTTCTGAAACATAACATTTTGCCTCCATTCTTTTGATTAAGTCTTTGTTAAAGTATTACTCAGCCATGCTAAAATTCACCCAGTAATCTTTACATACACTTGAAATTAGTAAACCAAGATGTAATTATTTACTATTGCATGCAATTAAACTCTAATTGGTGCTTTTTTGTCTATCTCAATTCTTCTGAGTAGTAAGGGATAAAACTGTAAGTATGGGCAATGATTAACCATTATGTTTTTTTCTACCCGATGGCTGTGTAATTCTGATTTATATCAGAATACAAGAAGATTAAGTACTGTCAGTTACTTGGACTGCTTCGGATAATTTCTAATAGGTTCATAGGTAGGTACTAGGCTATTGGACCTAGGGCCTATATAAGCCTAGCCAAAAAGGTACCCTGGCTTTCGCCACCCAAGAAAATGATTTACCTGTGCCCCTGTCGAGCAGAGCCACAGAAGTGATCCCCGAGGTGAATTTCCTATTTCCTATCCAATCATCAAGATTTTTCTTGAAGAGTGCTAATGAGGAGCTTTGTTTGATATAGATACGTAGTTTGTTCCAGAGTATGGGAAGTCTCTGGAACAGGAATCTATCCCTCCAGCATGCTCTGTTTATTGTGGTGACAAGGTTTAGGTCCCTAGAGCATGTAGCTCAAAAGGATTGGGATTTCTTTAAGTGGAGCATGTCCAACAGCTCTGGGTTTGTCATAGCTTTGTATGTTAAGCAGAGATCACCTCTGAGTAGGCGATATGCGACAGAGTAAAGCTAGAGTTTTTTGAGATAGTCTGCGTAGGGCATCTGTTTGAGGCCAGTAATCCTCTTTGTGAGGTATTTCTGTGGCCTTTCCAGTTGTTGTAGATGTCTTATGAGGTACATACCAAAAGGGGCATTGTACTCTATAATGGGTCTAATGAGTGATGAGTAGAGTTGAACAATGACCTCTTTTTTCCTGGATGAGAAACCTTTTGTGATGAGGTGTGCCACGTAGAAGGATTTCCTGACTACTGTGGCGATGTTATTATCAAAGGAGAGACTACTGTCCACCTATGTCCCAAGCTCTCTTATCACACTTTTCGTGTTAAGTAGACTACTGTCTATGTGGTAGTTCATGGGTACAGAGTTTTTACCAAAGGAAATGACAATGCACTTTTTGGCATTGAGCTTGAGGCCATGGCTTTGACACCAGACATCTGTCTCAGTGAGGCCCTTTTGTAGGATGTTCATATTGTTAGGAGTTTCAATTATGGCTCCTAGTTTGAAGTCATCTGCGAACTTCGTTAGCCAAAGACCTTCTGTGTTAGCCTGTACTTCAGAGAAGTGGATACCAAACAGGAGAGGACCCAGGACTGAACCCTGTAGTACTCCACTTGTCACTGGTCTGAAATCGGATTTGGAGTCTGCTACTTTCACAGTGTGGGTTCTGTCAGTGAGTCAGTTGGCAACCCATCTTGTGACGTAGGGATTTATGGGTTCCTATTACGTGATCAAAGTTTTGAAACTTCGTATATGACAATATCGAACTTGTCTGTTCGAAGTTTCAAAACTTCGAACATGGAAAAAAAAAATAAAAGATACAACAGTAAACTAACTGTTGCAAGCAGGAGGGCAAGCCCCCCTGCAACCCCCACACCCCCCCCGCTCTTTAAATATACCAACTCCGTGATCTCACTACAGTGCAGTAAAAGGAAATATTCCCTTGCCGCACTATAGTGCAGTCTCGGAGTTGGTATATTTTTTTTTGTGTGTTCGAACTTCAAGAAGTTCGACTATATGGTTTCGACCATATAGGGTTCGAACTTGTTGAAGTTCGATAAAGTAATAGGAACCCGGGATTTATACCTAGTTTAGTGAGTTTATCTATAATTCCAGAGTGGGGGATGGTGTCGAAAGCCTTGGCAAGATCTAGATAGGCTGTGTGAACCACCTTACCCTCATCTATGGCTTTGGTGACTGCTTCAAAGAAGCCTATCGGGTTTAGGAGACATTATCTGCCCTTTACAAACCAGAACTGGGTGGGTTCCAGAGTTTGGAGATTACCAATGTCTTTGTTTATAAGTTCCAAGATAATACATTCCATGGCATTGCAGACCAGGCTCATCAGGCTAATGGGGTGGTAGTTCCTGGGGTCCATGATGGATTCCCCTTTGTGGAGTGGGATAACCATCACTGTGTACCATTCAGTGGGCACAAAGCCTAAGGTAAGGCTATGATTGAACATGGTATTTAGGTGGTGCCAGTTCATTCTGCAGTTCATGTAGAATGCAGCCTGGGATGTTGTTAGGTCCCATGGATGCTGTGTTCTTGGCTTTGGAGAGTGTGTTTTTTACCTGTGCAGCTGTGATTACAGGAACTTTGCATTCTTCCGGTATAGAGATGGGCCCTTTAGGGGGTAAGGGGGGGGGGTAAAGTTAGCACTGAACCTATCTGCCAGGATGTTGGCAATATCAGTTAGTTCTGTATATTTGGTGCCATTTTGGTGTAACTCAGAGCAGATCTGAGTGTTGCCATTGAGATTGCTGACATAGCTATAGAATTCTTTGTGGTTGTCTTTAGAAACAGTGGTGATTTTGTTTTTGTAACTAGCTTTGGAGGATTTTATAAGGGCTCTCAGCTTCTTACTCAGGCTGACCAGGGAGTTCCTCCAATCATGGGATTTTACTCTTTTTTGCCACAGTTTCTTTCTTCTGTTGTAGTGTTTGTTTCTGGCAGGGGACCACCAGATTGGCTTCCTTTTTTTGGAGGATAGCATCTTGGTTCTGTTAGAGATAGCACGATCCATGCACTTGCGTAAGTGCCTATAAAGTGCATTTGTGTAGGATTCAGCAGTTGCACCTCTATTGTCCATCTGCATGGGTGTCGTGAAGTTTGCCACTTCTGTCTTAAGAAGCATGAAGTTGGCTTTGGAGAAATTGTTTATGGTGGTTTCCCTAATGGCGGGTGGGGGAGGGATGTGGATGTCTAGGGTGATTAGCTTGTGGTCAGATCTGACCAACGAGAAATTGACCTCTGGTGTGGAACATTAGTCACCCATGTTAGTAATGACCAGGTCTAGGATATTGCTGCCCCTGGTAGGAGTGTGGATAAGTTGATCCAAGGCATTGGAATTTATGAATTCCAGAAAATGTTGAGCAAAAGAGTTGGTACATGAGTAGTTTTCCCAGTTAATGGTGGGGTAGTTGAAATCACCCATTATTAGGGTGTTAGGTTGCACCCTAATATTTTCCAGTGTATCAAGAAATGAGGAGTGGGAATCCTGGGACATGGTTGGAGATCTGTAACAAGCTACAATTTGGACTTTGGTCTTGCCCAGAGTTAGTTGCACTTGGATAATCTCAGATGCATTATGCTGAGAAACTAGCCTGGAGGTGTGGATATCCTTAATGAATATGGACACACCTCCACCTTTAGTGTTTCGGTCCAGGTTAGGTGGCCGAAAGGTGTGGTATGAATTATAGCCTGGTTATGCAGGGGGTTTTCTCTGGAGCCTTGAACCAGATCTCTGTCACTGCACAGATGTCAATGTTCTCCAATTTAAGGAGTGCCTTGAGTGAGTGCATTTTGAGGTTTAGACTTCTAGCATTGAGTAGCATTACCCTCATATTTTGCTTGCTTGTATCTGTTATGGTGGAGAATTTGTCATTTGAGCCTTGCCTAAAAAGGCACTATAGGGGTGGCAAGAGCCTTAGCCAGTATCCAAAATCCCAAGGGCGACAGGTGCATGCCATCTCTGGCAAAGCATCGTGGTCTGTTGATCATGTCATCCCAGGCAGACAGATACTGGATCCCCTTAGAATGACACTAGAAGCTTAGCCAATTGTTGAAGTCAATCATTTTGTCCTTGTACTGTGATATCATTCTGGGTGATGGCAGGATGCAACTCAGGGCTAGGGTCATACCTACCTGGGCTACAAGACAGGGAGCTCCTCCATGTCTCTTTTCATGTAGTCCAGGAAGGTACATCTCAGGTCATTCACACCAACATGGACAATGACAGAGTCATATTTGTACTTGTTGTGGAGTGACCTGATTGCATGCGTTATGTGGCAGATCCTGGCACCTGACAGGCAGCTGACAGTAATTTTCTCCTTGTTTAGCCTGGTGAGTGGAACATCAGTGTGCCTGACTATAGAGTCACCTATGACTAGAGTGTTCGGTACGTTGTTATGCCTTATGAGCTGTGGTTGAGTGGCACACTGAGTTTGTGGGCTATGTGTCATTTGGGTTGTGCTGAGGGGTGGAGGTTGCTTGCGTTTCTGCTTTGGAGGTCTCTGTTGCTTGGGCAGATTTTTACTGAGAGCCTTCATGAATGTAGGTGTGTGTTTTGTGTTTCTATGAGTGTGTTTTGGGTGATGCAGGTTTTGAGGGACAATGTGATGAGTGTGGTGTGGTGCGAGTGTTTACCCTCTCTTCTTGACTGTCTAGTCCAGTCTTGGGTGAAGAGAACTTTGCTTCCAGTTTGGCTATATAAATGCATTTCTCACAGGTCGTAGTATTGGGTGGTAGGAGGAGAGGGTTGTCTGTACATGAGGCAATTGCTGCATTGCTCCATTGTAAAGTATTTAATGATTGGATGACCTGTGAAACTTCAGATTGCTTGTTTAATGTTTTCCTTATTTAGGTTTGTAGATAGTTACTAGGCACGCTGTCCAGGAGACCATTGAAGAGCTAACCCAATTACCCAGAGGCCTCAGGTCACTGTCTGGGTAAGAGATGTGCTCAGAATCACAAAGAACAGGAAATCAGAGACTAAAAGATTCAAACACTGAACTACAGGAAGCAACTTGTTTACAGCTAGTACCCTTAATACTTTGCTCTAGCTGCCAATCATGTAAAAAGAACAAGAAACATAACTTTGTTTATTTGTGTGTTTGAGCTTAAATTTTATAGGGAGGAGTGTGAGTATTCGGTCCAGTTAATAGTAAGAGGTAGAACTGAGTCATAATGTTTAATTGAAAGTCTACTTTCCTTAACAGGAACATGTGGTGAGTTTTAGTTTGTGTCTGAAATTATGTCTACTACTTGGTCTTCCACTGAGATTTTCCAGATTAAAGAAGTCAATAATTAGCTGAAAGTGCTATGACAACATTTGATTGCTTATAATCCATTTTTGTTTTAATGCAGTTCTTAACAATTCAGAAGCAGTCGGAATCTATTTTTATTTGAGACAGTACTGTGCAAGAAAAGACATGAAACTGATGGTCTGCTGCACCGATTAGATGCTAATTATGTCAGTACTGAAACAAACTGGTTAAATTGTTAGATGGCTTCTTGCAGACAGTGAGCAGAAGATGAGGTCCAGTATTTAACAGAAAGCAAGGGCTGCTTCTGTTAGTTTTTTCTCCTTCAAAAACTTACCAGACAGCCAGATATGCTGTCTGAAATGCAGTGTTATTTCTATTTTAAAGATATGTTTTGTGACCTTATGTAGCTGAGGGACTGGCATAATGGTTAAAGTCTTTACCTCACAGGTACAAAGTACATGGTTATAGTCTGACATCTAGTAATTGGCAAGGTTTGTACTGGTCTGCAGACTGTTAGCCTTGAGACCTTTGTCACAACTTTTTGGGGTTGGGGGTTGGCATAATGGTTAAGATGTTTACATTACAGACAAAAAAATGCAAGGTTTGATTCTCAAATTGAATAATTCACTAGGCTTAAAATAGTCTGCAAGGGCAGTTAACCAAGTGCTAGCCCATGGATCTAGGTGAAAGCAAAGTGTTTGCTTTTTTGTCTGATTGCTGTCTAAACTAACATATGCATGAAAAGATGATTGGTGGCTGGTCTGGTACTGCGTTTTGTTATGTTGTGGCATAGAGAAAAGAATGACTACATAAGTTTGTTTCTGGAAGACACAAAGGGGAGAAGGCTTGGATTCTGATGAAATACCACATTAGCTTGTTGCTTTGACTGCTTCTAATAATAGTAAATATTGCTAAATAAAAAATAAAAGGAGAAAAAGTAATAAGAATTTTCAAATACTTCATGGGCATCAACAAAGTCCAGCAGTGTCTCCAGCAGAGACACTCACAACAAAATATGATGCAAGATACAGATAAAACATGGCTACTAAGAGGAAACATCAGCATTTTCACATAAAGTACTCAGAACAATAGGAGCTTTTTTCCCCAGAGGAGGCAGAGGGATCACAATCACAAAGTTATGAGAGTTCACAATTATATACATAATACAATTTCCAAGAGGGATAGAAAAATAAGTGACTGGCTTAGAAGTTTCTACAGTTTATTAAATAGTAGCATGGGAGATTAGCTAAACCAAACACTCCTTTCATACTAAGTGTCTTCTTCTATATTATATTTTACTGATTCAGAATCATAACTATACCATACACACTGGGCAATGAAGAAAGTATAGGATTATGCTTTGGAAAACATATCAGGAAGACTAAAGGATTTTGTAGCTGGAAGTACTAGAGGCCACAGTCATGACATGGAAATGGAAAATGACAATTGACAGTTTTCTGTAAATTTTTTTGTGGAAGAATGGCAATTTTTCCACAATGAATGGACAAAGCAAACAATACTGAAGAGGAATGTAAATATCTAGTATATCTCTGTTTTTTTCATATTACTGCACTTTTTCTTGAATTCTGTACAATTTTTTGTGTAATTGTTTCCCAGACGTCTTTCTGTCCAATGAGTTTCAGCAGCCACGTTTGCTTTTTTTTTTTTTAGACCTTTCACAGTTATCCTTTTTAGTGAATTAAAAAGGATTGTGCCCAGTAAAGGACTCCATGGTATATATCAGTAATCCTTTATTTTAATGTGCTTTCTTTTAATGTGAACTTCATTTTCCTGTACTTTATGTTCTTTTCTATAATTAGTTGTTTGCAATTGCTACTACTTTAGTTTTTACTCTATAAACCTGGATAGAATGCATGCTAAATTGATCTCACTATCATGAAGCTGAACCATATGTGCTGTCATCCATCTTATAATGTATCCCTCCCTTGATTTCTTAGGAATATATGGTGTTACTTGTTCCCCCCATGAGCAGTGTCAAAAATGTGGAGACTCCTCCTATTACAACACATTGGCTTGTCCATCTTTAATATCAACAATCCTTTCGGAATATACAGTTGTAACTACGTTTACCATATAATATTATAAAAGAAAACAATGCAAAGCTTTTTTTAACATCTTGATGGTCAGAAGAAACAAATATCATTTAAAAGGACAGATACTGGTCTTAACTGCTGTTCCAAGTCTTGCTGAACAATGCTACTGAGTGCTTCTGTGAATGTAAAATGAATGAAAACCTGTATCTAGCCTGGATATGAAAGTGGTAGACTTCCCCTTAGATCATATAATTCAACTTTTAAGTTATAAATTCATTGCTTGATTATACAATTAGAAAGAATGGCAATGCAAGGGCTATACTCCTTCTTCATTGTGCATCATGTGAATAATCTACAGACCAAAGTGAAAAACAGCACCAAAGAAAAATTAATTTCTATCAAGTACAAAAACAGATCATTTTTGCACATACATTTTCTTTTACTTATTTTTGTGCTGTTATTTTTATTTTACTTTGGCTTGTGTACAGAAATCAACAATCATGTAAAACTACAACTATTGACGATACTTCTGATTCTAGCATTCATTTTTTGTGTGCTGCTTGCAGATGTGTGCAAGTTCAACATGATTTTTTTCTTTCTTCTTTTCCCAATTTTCTACAAAGGATTGGGGTATTGTGTCAACTGTTGCCCCCTCTCTTGATTTGGTGCCACACTCCTACCTTCTTCAACAGTCCTGCCTGACTGTTGCAAGTCTTTTCTCATGCAACCCATTCATCTCTTGGTTAGACATCTTTGTTTCCTCTTGCTATCTTTGTCTCTCTCCCAAATCTTCTTCATCAAATTGTTTTCTGCTTTCTTGCACATGTGACCAACTCATCCTAATCTGTTGTCATTAATCTTCTCTGCAACTGGGGCTACTTTTTTCTCTTGCTTTGATATCTTTGTTTCTTTTTCTGTCCCGCTGTGTGCATCCTACCACACTTCATCTCTATTATCTCAAGCTTCCTCATATGCTTTGCCTTCACTGCCCAGGTTTCTCTGCCATACAGAGGCACTGGTCATACTTAATTCATATAGCTTATGTTTCAGCTTTTTGGCATTCTATTCTGCAAGTTGACTGCAACGCCTTTAATTTTTGCTTTGATTTTGTCATTCAGACTTCCCTTTTCCTCAACTACACTCCTAGTTGACTTGAAGCTATTCATTTAAAGACTACTTTTTCTATATTCACTATACAAACTAAATAAGTAAAGATGCCAATAAACAACCTTATCAAATTCCTTTCCCAATCTTCAGTTAGCCACTTACTGCATATTTGGTTGAAAGTGCTGCCTCTTGTTGTATACACAGATTCCTCAGGTGACAAATAAGGTGACACAGTATCCCCATTTCTCTAACAGCTTGCCACATTTGTTATGGTCTCCAAAGTCAAAGACTTCATAGTAGTCAAGAAAGCAGAAGTAAATAAAAATCTGGAACTTCATATTTTTCTAAATTATCCACTGAATACTGGCAATTTGATTTCTAGTTCCTCTGCCCCTTCTAAAACTATTGTGTACATTAAGCAGTTGTATATTGCTGGAGACTAATTTGCAGTAGCTTGAACATTCCCTTGCTAACACGTGAAAGAAGTGCAGCTGTTTGCTAGTTTGAGCACACATTAATATTGTTCCTTTCAAGAAGGAACTTTCTTATTTTTTTAAATTTATTGACTCCATAAAGTATATTATATTCATGTTCAATCCTCATGCATGGTGCACCATATTTCGTCAATGGGTGTCTGTCTCATTTCTATCCCTATACTCCCCCCACCCTTTAGTTTCCCTTTGGGTCCACCCTCTCCTTCCTCCTGGTATGATTTTCATAGTTCAGGTATTCTAATACTTTTTTCTCTTGCTTTTTAATTTTCCTTCTCCTTCTTTCAGTATGTAGCAGTCTGATAATGTTTATTTTTCTTTCTTTCCTGATACTGTCTTCTTTCTCATGACACTTCCACAATCTATTATTCTCCTTCTAGTCTTCCTTTACCAGTCTCACGGGGTTATTCTCAGGTTTTGCTCTCCCACTCTTTGTACTTTCTGCATGTGTCTCACTACTTGAATTGTCTTCTGCTACTGTCCTGCAGCTCACTTCCATCATTCCTCCCCTCTCCACTTCTTTCTCACTCTCTCTTCTTTGACTCTGTCCCTTCTTTCTCACAGATCTGTTTGGTCCTTTGCCTCTCTAACCTCTTCCATTTCTTCCAGGGCTCCATCTTCTCTCATTTCTTCCTCCATTCCTGCTTATTCTTTTCTCTTGTTTCCTTCTCTGTAGTTTTCCAGGTATTCCTGAGTTCCAAGTAGTTCCACCATTGGGCCTCTGGTATTCTGTATTTCTGTATTGACTCCGTCATTTTGAATCTTTCTCCACCATAGTTTTCTCTGCATACCAGATCTTTCTGTTGAGACATTCTACTTCTCCTACAGGTTTCGTCATTTTACTTCCCTTCTTCTCCCCACAGTTTTTGAAGTTCCTTTCACCCCTCTTCATGCGTGCCAGTTCTTTTAGTGCTTGGGGAGAAAAGCTCCACAATAACATTTTCACAAACAATAATAAACCTTTGGTTTGAATTTGCATGTTACAGTACAATAATGATACTACACTAATGACAAGTAATTATTTGGCATATGATGTAACACTGTATAACAATCACTTGGTTTGAATACACACAGTAGTACAATAATGACAAGTACCCTAATGAACAAGTAACATTATTTCGCATATGGCATAACATTATATAATATCATTTACAAATATTAATTTCAACAGATAATAGTACTGCATGTCAGCATTTGCCGCTCAGTAAACTAGTGGTGTGGTTTAGGTGGGTATAATTCTAAGAGGTGTGACAAGTGTAGAAATATGGGATGAAGGCTTGATGGATAAGTACAGAGGTAGGGTGATAGAGTGAGAGAAGGGTTGGTTCTAGTATTAACTTGCACATTTGCAATTGCAGAGCCAAGTTAATCAAATGTGTTTTTAGGGACTTTTAAATTCATGCATGGAGGCTATGGATGTGATGAGAGCAGAAAGTTTATTCCATTGCTTGGCTGTTATGCTAGAATAGAGGGATGAGCCAGCAACATTTTTATCTGTAGATACTTTGAGAAGAAGTCTGTTGGTGGAGCGGAGGTTTCTGATGCAGGAGTATGGTATTATCAGGTCTTGAAGTGAAGGGGTTTTCTCGGGATGATATAGAATTTTATGTGACAGGACAAGTGGATTATACAGACGTGGATGAGGAAGTTCCAACCACTTGAGCTGTTTGAGTTCTAGATAGTGGTGTGATCTGTAGGAATCTTGCACATCTTGCTTTCCTGTTCTGTCTTTTGTTTAACCTCCTTCACTTCTGTTTCTATCCATTGAATTATGGTACATGTCAGTGCATATGTTGATATATGTGGGAGTTCTCAGTCCCCCCTTTTCCTCTTCATTCTTATTTTTGCCTTGCTCACTCTTGTCCTTTTGACTTTGTTAACCTAGTCCTCTGTCTTTTTGTATTTGTTATAGCCTCTTGTCCTTAGGATCTATTTGTATGTAGCAGAACAGGTGGAAGATATTTTGTAATATCATCACCTTTGCTGCATTATTTCTACAAAATGTGTAAGTCTTCTCCTCCCCCCTCTGGAGAGTATCGCTTGTCTTTTTTTCTGCCTTCTTCTAAGTTTTCCCTGTTGTTTCATTCAACATGTTCCCAACATAAAGCAGTATTTCCTTGACCTCTGTCTCTTTCCATTTATAGCTAGCTTACCTCCACCCTCTTCTGATTGTTTTCTATTCCTGCACACATGCCTCCAGTCTCAACACTGCATGATCTGATATGTTCCTATCCTGTATTTGGATCTCTTCCATTATTTATATTAGATTTTATTTCCCTAAGAACCTGTCTAACCTGCTTGCCTTTAATAAAATGTTTGTTGTGAATGAATATTTCCTTTCACTTGGATACTTTTCCCTTCATATGTCCAACCACACTCCCTATTTCATTCTTTAGACTAGCCCCTGTCTCAGCTTTTTGTTATATTCCCTCCTTTTATACAACCTGTCTTTTTCTGGTTCTGTGGTGATATTGTATCCCCTCCAATTATTACTTCTTGTTTGTTACCAGTTAGTATTTTATGACTGTTTGATCTCAGGGCTCGGAGACTGTATGTCTGGATGAAGGAATTATTTCTATTGACTTAGAACAAGCGTTAATTACTAGATTTTACATGTAGAGAGTGGACCCCTGAGGGAGGGATAGAAGGTGAGAGAATACAGCAGTTGGTAATACCTAGAGCCTACCATCTGGTTCTTTTAGCCATAGCCCATGATATTCCCTTTGCAGGTCATCTGGGTATAAAACGAACAAAGAAACATATTATGCAGAACTTCTATTGGCCTGTAATTTCCAAAGATGTAACAGGGTACTGCAGGACCTGTGAGCAGTGCCAAAAGGTAGGCAAGGCAGGAGACAAGGTGAGAGCTCCTTTGATGCCTTTGCCTGTGATTAAGGAGCCATTTCAGAGGGTAGCTATAGATATTGTGGGGCCTCTGAGTACCCCAAGTTCCACAGGGAAAAAGTATATTCTAGTGGTAGTAGATTATGCTACAATATATCCTGATGCAGTGGCTTTGTCCTCCATTAAGGCAGAAAAGGTGGCAAATGCTTTGTTAGAGGTTTTCAGCAAGGTAGGTTTCCCAGAAGAAATACTGTCTGACAGAGGTGCCAATTTCATGTCAGATCTGCTGGATTATCTGTGGAAGTACTGTGGAGTGAAGCATCTGAAGACCACCCTCTACTATCCCTAGACTAACGGCCTTGTTGAGAGGTTAAACTCTACACTCATGTCCATGCTACGGGCATTTGCAGACCAGTTTAAGAGGGAGTGGGACAAATATTTACCCCATCTGTTGTTTGCTTACAGAGAGGTTCCCCAGGAATCCACAGGTTTTTCACCCTTTGAGTTGCTGTATGGGCATAGGGCGAGAGGACCTCTAGATTTAATTCGAGATGAGCTGGAAGGTGAGTGTGAATCTCATAAGGAATCTGATGTGGCATATGTCCTGAACCTCAGGACAAGGCTCCAGGAACTCTTGGGCTTGGCCCAGGAGAACCTGGCAGAAGCCCAACAACAGAAAAAGATATGATATGGCAGGAATCCTCGAGCAAGAGTGCATGCTGCAGGGCAGCAGATTATGGTTCTTATTCCTGTCAGACACAACAAGCTGCATGTAGCTTGGGAGGAACCCTACAAGGTGGTAAGAAAGGTAAGTGACATTAACTACATGGTAGAACTGCTAGGCAGGAGGCAGGGGCACAAATTGTACCATGTTAACATGATGAAACCTTACCATGATAGGGAGGCCCTTGTGCTGAGTATTTGCAGTGGATTGCAGGATGAGTCTGAGGGAGATCTGGTGAGTGATCTCCTCAGTGAGGCTCGGACTGACACCTCAGTGGAAGGTGTAGCAATGTCCCAGCAGCTATCTCCTACCTAGGTTTGAGAAATCTGAGCAGTGTTACAGGAGTTTGGGGACATGTTCACTGGGAAACCAGGGTGCACCCACCTGGTGCAGCACCAGGTGGATACAGGACCCCAAATGTCTATTAGGCAGGCCCCTTACATGGTGCCTGAGAGAGTCAAACAGACTCTGAGGGAGAAAATACAGGAAATGTTGGAACTAGGGGTAATTCAAGAGTCTAACAGTCCCTGGGCCTCCCCAGTGGTGCTGCTGCCAAAGAAGGATGGCAGCACAAGGTTCTGTGTGGAATACAGGAAATTAAAAAGTCACACAGTCAGATGCTTACTGCATGCCTAGGACAGATGAGGTCCTAGAGCAGCTGGGTGGGACTAAGTATCTTACCACCACTGATCTTACCAAGAGTTACTGGCAGGTGCCCTTGACTCCCTCTGCTAGATAGAGGCCAATCTTTATCACTCCTTTTGGCTTGTATAAGTTCACAAAGATGTCCTTTGGGATGAAAAATGCCTCAGTAACATTCCAGAGGCTGGTAGATCATATCCTAGCAGGAGCAGGGGGTCTTGCCTGTGCTTACCCAGATGATATTGCCATCTAGAGCCATTCCTGGCAAGAGCACCTTCAACATGTCAGGGAGGTGCTGGGCAGATTACAGAGGGCAGGGTTGACCATTAAACCAAGCAAATGTCAGGTGGGTATGGAAGAGGTCTCCTACGTGGGACATAGACTGGGGAGTGCTAAGATCAGGCAAGAATGTGCCAAAGTAGAAGACATTCAGGCATGGCCTGCACCTGTTACCAAAAAGCAGGTGAGGTCATTCTTAGGGACAGTAGGGTACTACAGAAAGTTTACCCCCAGTTATAGTACCATAGCTGCTCCTAAACAGACCTGACAAGGAAAAACAGGCCAGATAAGGTAGTGTGGAACCCAGTATGTGAGCAGGCATTCTAGAAACTTAAAGAAGATTTGGGAGGACCCCCTGTGTTAGCCAGTCCAGATTACAGCAAAGAATTTGTTGTGCAGGATGATGCTTCAAACCATGGGATTGGGGCTGTGCTTATCCAGATTTCTTCCGAGGGAGAAGAGGACCCAGTGACTTATCTCAGTCATAGGCTCCAACCTAGGGAGGAATGCTATGCAGCTGTAGAAAATGAGTGCCTAGCCATAGTGTGGGCACTGCAGAAACTTCAGCCTTATCTGTATGGAAGAAAATTTACTGTAGTTACAGATCACAATCCCCTAATACGGCTATACTGAGCCAGCCAGCAAAATTTCAAGTTGCTAAGATGGAGCCCAGGGTTGCAAGCATATGAAATGTCAGTGCAGCACTGCAGTGGGATTAGCAATGCCAATGCAGATGGGCTCTCAAGACAGGGAATGGGTGAGGTATATTCAGATAGACCTAACCCTCTCAAGCAACGTTTCTCAAGGGTCACTTGAAAAACTAGCTTGAGTTCTCGGGGGGGGGGGGGTGAAAAACTGAAAGGCTGCCAGCCCTGCTAGATAGAATTTTGTAGATAATTATATGTCATTGTAAATATTAATGTAATCCACAGACTGTTTTACAAATGTCAGAAAACTAAATGTAAGAAAAACTGTGTTATATGCTCTGAACTTCAAACATGTAACCACAGTGCACCCTGTTGGAAGAAAGTTGATAAAGTAAAGTATTTTATGACTGTTTGATCTCAGGGCTCGGAGATGGGATGTCTGGATGAAGGAATTATTTCTATTGTCTTAGGACATACATTAATTGCTAGATTTTACATGTATAATGTCTCTTATTGCTGTGGCTTCCTGACCAGATGCAAGCTTACTAAGAAATGTAAATTTAGAGTTTCTGGTAGCCTGGGAGCCAGAGAAGTGTCAAGAATGATGTAATCTAAAATGAGTCAGCAGTGATGTTATTATCAATAAAATGAGTCAGCAGTGATGTTATTATCAATTTAAGAGATCTCAAAGAGATAGCATTTTGCATTTGTCATCAGAACTGACATCACCAGCACTTGCTTGCCCTGTATTTAAGTAGGATCTTAGACTTTAGTATTTCTCTTAGAAATAGATAGAAAATAGTAAGATTAGACTAGCTGTTTTCTACATTTATGTCAGATTATCCTACAGTATCGTTTTAAAGTTTCTGTGTCTGAACTCTTGACTAGCACTGTGTGGAAGTGAGAATATTTGTCTTGTGTTTTTATTATTTATTATTAAATATTTTTAAACCTTTCAGCTATGGTTCTTTTGTGTAAGAGACAATTTAAGCTGTTGAGTTCTTGCATGTATTTAGTGATACTGTACTAAGCCCCTCCAAATAGCCTTAAAAGTTCTGGTCACACTTACTAATTGGATAACAGTATTATTACACAGTGAAATTGGTCACCTTTGGGAAGGGCCTTATAGTATCTGATAAGTAGGGGTTCTGGTGGCAGTGGATTACTATCTTATAGCCTGGGCAAAAGGAACATACCTGGTGAACCTGTGCCAACCTTCCTCAGGAGTGCCTGTGTGTTTGTATATAAATCATATTTTAAAGTGTGCATGTGTGTCAGCTAGTTGGGCAGGGACACGAAGCACTAGTTGGAACCCTGGCTAAGGACTCCACTCTATAGCTGTGCCAGTGGGGAGTCTTGTTGGGGATCTGGAGAGAAAGGGAGAAACCAACCCCAGACTGGCTGTGATCTCTGTGTGCTCTTAAGGGAAATTGTACTTTACTGTGTATGTACTTGTTATCTTCTCAATGTGCACGCCCATCACTGGTGTTAGTGATGCAGATTGAGGCTCCTTGATTACTGGGCCAGTGCACGGGCATCACAGCACCATCTACCCTTCCCTGACTGATGATCCATCTACCTAGCCCACTTTTTATCACTTTCTAAAATTGCTTCTCCTCCCCCCTTTCCTCCCCAGTTTTGTTGTTTATTTCTCATTTAGGTAGCCATAACACAGCATTATCTTTCCTTCTCTGGTTTTCAGTTTTGTTTCTTGTATTAGAGCAATGTCTCCTTCTACTAATTTTATTTGATGTATCCCCGAAGCTCCCCACACTTAACTGTATTTTCCTTGTTGTTTTTACACACCTCTTCCTGCTTTCCCAATTGCTGCCATCACTTCCAGTGTTCTCCACACTTTCACATT
Organism: Protopterus annectens; assembly: GCF_019279795.1. NCBI lineage: Eukaryota > Metazoa > Chordata > Ceratodontiformes > Protopteridae > Protopterus > Protopterus annectens. The sequence goes on from NC_056728.1 coordinate 1,963,973,794, forward strand.
GCACGCCAACACAGTATTGATGCCACAGTTCATTATATTACAGCAGTCCCATTGGTTGCACTTCCTTAACTACAGTTGCACACCCATCTGGTGCAGCAGCTTTACTTGTGTGAGAGTCCAACATTTTTTTTGTATTTGCAGTTTTACAGTTTTTTACTATGCTACGTACACACCACTGTTTCTGTATTTCACATTTGTCTGTGGGTTTTTCATTACTTTACTTTTCCTTGTTTCCCCTCATGCATTCGTTTTCATGCCACCCACTTATTACTTTATGTAGGCTGCATCCTACATGAGCTACAAAATGAACTGGCACCACATCTGTGTGCCCTGTTCAATCACAGCCTTACCTCAGGCTATGTCCCTAATGAATGGTGTACAGTCATTCCGCTCCATAAAGGGGGAGCAACTACAGCCCCTGGGAACTATGGCCCCATTAGCCTGATGAGTCTGATATGCATGGTGCGCATCATCATGGACCTGCTTAACAAAGATATAGGCGATCTCCAAACTCTTGACCCCACCCAGTTTGAATTTGTCAAGGGTAGATTCTGCCTGCTGAACCTGGTTGCCTTCTATGAGTTAGTCACCAAGGCTGTGGATGAAGGTAAGGCAGTGCATACAGCCTACTTCGACCTGGCTAAGGCCTTTGATATCATTCCCCATTCAGGTATCATTGATAAGCTCACCAAACTAGGCATCAATCCTTACATCACTGGGTGGGTTTGCAAATTGGCTCATAGACAGGACCCACAGAGTGAAAATTGCAGATTCCAAGTCAAATTGTCGACCAGTCACAAGTGGAGTACCACACGGCTCTGTCCTGGACCCTCTCCTGTTTGGCATCTACTTCTCAGAAGTCCAGGCCAACATAGAAGGACTTTGGCTGACCAAGTTCACTGATGACTGCAAGATAGGAGTCATTATCAACTCCCCAAGTGATGCAGACATCCTACAAAAGGGCCTCTCTTAGACCAATGACTGGTGTTGGAACCATGGCCTGATGCTTAACACCAAAAAATGCGTTATCATCCCCTTTGGAAAAACTCAATTCTCACAAATGACCATGTTGATGGGAGTCCACTGAACACTGAAGGGGCCATAAGAGATTTGGGCACCCAAGTCAACAGCCACCTCACCTTTGACCACCACATTGCCACTGTGGTCAGAAAGTCCTTCTACGTGGCACATCTTATAACCAAAGGTTTCTCATCCAGGAAGAAAGAGGTCTTCGTCCCTGTCTACTCATCCCTCATTAGACCAATCACCAAATATAACACCCCATTTGGCATGTATCTGACCAGACACCTACAACAGCTGGAGAGGCCACAAAAGTACCTCACAAAAAGTATCCTAGACCTTAAACACATTTCCTCCATGGGCTGACTCAAGTAACTTCAGCTGTTCTCAGTCTCTTATCATCTACTTAGAGGTGATCTCTGCTTGACTTACAAAGCCATGTCCAACCCAGCCCTACTTGAAATGCTACACCTAAAGAAATCCCAATCCCCCCCCCCCCCATGCCACATGCTTCAGAGATCACAACCTCATTACCACAATTAACAGAACATGCTGGAGGGACAGGTTCATCTCCCAAACACTGCCCATACTCTGGAATAAGCTTCCCATTCATGTCAAGCAGAGCACCTTGCTGGCCCTCTTCAAGAGAAATCTTGACAAGTGGATGGGTAACAGAAAGTTCACTCCAGGGATCATAACAGTTGCCCTATTGGATGGGGGCACTGTGAACTAACATCTGGTGGCACGTTGCCTGGGTATTTTTTTTGAGCTAAGCTTGTAAAGGCTCTAGGGCCATTAGCCTAGTACACACCTATGAACCTATGAATCAGTAATTACTTATTTTTGTAAGACTTGAAAAATAACCTTATGTATGCTGCAGTATTGAAAAATACATTGCTTACCTTGTATGCTTGCTCCTGTACCCCCTTTACTGCATTACCCATCTAAGCCTGTAAGTTGATTAATTTCCTCTGATTGTTCATAAATTCTGACTTTGTGTTCCCTGGGGTGTGTTCAGAAGGTAAGGATCTGCTTTATTTACTTTATCCTTTCTGCACTCTCCATACTCACCTGCCTATCAAGTTCCATTCCTTTCACTTATTTATTGCTTTATTTTCTCTGTGGTCACTTTCAGTTCCTTATGTAGTCCTGTCTTTTACCTCTTTGACTCTGTCATCCAATCTTAAATGCTTCTATCTTGCTGGTTTAGTCCCTCATTTATCCAGTAGTTCACATCTGAGTTCCCCAAACCATCCAATGACTTGTCTTCTTCCCTTTCAGCGTCTGATAATGAATGTCCTCCCAGTGTGTCTGTTTCACCTGCCCTACTTCTAACATTGCTTTCCCAGTCAAAGACTTGTAGATGATGCAGATTTTTACTATCCAGCTGGTTTAGTTGTTTGTGATACTTTAACTGAACCATTCCCCTTCTGACTGTACGTCTAGAATTGCAGGGTATTTCAACCATGTGGAAGTTCCATTCCTTCTTGGTTCATTTAATATCTCCAGCATAGCTTTCCATCTCTTATAGAAGTAATCTGACTAATTAGTGACCAGCTTTACGAGCATCCCTGCAAATGGGATAACTTTAAGTTTTTTTGCTTACCTTAGAGTTTAATTTGTTTATGGCATAAGAATGGAAACATGCTTGGATGTGCCTTCTGCTACTGCTACTTGTCACTGTCCCAGTCTGTGCATTCTGTCTATTAGTGTTCCTTTTTCCATAATAGCTGCATTACCGATTCTTCTGTTTGTTGTTGCTCACTCTCTTTCTCTCTCATATTCTAATTATACTGACGTTACTCCTTGAGCAATTTTCAAGATCATCCATCTTTTCTCTGTCTTTTGATTGTCTGTCAATTCCTACATTTTGTGAATCTGTTCTTGCAGCTCAGCTTTAATTGCTGCTTTATCTTCCTCCCGATCTTACTGCTTACCTTGCTTCCTATCTACTTCTGTTGCTCTTCTATTGTTTGTTTCAAGGACCTCGCATCCTGGCCTACTGTGATTACCTTTTGAAAGAAAATGCACAATTTCTCCTCCTTATTTGCTTCTTTAAAATCGTACATCTGTTCCTCCCTTTGTTCCTGCTTACACAACCTTTCTTCTGTTTTTTTTGGAAATGCTATTTTTATGCAGATTTTTATAGGCCCTCTCTAGAGCTCTGGGCTGGGTTGGGCTTTCTATAACCCACACCACAGGAGTTTTCTTATTTTGCGCCATAAGATACATTTTTCATGGTCATGTGACTCTGGTTTACTTACCTGTAGATTAAATGAACAATGTGTATCAGGTGATTTATGAACAGATATCAATGTGGTAGGATTATGTTCAGGTCAGACATTAACATGGAAGATTAACACTGTCATTTAAGGATAGGAAAGAGATACCCACTAAAATAAGTTATTAAGTAATAGGTAGATAAACACAATGCAAGCTCGTAGATATCCATAATGCAAACTCATATCCTCCAGGGATAGGCTGAGAGGCCATGAAGTCTTACATCAGAGGTGGTACTATCAGCAATGATGCATATCAGACTAAACAAAAGAAAGATGATATGCACAGCCTAAGGGGTTCTAATGCACCTATAGATTAGAATGAGGAGTGTTTGTCTGCAAAGGTGCAAATTAGGAAATATTTCAGACACCTTGAAAGTAGATTGGACACTTGGTTATGAAGAAAGCATAACTAGATGCTGCAATGGCAGGTGATGCCTAGAGAGGTGTAGCTGACAAGTTAGGCTGTCAGTTTATATGCAACCTATTCTCATTACTCCACTGTACCAAGGAGAGGGTACAGTAATGACCAGGCCACAACTGTAAGGGACTAAGAGGCTTATTATGTATGCTGTATGCTGACCATGACTTTATAGTTACTATGGTTGAATGGCCCAGGTAACTTAAGTCTAGCTAGATGACAGCCTGTTTAAAAAAGACTATCAATACCCTTCTATCTAAACTGGTTCTACAAGGCCTAGATGCCACACTGACAGTTAATAAACCTATTTTGTTGCTAAATTTTATTAAGCTTCCAATAAATGTTATGTCAGGCAAGGTCATTCTCTGGCTGTTAATAATACATGTATGGAATTTATGCTGGAAGAAGATCCATTAACCAATGGAGGCTGCTGTATGCTTGCAGAGGGAAGGCAGCCATGTCCTGTATGGTGTTTACTCTTCTGTATATTTGTAAGGCTTCTGATTTCTAAGGACATAACTACTAATGGTTGAAACAAATGCTGTATAAACCACAAACTGCCATATTTATTACTGACACCACCCTTAGTCCTCTTTGAATCGGGTAAATTCTAATACAAGACAAAAATGCTCCTGGTATCCCCCCTTATGCTTCTGGCTACTTGTAATGATGGGTTCACTGATCTGATCATTCAGCTGGTGCAGTTAATATGCTAATGGGGGTCCACTACTGAATTTTGAAATTTCAAAACATCAAACCTCTGATTACCGAAGCCCAGAGGATCGAGGTTTTGAAATATCAAAACTAAAAAAAAAAAAGTTAAAACATATAATTTCATGTTTTTGTAGAGGGGCTGTGCCCCCCACCCCTGCTACTTGAATATACTAACTCCGAGATCACACTACAGTGAAGAGAACAGAAAAGTTTCCATTCTGTACTGTACGGCGATCTCCACTGACAAGTTTTGGTATTTCAAAACCTTGATCCTCTGGACTTCGGTAATCAGAGGTTCGATGTTTTCAAATTTTGAAATTCGGTAGTGGACCTGCTAATGGCAGTGTCCTGGTTCTTACCATTCCCAGATCAAAGCTTCACAATTTGTTGCAGTTCTGCCTCTTACCAAGATCATATTCGTTGTTCAAATACACAATGTTTGGTCTGGAACTGTGCTACTTATTAGGGATCTTAATAGATGGGTCTCCTGATTCTCTACTGCTGATACCCCCCACCAAAGATCTGGCTCTTAACATTAGCAGAATGCATAGTCTTACACAGCTATCAGGGTTTGTTGAGAAATAGTAAGATGAATTTATCCTTCACATGGGGATATTACACGTTCATATGTTCACAAGTAAGTACTAGAATAGCTGCACTTGCTGGCCATTTTAAGCCTAGCCAATTTCCAGGCTCGAAATAGCTTATCCCATTTGGTTATAAATTGCCTTTACCCATCCCATGGTTGATAATTATATATTACCCCAATGAGAATAATGAGAATCATGCCATAGATAATTTGAGAGGACCCATGCATGGGATAAAGCATTTGGAAGCTGCATCTATCCATTATAGAACAGGGGGTAGTCCTGGGGTACATTTTCTATTTCCCATCCATAGATCTAAGTTGCAATTGAAAGTAGAAAGGGATGAACTTTGTTTTGGGGGAGTCTGTTGCACAGCAGTGGTATCCTGTGTGAAATATACCTGCCTACGTGGTATACTTGGGTATTAAAAGAAAGCCCATAATGTTTTCTACATAAGCAATGTGACGTTATGTAAATATCATAAGAATTAGAAACTGGTAAATTATTTTATTCTTACACTGTGTTGTTAGGTTATTTTCTTTACAACAAATATTCCAGTTAACAAGAACTTGTAAGCATTTTCAAGTGCTGTTATGATTATAATGAACAAGTAGGATGAAGTGGACATGCACTTCTGATAATGTATTTTGTCTAAAGTTTGTAGAATTTCTTAATGAAAATGTTCTACAGGAAAAAAATAAATCTCTCTGCAGCCAGCAAAATGGAGTCAGGCTAGACTTTCTTGTGTACCAAAACATTTCAAAAACTTCTAACCCGTTCTTTATTCCTTTGGAAAGTAGGACATGCAGTACTGTAGCCATGGTAACTCAAATACGTATAAATACTCAAAGAAGAAACATAATGAACATGTAGGCCATTTCTCAAAAGGAAAAAAATGCAAACTTGAGGGTTGGTTGCATTTCTATAATTATTTCATCTATACAAGACACTTAATAACCTAGTGGGGTATTTGCTTTCCCTGTGGTGCAGAGTGCTGTTCAGAATTTTATGACGCATCTAATGTGCCTTTTCTCAAAGTTATGTAATGGCACATGAATGCATTATGCTAAAATAAGACTCAAATTCAAACATAATATCCAGCATACACTCGGAAAACACTTCTTAACAGTACCATCTACATCTGAAGCAGCTGTTAGAATGACCAATAAGTTTGGATTGCTAGAATAAAAACATAATTTAACCCATTATTTAAAAACATTTTACCGAGGAAAATACTTAACACTTTAGTGTCATTCTCACTAAAGATCTTTATGGTCAAATGTATGCGTTTCTTTCTTGTTTACAAGAAAAGACATACAGGGCGATTCAATAAAGCTTACATGATAATTTTTACCATGTGTGGATCGTGGCACAATACGCACACAGGAGTGAAAAGTTTTAGATTCAGTAAGCTCTGAATAGCAGCGCTCATTCACATGCAAATATGGAAACTTTTGTGGCATGCAAATCACAGCATAAGTAGTTGAATTTCAAGCTAATAAAGCAAATCAACAAGGTGAAGTGATTCAACAACCTTTAAAGCAACCATGCATACTGTTTGTCTGTGTTGGACATGTATTCCAAAACTTTCCAAATACAGCTACAGAAAGGAGTCTACAAGGAAACAAGAGCAATTAAAAGCTCTTACATTTGTACAGAACTGCCCTTAACATGTAACACCACACATACTATGACCTAATTACACAGTGTGAATGTTAAAATATTAGTGTAAGAATCATAATAATTCCTTTTAAGTGCCATGACATAAATGCAGCTTCGCTCCCCCACCTCCAAATGAAGAATATACTTGTAAGTAAGGCAGGCAGCTAAAATGTGTAAACCTCCATGAAACAGAGTATTATACTGTAGTATATGCATATGCAGGATGTAGCTGATGGATTACAGTATTCCTCTGCTAGAGCACTGGGCTCCCGTGTAGTTCCCCTACCTACACGGTTACTAACCATATAGATTCCGGGCTGTCAGCATGGTGAAGATGCAGATGAGGTCAAAACTCATTTGAATTGTTGAATCTCAAAAAAGAGTAACCATGTAGGGATGTTTGATTCGTGTAAGCACTTCTATAGTGTTTGTGTTGAATGCATGGCAACAGTGACTGCTGACATCAGGGATGTGTGTCAGGTTACACTTGCATAGGTGAACATGTAGGGCTGTGAATGGTGAAAGTGCATGTAAGCAGTACACAATTCTAAGTTCTGTGTCATCCTCTTTAGTGTTCATTAAAATGTATCTGATCTGTTGGCATTAATTTAAAATTGTATTTTTTAATTTTTGCCATTGTTTGTGAGATGCGGTGCAACCACAAGAAACAGAGGAATGAATGTCAGGTTTCTCTGTGTTGTTATGTAACTATTCCTATGGCAGCACATGCATGTGATAAAGCTGGACTATAAATGGTCCTGGATTTGATTACAGGGTGTGCAATCTTTTCTTCACTTTTTATGGTCCATGTTTGCACAATATCCCGCGTACAGACAAACTATCAATTATGCCTATGCTTACCTTATTTAAGAGAAGGTGTGTGCAGGTGCACATAGAGCACTAATGAGCAAGTAACAGGTGTGTTTAATAGATACTATTTATAGCATAAGCAGGTGAATTGCATGTTAATCAACCAATCCAACACAGGGGAGCTTTCCAACAATGTATAAAGTATCCATGTAGCCTACATCATGGTTTTTCCTTTATCCTTCAATACCACTGGAGTAGAGACAAGGAACTTTTAACTGATACAATGCCAGGGGCTCCTGCAGCTATTCCTCATCTGTGTGTGCTAGAGGCTTAAGCCAATGCTGCTGCTGCTGCTGCTGCTGACAATAGGCCTGGGCTGAGAAAGAGAAGAGTGTTCAGGCACAGGGTAACCTTCCAGGTGCTACATGAGAGGGAGACTGTAGAGCACTACAGGGTGGACAGGGACATACTACAAGAACTCACTGAGAGCTCTGCTATCTTCAACTCAGAGCCAGCACCAATCAAGGCGAACCCATCCCAGTGGAAACTAAGGTATGTGTAGCCCTTAGAATATTAGCTACTGGTACTTTTCAAAGACCAACTGGGGACATGATGGGGGTGTTACAGGCATCAGCCTCCAGGATCCTCCACCAGTTTCTAGATGCAGTGCTTATACATGCCAGTGAGCACATATTTTTCCCCATAGTTCTGAAGAGACCATCAATGATATGCAACTGTTTCACCATTTAGCACACTACCCTAAAGTATTGGGTGCCATAGAGTGCACTCATATACACTTTAAGGCACCACCTGGTGAGCAGGGTAGAATCTACATTAACTGCAAGGGATACCACTCCATCAACTGCCAAGTCATGTGCAATGCCCAGGGAATTATCTTGAATGTGTGCACTGGCAACCCTGACAGTTATCATGACTCCCATATTTGGTGCATATCACAGCTGTAGATAACAGAAATCCCAACGTCAAGAAATAATCTTTATTCAGCATGCAAAGCTTTCAGGTCCACACCCTTTTTCAATACTAAAACACATTAAACTCAGCACAATCAGACTTTTAAAATAGGAGCAAGACTATCACATGACTACAGCCAGCAAATCATGTGGTAGTATATAAAACACACAGTAGATTATGTGAATATAAGAAAATGTCTAATAAAAATTATATAAATATACGCTTATATACAATATACAATGCAATATAAACAGTGCAATATAACTAAAGCAATCTAAAACTTTCTTAAAAATTCTTGAAAAATTTAATATTCAGTATATTATAGTTTTACCAAAATGGCTTTTAGAGTTATAGCAGTATTGAGACCAGGTGGAACATCTGCAGCTAATCGCAATATCCACTCATATTCTTTAGTCTCAAGTAGGTTATTTAAATCACCCCCATAAAGATCTATGAGCTACATTGTCAAAGGAAAAAACTTCAAAGACCAATACACGTAAGGTTCAGTTAAGGCACATTTAATAACTTGCAGCAAGCAGACAAAAACATGCAAATACAGGATTTTGCCTAACTACTAACAGGAAGTATGCTATTCTTATACTGTTTTACAAGACATGGCCTTCTATAGCTGACGTAATCAAACAGAACTTTCAGTATTGTTCTACAGCAGATGTTACCCAGATTTTCTGCTGACATGACTAGATTTGTGAGAAACTTTGGGGACTGACCCGTTACATGCTTCTATTGTATAGTTCTAATGCATGTGTTCCATTTCAAGGTACTTTCCTAGCTCAGACACAAGCAAATGCTGATTGCAGTTCATATTTTCAAGCAGTCTTTGTTCTAATTATCTGTAGCTTCTGCAGCTATGTATTTTCTCACAGCACAAGCGGAACTCCTTGTCTAAGTTTCATAACATTTATACAAGTGGTATTGTTCTATTCATTATTTTCCTGACACAAGCAGAAATCATCTGCTTCTCAGTAAATTTCCAAGGCATAAGCAAAGATTTTAGCTGCGCATATTTCCTGACAATACAAGGTCAGAAAGCTTCTGCAATTTGTACAGATTTATGCAGTGTAAAATAGAATAAATGTGTTAACCCTTTTCAAGCTCTAAATGCACTAAGCACATTACTAATACATATACTAATACATATTTTTCTGACATTTCCCCCCTTTTAATACTTTTATTCTACTTTCAAAATAAGCATCAACAGTTTTTTTCTTCTCCTAACCTCTTCCTACTCAGGATTTGCAGTTAAGAGAGTCATTCAGTTTAAACTTATGAAAGCATTTCAGTTTTTCAATAGTTCTTCAAACTCAGCACTTTGATATAAGGTCTCAGAAACTGACATGTATATAAAGTCTTTAATTAGTCTTTTCATGCAGGGGATGCCACAACAAACACATACTCCCAGTAGGAGCATTCCTACAAAAATGGCAATCAGGATGTTCATTAGGATGGTACCCCACCCCCCCAAACCATTTCTGGAAAAAAGTCCGTCAGTGAGTTTGGGCCTGGTTTGGTCATGGCCGACACTTGCTGAATTACCTCAAGATGATTGTCTATCTTGTGTTTATGGTCAGGAATATATGAACAGCACTCTTACTGGATTAAAGCGCAAGTACCACCTCTCGCTGCTAGGGTGAAGTCGAGAGCCATGCGGTTTTGAAGCACTACAGTTCTCATGGCATTCAATTCATCAGTCACCAATTCGAGAGTGGAAAAAGTTGTGTTCCTCATTACTTCGAGAAATTGATTTCACTGTTCCATATGCTGGTAATATGCCTGCCCACGATATAACACTATCACTCAAGTCCATATGTGTCAGTCCATTGCCTATAGAATAATGTTTTTTCCAACGTGCATCGATTTGTCCCACTGGATTTACAGGTTTCTTGATGATCTCTCGGACATTTAAAATTTTTCCTCGAGGCAAAACTGCAGTGTGTCGTATGGCCGGAACCAGGTAACCCAAAAAACAACTGCCGGACCAATTCTCAGGTAACCATTTGTATGCCTTTCTGCCACACACAAAATAACAGTCCTCTACTTTAGTAGTAACCTTACTGTGAATATACACTCGCCCTGCATGAAACATTTTTCTATCAATTATAGACAGTTGTTTATAAAGAACAGAATTATGTTTTACTTCATCAAGTGTTTTGCGCATCAAGCCAAGAAATGAATCATAGTTTGTATTACAATAAAAATCTACATTGTTACCTTTAGTGTAACATTTATAAGGAACAGTCACATTGCAATTGCTCCAACCCACCTGAACAGTAGCATTTTTATAAAAACACACAGTTCCCTTTTGTGGAACAGACAAGTGCAATGCTATTTTATCTTGCGATGTAATGGTTGAGGTATCATAATTCAAATTTTCCCAGGTCTCATTGACCCCTAGAGGGACCGTAGTAATAACCCCCCGTATGCTGTCGGCAAAGCTGTGCAAATCCAACAATTCGAAACATTGAAAGTCTCAGCATACACATATTTAATTGCCTGGTAAGTGTTAAAGTTTGGATGCCAGTCCATGAGTAATGCTTCATGTTTATTCAGGTCAGTCTGTGTGGCTGGGAAAAGGAAAGGCCACAGCAAAAAGATTATTGTCACTAGTACAGTTAACAGGATGATTATGCAATACTTCTGAGGAAAGGGTTGTTCTGCATTCCTGTTTCTTCTGGACTCTATCATTTTTACTCTTGGCATGTGACAAGATTTTTGTCCAGTTCAAAGTTTTCGACTAGTTTGCAGTGCGTCAGGTGGATCCAGGAGGCACGGTCTGCTATCTTGACTGCAGTGGGTGTCGACAGAAGCACTTGATATGGACCTTCACACTTTGGTGACACCCAATTCTTTTTCTTTATTGTCTTCACCCAGATCCAGGTACCTGGGACCACTGCTACTTCTGACGGTCTGGTTTGTTCTTTATCTGAAACAGAATTTGCCTGCAACAAATGTTTAGAATTTAACAGATTTCTCATGTACTCTGCGAGTGTACAGTCGGCTTCCTGGTCTGCGGGCATGAGAGGTTTCCACTGAGGTATATAATAAGCCCTTCCAAATAGTTTTTCAAAAGAAGTCAATCCTTTTGCATTCGGAACAGTTCTCATGCTCACCAGTGCCAGGGGCAGACAGTACACCCAATTGCTCTGCGTTTCTACTATTAACTTCCTTAGCTTACTCTTTAAAATCCCATTATGCCTCTCTACTAGCCCTGCAGATTGTGGGTGGTACGCACAATGATTTTTTAAAGAAATATCAAAATGTTTACTTAACTGTTGTATGGTCTGGTTTATGAAGTGTGTGCCGTTGTCACTGTAGATCCTTTCTGGAATGCCGAATCTTGGAATGATTTCTTTAACGAGAATTTTCGCCATGGTTGCCGCATCTGGATTTTTAGTCGGAAAGGCTTCCACACATCTGGAAAACATATCTACAATGACAAGACAATACTTCTTATTTTCACATTTATTCAATTCTATGAAATCCATACAGATAGTATGAAACAGATACGGTGGTGTAGGGAAACTCCCTTGCTTGGACTTTAACGCCCCTTGTGCATGATGTTTATTACAAACGTGGCACATCGAACAAAATTTTTTAGAGTAGTTTAAGAATCTGTATGTTGTGAACACTTGGTTTACCAGCTGTACCATCCCCACTGTTGAGACATGGCACTGCCCATGGCTCAACAAAGCTGCGTATCTAAACAAATTAGATGGCAATATCGGTTTCACTTCTTTAGAGATGTACAGCCCCTTTTCGAGAATTGCTCCTCGTTTTACCCATCTTTGTTTTTCAGCTTGCGTAGTAAGTGTCTGCATTGTCTTTAAAATTTCTACATCTAAAATCTCAGAGGGTTGTAATTCCTCATTCGAAAGAAATACTTCTGAAGCTGCCTGCTTTGCAGCTGTATCAGCTCTCACATTACCTTTTGAAATCCTATCCTGTTGCTTGGTATGAGCTGCGCATTTACAAATAGCTACTTTCTGAGGTAACTGAATAGATTCTAAAAGATCTAAAATAAACTGTGCATGATTGATTGGTTTGCCAGTAGATGCTATCACTCCTCGATTTTTCCACTGTTGTGCAAATACATGTACAGTAGAGAAAGCGTACTGGTTGTCAGTAAAAATGTTTACACATTTACCCTTTGCTAAGGTACATGCCCGTGTTAAGGCAATCAATTCTGATGCCTGTGCAGATAAATTGTGTGGTAAAGATTTTGCTTCTATAATGTCAGTATCAGAAACTACTGCATATCCTACTAGGTTCTGTCCTGCAGGACCCCTTTTGCACGAGCCATACACGTAGTATGTCACCTCCGCATCATCCAAGGGGACATCCGTGAGATCTTCTCTAGGCAGTGTCTTTTGCTCAATCACCTGCAGGCAGCTGTGTGGTGTGCCATCTGCAGGGGTTGAGAGCAAGTTAGAAGGGTTCAAAGTCGTACATCGTTCAATTGTCATATGAGGTTGGCTCAACAATATAGTCATATAGGAAAGATGCCTAGCAGGGGAAAGATATGCTACCTTCTCTTGCAGTAAAATAATCATGACTGCATGAGGCACTCTCAGTGTGAGAGCGTGGAACAAAACTACTGAGGCCGAAGCCTATACTGCCATTGCAGCTGCAACTACTGCTTGTACACAGTGAGGTAAAGACCGTGCCACTGGGTCCAATTGTGATGAATAATAAGCAATAGGGCGTTGCTTGCCCCCCTGCTGCTGTGTTAACACTGATGTCATATAACCTTGCTTACAATCTACAGTTTGGAAAAAACGTTTATGATAGTTTGGTAATCCCAAAACTAATGAGGATGCTATTAACTGTTTCGGTTTGCAGAAAGCAGATTCTGCTTCTGGTGTCCATTGTAACAAATCCTGTGCTGCCATAGGCTTTTTATAAATCAGGTTAGTCAGTGGTGCAGATTCCAAGGCATAGTTTGGAATCCAGCTCCGACAAAAATTAGTCATACCCAGGAAGGACATAATTTCCTTCTTGGTAGTGGGTTTTGGTGCTTGTAAAATCGCTATTTTTCTGTCCTCATCTAATGTCCTACCCTCCTTGGATATTACATATCCTAGGTATTTACCTTGTTTTTTCCAAAGCTGTAGTTTATTTTTATTTACTTTATGTCCTTCAGTGGCTAAAAATTGTAACAGCGCTATGGTATCTTCTTTGCAATCTTGCTGGGTGGGGGCCGCCAGCAGGATATCATCAACATAAAGTAAAATCTGACTACCTCTCGGTGGGGTAAATCCCACCAAGTTGCTTGCCATTTCTTGTGAGAATATTGTCGGACTTTCACAATATCCCTGTGGTAGTCACATATATGTATACCTTTTCCCCTGAAATGTGAATGCAAACCAATACTGGCTGTCAGGGTGTATTGGTATCGAGAAGAATGCATTGCTGATATCTACCACAGAAAAATATTTCTGTTGAGGTTTTAAATCATTCAACAGGGTGTGTGGGTCTGGCACTGTAGGTGCCCTTGGCATTACTGTGTCATTTACAGCTTGTAAATCATGGACCATACGGCACTCTCCATTTGCTTTCTTAACAGGAAATAAGGGCGTGTTACATGGTGAATCAGGAGATTCCACCAGCACCCCTTACTTAAGTAAAGCTACTATAATAGGTTTGATTCCTACCTCTGCATCTTTTCTTAAGGGATACTGTCTTTTCGGTGGTCTAAATGCTGACTTTGGCGCAATAGTAACTGGTCCCACTGTACGAATAAGTCCTACATCTGACTTTCCTGTTGACCAAAGGGTTTCTGGTATATTCTGTAAGGCATTCTCTTCCTCCTTTAATAGGAGTGCTAATCAGCTGTCCTTGCTAGACTGCAAGTGTACAGCTGGGTGGGTCTGAGTTATCCAATTCAGTTTCTGCCTTTGTATTCCTTGTTCTGACAGTTCTAACTCTGTCTGCATCTCCCACCTCGTAGCCTTTTTCTCCTAGGTCTATCCATTTTACATTCTTGTCCTTAGTTAAGCTAACATGTGGTAATCGATTAGATTTGTAAAGTGCAAAGAATTCCTGGGGCAATGAACAGCTGGCTATACTGTTCCCTTCTGTGTCCCAGTACAGATTACGTAATATCAATCTGTTTGCACGATTTCTGAACAATTCTTGCTCATATTCCTTATCAGGTCCTGGTGTGTTACAATAATACCGAGTACAGTGCAACAAATGCTGTTTATCAATGTCAAGGGAGGGGAACTTGCTGATGGCTACGTTCATCAACTCTTCGGTTACTGCCCTTGGACCAGTTGTAGCCAAGTCCTGGCTGTACCAATGAAACATTTCACCCTCCGATTGCACTGCAAAGGTATCAATTTGTCACTGTGCTTCCATACCCTGCATAGTCGGGACTACTGCTATGCTAAATAGCTGCATAAGGTCTCTGCCCAAGAGATTTACCGGGCATTTTGCAATAACAACAATTTTGCTTTTCTGGGTCAATCCTGAAACAGGATCAGTTATTGCAATATTATGGGAGAGGGGCTCCCGATACAGCTGTCCATTAGCTGCTTTCACTAGTATGTAATCAGATGACTCTGAATTCTCTGGCAGTTTGGAGGGATGTATCAGGGTCCGTGATGCCCCTGAGTCACACAAGAATCTGACTTCCCTCCCTTCTACCAGGAGTGTAACTTCTGGTTTCATGTCTGCTAAATAGAGCTCTAAGCTCAATAAAGCTAAATCCAACATTTCATTTTCTTCACTATCCATAACTTCCTGCACTTCCTCCATTCCTTCTGTCACATTCTCTACTCCCTCTATCACATTTTTATTTGTCATATCTCTGGTATCCCCTTCTAGTGATTTCTGACTATCATATAGTCGTCCTCACCCTCCTTGTCTTCTGTGGTTGCCTTCTTGTTTTTCTTGCAATCCCTTGCCAAGTGTCCCTTTTTACCGCATTTAAAACATTCACCCCTTTTCTTTCGCCCTTCAAAGTCCTCTGATCGCTGATCAGATTGTTTGTTTCCCTGGGCATTTCTCTTGCCCTTTTTCCTGGACTGTACTACATAAACTTCTGCTCCATTTTCTACAGAAAATACTTGGGCTTTCTTTTTCTTTTTGCTATTAAAATGCCTTTCGGCATGCCTAGCATATTCAAGTAATGACTGTAATCTGCTTGTATGATGATCTACCATGTGCTTTGTAATAAAACTGCTTATGGGTGCAATACTGCCTCTCAGAAATGCATTCTTTAGCTGCTGCTCATATGGGGAATCGTGTATCTGATCTTCAGGAACCTGCATTCCACAATGGTTATTAAAACATTCTAACAGTCTGGCATAATATCTGTCAACAGTTTCGCCTTCTTGTTGGATGCATTGATTAATGCAAGTCCAGTCTGCCCTAGGCTTCCATTTCTCAGAGATACGGTCTGTAAGACCTTTCACTCTGTTGACTAGTTCTGCGCTGCTATGTGGGAGGGGCCTGAGCGCAGCGTCACGGGGATTCCAGTCACCACTAATCATGTGCCAATCTGGTCCCACAATTTGTCTGACTACTTTTTCTACCTCTTCTCCATTTAAATTATAACTTAGCCTCATTCCTTGCAAATCTTCTAAGAACTTTCTAAAATTAACTTTTGGATGGGGAATTCCCTCAGTGGCTTTCCGGATGTCTTCCGGAGTCCAGGGTCTTTACACTAGAATAGTTGGGTCCTGACCTTCTTGCCCTGCCTGAGGATTAGGCACTTCTATAAGTGGGCATATTTCTTCTTCACTCATAGATCATGAATTCCTACCCATTTGATATAGCTCAATGTCCCCTTTTGAATTACCTGCCCGTGTTCGAGACCTGGTCTCGACGGGATCTCTAATAAATGGTTTTGCTTTTGTAGTGTCTCTATTTACAGTGACAGCAGGATATCGCAGGGGTGGACTAACTTGTTCACTTGCTTTATATTCTGGTAAGGGAAGCAGAGGGGCTGATGCTATTACTAAGTTATTGTCCTCCTTATCTAAAAACATTGCTTTTGAATTATTACTTTTTTGTTCCCTATGGTTTACTTCCTCAATCCACCTATGTGCCTGAGGAATTCCTAATTGACGTTGCTTTTTTATCCGAATCAGTTTTAAGCTGTTTGACAAGTTTGATAAGCAAGGGTTTTTCTAATTTACCATCAAATTCATACTTATTAACCCATTTTGAATAGTATTTAATATTATCAGCACGCTGTGACTGCATGTATTTCGCGTCTTCGGTTAACAGCGGATTTTGGGATCTTTTTGAGCAATTATTACTCATTCTGTTCTGTCCTTTTAATCATTACATAACTCCTTATTTTTTAATGTGGTACCACAGATTTTGTTATAGTCTCTTCAGAATGACTGCCTACCTGCTCTGTTTCCCTGATCTATGACAAGACAGCAATCTTTTTTGTCCCTGACTTATAAAAATATAGTCCTGACAAAAAACAATGCAAATCTAGATCCTGATCTGAAACAGAAAAAAAGGTAGATTCACCTTACCTGAGCCTTCGTGATTGATCACCTGGTTCATGTAAACCCGTCCTTCAGTCGCAGATCAGAAAGTGGCTGGCCTCTTTTGTATGACAATTCAGTCGGAGGGCTTTTCAAATAAGAAGAACCAATGTGGTTTCTTCCCCGTACGGTTTCAAGCCACCTGGCCTGTCTGATTCGAGGCAAAGTGAGGATTTCTGGTCCGAAGGACCAATCTATCAAAGGAAAAAACTTCAAAGACCAATACACGTAAGGTTCAGTTAAGGCACATTTAATAACTTGCAGCAAGGAGACAAAAACATGCAAATACAGGATTTTGCCTAACTACTAACAGGAAGTATGCTATTCTTATACTGTTTTACAAGACATGTCCTTCTATAGCTGACGTAATCAAACACAACTTTCAGTACTGTTCTACAGCAGATGTTACTCAGATTTTCTGCTGACATGACTAGATTTGTGAGAAACTTTTTGAGAAAAACAACCTGGCCTTGGTGGGGACTAACCCGTTACAAGCTTCTATTGTATAGTTCTAATGCATGTGTTACATTTCAAGGTACTTTTCTAGCTCAGACACAAGCAAATGCTGATTGCAGTTCATATTTTCAAGCAGTCTTTGTTCTAATTATCTATAGCTTCTGCAGCTGTGTATTTTCTCAGAGTACAAGCGGAGCTCCTTGTCTAAGTTTCATAACATTTATACAAGTGGTATTGTTCTATTCATTATTTTCCTGACACAAGCAGAAATCATCTGCTTCTCAGTAAATTTCCAAGGCACAAGCAAAGATTTTAGCTGCACACATTTCCTGACAATACAAGGTCAGAAAGCTTCTGCAATTTGTACAGATTTATGCAGTGTAAAATAGAATAAATGTGTTAACCCTTTTCAAGCTCTAAATGCACTAAGCACATTACTAATACATATTTTTCTGACATACATCTATTACCCTAAATTTAAACTTATGGCTATTGTCAGTGCTTATAATGTGTTTACTTATTGCATTCTTATCATTATTCCTCCATACGTCTGACTTATGTTCTATAATTCATTCCTTTAATGTTCTAGTGGTTTTAGCCACATAGAAAGAGAGACATTGAATGAAGGTTGCCAAATAAACCACATTAACACTAGTACAATTTGCTGTCACTTTAAAATTATATGTCACATTTGTGGTCAGGTGTATGAAAGTTTCACTGCCTTTATATAAAATATCAGTGCAGCGGGAACAGTCCATGCAGTTGAAGGTGCCAACCCTCATTTCTAACTGTGGTGTATATTTAAAGTCTTTATAACACAGTTTACTTTTCAAATTTCTCAAGTTTCTATATGAAAAGTACAGCTTAACACCCAAGTATTTCCTTAATCTCAGGTGAAGCCATTAATATTAGCCAATTCCTTTCGATAATTTGTTTTACAAGGAGTGTTCTGACATTATATGTCATGACATATCTGATTTTCTCAATTCCTAAGGTAACATTTATTTTAGGACTGTCATAGTCTTCTTTGGCACTAAAGATAGGTTTAAGTGTCAATGTTCTCTCCCTTATAACTCTCTCACTCATCTCTAACACCTGTTGACGGCAATATCCACTCAATAAAAATTAATTCTTCAAGTCTTCCAATTGTGATAGGAAGACAAAATCATTTGTATTTAGTCTACTAACCCTATTAAATTGTGCTGTCATTATTCCTTTAAAGACATGTGGAGCATGCATGCTACATCTATTGAGATACCTCCCTGCATGTACCTGTTTCTTATGAATACTAGTCTCTAGGCCACCATGTTTCAACTCTAACTGTAGATCCAAGAGCACAATATCAGTTTCAGAGTATTCCATCTTGAATTTGAGGAAAGTGGTGGTATTATTCAAGTAAGCAATGTATTCATGCAATTCATCAAATTAAGATGTTGTCAACAGTTTAATAAAAAACTTGAACTGTTGCAAAGGAAAGTGAGTACCAACAAGCGCCTTCAATGGCAGCACTTTAGTTTTCTGACTTACCTGGATATAGGCATTGTCCCACGAGGCTTACGAGTCTTAAAGATGCCATCTTATGGCAATGCATATCCAGAACTTCTCAAACGCTGGCAACAGCTTAATTTGAAGCTGAGCCTTGATTACATGGCTCTGATGAATGACTTTTTCCTAGACATAGAAAATGGATTGAAGGAAGAAATAGTGAATATGGAAAATGTATTGATGGAGATGTCCTGTTTTCCTAATATGCTTGTAACATATCAAAAGATGATTGCTAGACTACAACAACTAAGTGGCTTGAAGCAGCTAAAAAACAGAAGCTATTGAGAGATATAATGGATTTCCAAAAAGGCCATATATTTTCTTGGCCGAGACCGGACTCTCAGAATAATATAAAATTTAATTATCATAAGACTAATTCTTTGAATGAGCTTGATGACTTCCCGGAGATGACAGCAGTGTCATCAGCCGATCAGAATGTGGTTACCATAGAATCCACCACCATGTTGGTGGATTCAGTGAAGGATATGCCCACAACCTCTATCATTTCAGCAGTAAACATGGCGGATGATGCAAGCTCTAGTATGCGGCATACTTCAGGGACAATGGAAGTTTGTCAGAAAAATATGTATTAATGTGTGTGCTTAATGCTAATTAGAAACTAAATGAGTTAACATGTTTTTCATTCTATTTTATATGCAGTATTTTATATACAGCTGAAATTCATATGAGACTAAAAGATGCTTTTGAAACTGCAGTGTGCTTTCTGAAACTTGCAAGATGCCCTCTGACCTAGTAATTGCTAGCACAGTAATATTCATGTTTATGCCTTTTGGAAATGTACTTGAGAAGCAGGTGATTATCTGCTAGGTCAGGAAGCAAAGAATGAACAATGCTATATTCTGTAATGTAATGATTTTGAACAATCAGCTCTGTTCGAAGTATGAGAACACGCACAGCTGCAGAAGTTAGAGATAACATAGACAAAGGACTGTTGGAGAAATGAACTGCAATCTATACTTGCTTTGTGCTCAAATTAGCCATAGTACCTTGAATGGTAACATTGCATATATCTAACCAGTGGTAGCCAAGGCCATGTTATTTTTCTTAGGAAGTTTCTCACAAAAATTGATAGTACAAGCAGAAAATCATATAAACAAGCACTGCAAAATGATGATGTTAAAACTTGTGATTTACTACGTCAGCTTGGTAGGCAATGTCTTATTAAAAAATGTATAAAAATGCCTGCATTTCCTGATTCTAGTGAGACAAACTCTGTATTAGCACGTTTTTGTCTCCTTGCTGCAAGATTAAAGTGCCTTAACCTGAACCTACCGTGTATTGATCATTTTTAAAGTATATTTTTCCTTTGACAGTTTGGTCCTTCGAGCCGGAAACATATCTCTC
Source organism: Protopterus annectens (assembly GCF_019279795.1). NCBI lineage: Eukaryota > Metazoa > Chordata > Ceratodontiformes > Protopteridae > Protopterus > Protopterus annectens. The sequence goes on from NC_056728.1 coordinate 1,963,994,147, forward strand.
ACTCTGGCTCAGGTCGGAATTGGACCCTGTGGCATAAACCCATAAGGAGAAGTGGCCACATCGGCTCTTCTGCTTTGAAAGACCTCCGACTGAATTGTCATTCGAAAGAGGCCAGCCACTGTTTCTGATCTGGGATTGAAGGACGAGTCAACGTTCAGGTGGGATCAACACACGGAGGGTCAGTAAGGAGGAATTTACCTTTTTTCTGTTTTAGATCAGGGACTTGTTACAGTATTGTTGTTTTTGTCAGGGAGATTTGCATGTGCGGATCTTGTCATAGATCAGGGAAACAGAATAGGTAGGCAGTTATTCTAGATAAACTGTAAAAAGGTGTAAATCGTGGTACCACATGATAAAAAGGGTTACGTAACAATTTCTAACTTAGCTAAGGCAACATAGGAAATCAGTGCACAAAAAGTTCCCGAGACCCGCCCTTAACCGAAGATGCAAAATATATGCAATTACAGCGTGCCGATAATGTTAGGTATTATACAAAATGGGTTAATAAATACAAATTTGATGGTAATTTAGATAAACCTTCACTTATTAAACTTCTTAGACAACTTAAAACAGACGGGAAAGGTCAGCTAAAAAAGCAACGACAATTAGGAGTCCCTCAGGCACACAGGTGGCTTGAGGAAGCAAACCGCAGGGAACAAAAGATTAAACATTCAAAAGCAATGTTCTTAGATAAAGGAGACAATAACTTGGTAATAGCAACAGCCCCTCTGCCCCCTCCACTTCCCTTACTAGAATATGAAGCGAGTGGACAAGCTGATCCACCTCCGCTATACCCAGCTGTTCCTGCAAAACCAAAACCGTTTGTCAGAGATCCTATCGAGACCAGGTCTTGAGCACGCAACTTGAGAGGGGATATTGAATTATATGAAATGAATAAAAATTCACAAGCTATGAGTGAAGAAGAGATGTATCCACTCATAGAAGTACCAAATCCACAGGCAGGACAGGCAGGACAGGGTCCAACTCTTCTAGTATATAGACCGTGGACACCGGAAGATATCCGGAAAGCCACAGAGGGAATTCCCCATCCAAAAGTTAATTTCAGAAAATTCTTAGAAGACTTACAGGGCATGAGGTTAAGTTACCATTTGAATGGAGAGGAAGTAGAGAAAGTAGTTAGACAAATCGTAGGTCCAGATTGGCACATGATCAGTGGCAACTGGAATCCCCGTGATGCAGAGCTTAGACCACTCCCACATAGTAACGCAGAACTGGACAACAGAGTGAAAGGTCTGACAGACCAAATCTTTGAGAAATGGAAGCCTAGGGCTGATTGGACTTGCATTAATCAATGCATACAACAAGAAGGTGAAACTGTTGATAGATATTATGCCAGATTATTAGAATGTTTTAATAACCATTGTGGAATGCAGGTACCTGAAGACCAAACACATGATTCCCCATATGAGCAGCAGCTAAAGAATGCATTTTTGAAAGGCAGCATTGCACCCATTAGCAGCTTTATTACAAAGCACATGGTAGATCATCGTACAAGTAGATTACAGGCATTACTTGAATATGCAAGACATGCCGAAAGGCATTTTAATAGCAAAAAGAAAACTCAAGTATTTGTAGTAGAAGATGGATCAGAAGTCTTTGTAGTACAAACTGGGAAGAAGGGTAAGAAAAATACCCAGGGAAACAAACAATCTAATAAACGATCAGAGGACTTTGAAGAGAGAAAGAAAAGGGGTGAATGTTTTAAATGCGGGAAAAAGAGACATTTAGCAAGGGATTGCAGGCAAAATAAAAAGGTAACCACAAAAGACAAGGAGGGTGAGGACTGACTATATGGTAGTCAAGAATCACTGGATAGGAATAAACAAGAAAAGACAAGTGCAAATGTGATAGAAGGGGTAGAGGATGTGATAGAACAGGTAGAGGATGTGCATGAAATCACAGATAATGAAGAAAATGAAATTTTGGTCTTAGCATTATTGAGCCTAGAGCTCTACTTAGCAGACACAAAACTGGAAGTTACACTTCTGGTAGATGGGAGGGAAGTTAAATTCCTGTGTGACTCAGGGGCTTCACGGACCTTGATACAACCTTCCAAACTATCAGAAAATTCAGAACCACTTGACTACATATTAGTGAAAGCAGCTAATGGACAACTGTATCGGGAGCCACTCTCCCACAACATAGCGATAACTGACCCAGTTTCAGGGATGACCCAGAAAAGCAAAATTGTTGTTTCTGCAAAATGCCCAGTGAATCTCTTGGACAGAGACCTAATGCAGATATTTGGCATAGCCGTAGTTCCAACTATGCAGGGTATGGAGGCACAGCGACAAATGGATACTTTTGCAGTGCGACCGGAGGGTGAAACATTTTATTGGTACAGCCAGGACTTAGTTATGACTGGTCCAGGGGCAGTAACCGAAGAACTGATGAACGTAGCCATCAGTAAATCCCCCTCCCTTGACACTGATAAACAGCATTTGTTGCATTGCACTCTATATTACTGTAACAGACCAGGACCTGATAAAGAATATGAGCAAGAACTGTTTAAAAATCATGCTAACAGATTAGTACTATGAAATTTGTACTGGGACACAGAAGGGAACAGTGTAGTGAGCTGTTCATTGCCCCAGGAATTCCTAGCACTATACAAATCTAATCGATTACCACATGTGAGTTTAACTAAAGATAGAAATGTGAAGTGGGAAGACCTAGGAGAAAAAGTCACAAGGTGGGAAAAGCAGACAGAGTTAGAACTTTCCGAACAGGGAGAACAAAAGCAGAAACTAAACTGGATAATGCAGACACACCCAGCTGTACACTCACAGGCAAGTGAGGATAGCTGAGTAGCACTCTTACTAGAGGAAGAGGAAAAAGCCTTACGAGACATACCAGAGACTCTCTGGTCAACAGGGAAATCAGATGTAGGACTTATTCGTACAGCAGGACCAGTTACTATCACGCCAAAATCAGCATTTAGACCTCAAAAGAGACAGTATCCCTTGAGAAAGGATGCAGAAATAGGAATCAAACCTATAATAGCAGCCTTACTTAAGGAAGGAGTCTTGATAGAATCTCCTGATTCACCATGTAATACACCCTTATTTCCTGTTAGAAAAGCAAACGGAGAATGGCGTATGGTCAAAGATTTACAAGCTGTAAATGACGCAGTTATACCCAGGGCACCTATGGTGCCAGATCCACACACTTTATTGAATGATTTAAAACCTCAACAAAAGTATTTTTCTGTGGTAGATATTAGCAATGCATTTTTCTCAATACTGATACACCCTGACAGCCAACATTGGTTTGCATTTACATTTCAGGGGAAACGGTATACATATACGAGACTACCACAGGGATATTGTGAAAGTCCAACAATATTCGCACAAGAAATGGCAAGTAACCTGGTGGGATTTATCCCACCGAAAGGTAGTCAGATTTTACTTTATGTAGACGACATTCTGCTGGCAGCCCCCACCCAGCAAGAATGCAGAGAGGACACCATAGCATTACTACAATTTTTAGCCACTCAAGGACACAAGGTAAACAACAACAAACTGCAACTTTGGAAAAAACAGGTTAAATACCTGGGATATGTAATATCCAAAGAAGGCAGAATATTAGATGAAGACAGAAAAACAGCAATATTACAAGCACCTAAACCAACTACCAAGAAGGAAATGATGTCCTTCCTGGGTACTACTAACTTTTGTCGGAGTTGGATTCCAAACTATGCTTTGGAATCTGCTCCGCTGACCAACTTGATATTCAAAAAAACAATGGCAGCACAAGATTTATTACAGTGGACACCAGAAGCAGAATCAGCTTTCTGCAAATTGAAACAACTGATAGCTTCTTCATTAGTTTTAGGATTATCAAATTATGATAAACGATTTTTCCAAACTGTAGATTGTAAGCAAGGTTATATGACATCAGTGTTAACACAACAGCATGGGGACAAACAACGCCCCATAGCTTACTATTCATCACAGCTAGACCCAGTGGCGCGATCCTTGCCCCACTGTGTACAAGCAGTAGTCGCAGCTGCAATGGCAGTGTAGGCTTCAGCCTCAGTAGTATTGTTCCACCCTCTCACATTGAGAGTGCCTCATGCAGTTGCGATTATTTTACTGCAAGAAAAAGTAGCATATCTTTCTCCTGCTAGACATCTTTCCTGTATGACTATACTGTTGAGCCAACCTCATATGACAATTGAACGATGCACAACTTTGAATCCGTCAACCTTGCTCCCAACCCCTGCAGATGGCAAACCACACTGCTGCCTGCAGGAGATTGAGCAAAAGACACTACCTATAAAGGATCTTACAGATGTTCCCTTGGATGATGCTGAGGTGACATGCTATGTGGACGGCTCGTGAAGGAGGGGTTCTACAGGACAGAATCTAGTGGGGTATGCAGTAGTTTCTAATACTGAGATTTTAGAAGCAAAGTCTTTACCACACAACTTATCTGCACAAGCAGCAGAATTGATTGCTTTGACAAGGGCATGTACCTTGGCAAAAGGTAAGAGAGTGAACATTTTTACTGACAGTCAGTATGCTTTTTCTACTGTACATGTTTTTGCGCAGCAGTGGAAAAATAGAGGAATGATAACATCTACTGGTAAACCAATTAATCATGCGCAATTTATTTTAGACTTGTTAGACTCTATTCAGTTACCTCAGAAAGTAGCTATTTGCAAATGCGTAGCTCATACCAAGCAACAGGATAGACTTTCAAAAGGTAATGCGAGGGCTGATACAGCTGAAAAACAAGCAGCTTCAGCTTCAGAAGTATTTCTTTTGAGTGAGGAATTAGAACCATCTGAGATTTTAGACTTAGAAATATTAAAAACAATGCAGACACTTACTACAAATGTAGAAAAATAAAAGTGGATAAAACGAGGAGCAATCCTTGAGAAGGGACTGTACATCTCCAAAGAGAAAAAAGCAATCTTACCATCTAACTTGTTTAGATATGCAACTTTGTTGAGCCATGGGCAGAACCATGTCTCAACGGGGGGGGGGGGGGGGGTGGTACAGTTAGTGAATCGAGTGTTTATGACGTATGGATTTACTAATTACACAAAAAAATTTTGTGCAGCATGCCATGTTTGTAACAAGCATCATGCACAAGGGGCATTGAAACCTAAGCAAGGGAGTTTCCCTATTCCACCGTATCCATTCCATACTATTTGTATGGATTTTATAGAGCTGAACAAATGTGAAAATAAGAAGTACTGACTTGTCATTATAGATATGTTTTCCAAATGGGTGGAAGCTTTTCCAACTAAAAATCCAGATGCAGCTACTGTTGCAAAAGTCCTTGTTAAAGAAATTATTCCTAGATTTGGCATACCGGAAAAGATTTATAGTGACAATGGCACACACTTTGTAAATCAAACTATACAACAACTCAGCTGTTATTTCGGGATTTCTCTGAAAAATCATTGCGCATACCACCCCCAATCTGCAGGATTAGTGGAGAGGCATAATGGGGTTTTCAAAAATAAGCTTAGGAAATTGATTAGTGAGACACAAAAGAACTGGGTGCACTGTCTACCTCTGGCACTGTTGAGCATGAGAACTGTTCCAAATGCAAAAGGGTTAACTCCTTTTGAAGTTCTGTTTGGGAGGGCATATTATACACCTCAATGGAAACCTCTCATGCCTGCAGAGCAGGAGGCTGACAGTTCACTTGCAGGATATATGAGGCGATTTTTGAATAACAAACTTTTGCAGTTAAATTCTGTTTCAGATAAAGAACAAACCAGACCATCGGAAGCAGCAGTAGCCCCAGGTGCATGGGTCTGGGTGAAGGTCATGAAGAAAAAGAACTGGAGTTCTCCGAAGTGGGAAGGGCCGTACCAGGTACTACTGTCTACACCCACTGCAGTCAAGATCGCAGAGCGAGCGTCCTGGATTCATTTGACACACTGTAAACTGGTTAAGAACTTTGAACTGGACAAAAACCTTGTTACTGTTGTACAACAAGAACAAAATGACCAGGTATAGAGTAAACAGAGATGCAGAACAACCTCAGAAAACTTGCATGATTATTCTGATAGCTATACTAATAACATTGATCTTTTTGTTGTGGCCTTTCCTTTTCCCAGCCACAAAAGTTGAACTGATCAAACGTGATGCATTACTCATAGACTGGCATCCAAACTTTAACACTTACCAAGCAATTAAATATGTGTATGCTGAGACTTTCAATATTTTGAACTGCTGGATTTGCCCAGCTATACTCACAGCATACGGGGGATTATTAATGACTGCTGTTCCCCTAGGGGTCAATGAGACCTGGGAAAACTTGATTTTTGATACTACACCTGTGAAATCACAAGACAAAATAGCATTGTACCTACCTGTTACACAAAAAGGGATTGTATGTGTTTACAAGAATGACACTATTCAGGTGGGTTGGAGCAATTGCAATGTGACTGTTTCTTGTAAATGTTATATTAAACTCAGTAAGACTAAAACTATTTGTGATACAAACTATGATACATATTTCGCTAAGATGCATAAGAGTGTTGATGAGATACAACATAATCCTGTTCTTTTAAAGCAGCTTTCTATTATTAATAAGAAAATGTTTCATGCAGGGCAAGCTTATATCAATACTAAAGTAGAGAATTGTTATTTTGTTTGTGGGAAAAAAAGCATATAAACGGCTACCTGAGTACTGGTCCGGCAGTTGTTTTTTGGGTTACCTGGTTCCGGCCATATGACACACTGCAGCTTTGCCTCAGGGAAAAATTCGAAACATCAAAGAGGTCAGCAGTAAACCTAGAAGTCCAATTAAGAGACGCGAAAATCCAGTAGGACGAATCGAAGCAGGATGGAGAAACCAAAACTCCGTAAAGAACAAAGATAAACTGACACACAGGGACTTGAGTGACACCATTATATCATGGGCAGGCATAGCCCCTGCATATGGCACAGTGAAATCGATTTGGGAGCTGAGAAAACTGTCTAAACTTCTTGAAGTTATGAGCAATGCAACTTTTTCTGCTCTCGAATTACTGACTGATGAACTGAATGCTGTGAGAACTGTGGTGCTTCAGAACCGCATGGCTCTCGACTTCACCCTAGCGGCGAGAGGTGGTACATGTGCTTTAATCAAAGAAGAATGCTGTTCGTACATTCCTGACAACCAGCACGAAATAAATGACCATCTTGAGGTGATCCAGCAAGTGTCGACCATGACCAAACCAGGCCCAAACCCTCTGATGGACTTTTTCCAGAATTTGTTTGGGGGGTGGGGTTCCATCCTAATGAACATCCTGATTGCCATTTGTGTGGGATTACTCCTATTAGGAGCATGCATTTGTTGTGGCATTCCCTGCATGAAAAAGTTAATCAAAGAATTTATAGATATATCAGTTTCTGAGACTTTGTATCAAAGTACTGAAATTGAAGAATTGTTGAAAAGTGAAACACTTTCATAAGTTTAAACTGAATGACTCTCTTAACTGCAAATCCTGAATGGAAGAGGTTAGGAGAAGAAGCAAACTGTTTATTCTTTTGAAAATAGAATTAAAAAGTATTAACGGGGGGAAATGTCAGAAAAATATGTATGAATGTGTGTGCTTAATGCTAATTAGAAACTAAATGAGTTAACATGTTTTTCATTCTATTTTATATGCACAATTTTATATTCAGCTGAAATTCATATGAGATTAAAAGATGCTTTTGAAACTGCAGTGTGCTTTCTGAAACATGCAAGATGCCCTCTGACCTAGTAATTGCTAGCATAGCAATATTCATGTTTATGCCTTTTGGAAATGTACTTGAGAAACAGGTGATTATCTGCTAGGTCAGGAAGCAAAGAATGAACAATGCTATATTCTGTAATGTAATGATTTTGAACAATCAGCTCTGTTCGAAGTATGAGAACACGCACAGCTGCAGAAGTTAGAGATAACATAGACAAAGGACTGTTGGAGAAATGAACTGCAATCTATACTTGCTTTGTGCTCAAATTAGCCATAGTACCTTGAATGGTAACATTGCATATATCTAACCGGTGGTAGCTAAAGCCACGTTGTTTTTCTTAGGAAGTTTCTCACAAAAATTGATAGTACAAGCAGAAAATCATATAAACAAGCACTGTGAAATGATGATATTAAAACTTGTGATTTACTACATCAGCTTGGTAGGCAATGTCTTATTAGAAAATGTATAAAAATGCTTGCATTTCCTGATTCTAGTGAGACAAACTCTGTATTAGCATGTTTTTGTCTCCTTGTTGCAAGATTAAAGGGCCTTAACCTGAACCTACCATGTATTGATCATTTTTCCTTTGACAAAGTTGGAAAGGAAGGTAGTAAAAAAGGTCAACAGCTTTTTTTGGTTCACAGAAACGTTTTCAGTTGGAACAGCCTGAAAAAGTGCAAGAACAGAGCACTTCAAGAGGAAGACCACCACAAAAGTAGGTCCCAAACAGAACCAAATGGAAGAACGAAAGCCCAGTGGGTCAGGGAAAATTAATCCAGAGATAATTCAAGGTACTTTAAATTTATTTTCTGTTGTTTTAACAAATTCGCACCTTTCATTACTTCAGAAAAGTTTGAACTTTATACCAACTACAACTGACAATTTAGTGACTGCCTTGACTGATTTAAAACAGTTTTCAAGAGCACTGAATTTAAAAGTGTTAAAGGAAATGTGTTTGAAAAGTCTGCTACTTGTAAATGGAGAAGCACTTTTATACATGTAAGTGTACCAGTGATACCAGCATTTCATGATGTATGTGAAGTTGAGTTAAGAATGTTATATTCAGTAAATGCTAAGCAAAGGAAATATAATTTAACTTATGAGGAATCACTAGCATTGAAAGCCCTACAGAATAATAAAGACCTGGTTATAAAACAAGCTGATAATCGGGGTTCTGTGGTCATTATGGACCGTGATAGTCACATGGAGTCTATGAAACTGCTGTTGAGGGAAAGAAATATTTTTAAGCTTATTTCTCCTATGGAAGTTAAGAAATCTATAAGTGAAGTAAATATGTTAATTTATGATTTACAGTTAACTGGGGATATAGACCTGGACTTATTTAACCTCTTTACTGTAGTTTGTCCCATAACAACACAGCTTTACGGTCTGCCCAAAATACATAAATCACTTTTAAACACACCATGTGACCTATAGTGTCTGGTAAAGGCTGGATAACTGAGCCTATCTCTATATATTTACAGAGGAAATTGTGTCAATTTCTACCTAGCTGTAGAAATATATTAAAAGACACAATAGATTTAATTTTGAAATTGCGAACCTGCTGTGACGACCGTGCCCTGGCCCAGCAATCAAGGACCCTCAATCCTCGCCACTAACACCAGGGAGGTCGTCTCCTAGAAGAGGAAAGGATAACTAATACACACAGTAAAGTACAATTTCCCTTAAGTGCACACAGAGATCACAGTCAGTCTGGGGCTGGTTGCTCCTTTGCTCACCAGGTCCCCAGTAAGACTCCCCACTGGCACAGCTATAGGGTCCAGCTCTCAGCCTATCTGGGCAAGCTAAAACCTCCAGTACCCTCTCTGTCCAACCAGTGCTTCATGTCCCTGCCAAGTAGCTAACACAACACACACACACTTTGAGATAAATATTTATACAACCTCACAGACACTCCTGGGAAAGGCTGACACAGATTCTCCAACTGTGCCCCTTTACCCAGACTATATGGTAGTAATTACTGCCAACACCCAGTTAATATCAGCTACTAAAAGGCCCTTAAAAGGGTGTCCAATTATTACTGTGCAATATTATTATCCAGTGGTAGTATGACTAACAATCAAGGCTTACTTTAGAGTGGCCTATTACAATAACCTCTATAAATATGCAATGTACTCTAGAGCTTATCGCTACACAAATCAGCCACAGGTAGAAGGTTTTAAAAATATTTAATAATAAATAATTAAAACACAAGACAAAACTACTACACCACAGAGATATCCAAGAGTTTAGAGATCACAAAGAAACTTAAAATAATACAGTAGGACAAGTCTGATTTCAAAGAAAAATACCTAATTAATATTTATTAGCTTTAACTATTCCTACAAGAAATCACAGTGCTAAAACTTACATGTGAGCACAAGGCAGAGTGCTGATAAGCTGGATATCCAAGATCAAAATGCTTTTTTGTCTCTTGTGAGAAATAGTATTTAAACATTACTAACAAACATGTTTGCTGGGTCCCTCCCCAAATTACATCATTTTTGACACTTAGGTTTTCCCAGGCAAACAAACTGCATTATTTAGCAATCAAACACCTGCACCGAAACTTACAATAGAAGACATTTCACATGTATATGCCAGCAGAAACCAGAGCAATAAAGCACCTTCCACATCTAAATTCTAGTCATAAACTTTAGCCTTAAAACAATGGGCATGAAATCTTCATCCAGCCGCCCTGGAGCCGAATTGTAAACATTAAAGAGATTCATAAGATCTTTTCAACTTAAAAAGACACATTTAAAATACTTGGCTTGGTTTTCCTTACAGCAGATGGCAATGTTGCAACAATCTTGCAGTTCACATTTTGCAGTGTTTTCTTACATTCAAGAAACATGTCTGTATTTTACATTTATTATCAAGAAAACATGCCTGTATTTTACATTTATGTATACAGTTGATAGAATTATGTATGAAATTCTATTTGACTAGGCTGGAAGCCTTCACCCATCTTTCCCTAATCATCACACCTGGTATGACACCTTAGAAGGAAATTAGATACATCAGTGTGAATATGTATTGGTGACGTTGGATATAATGTTACTATTTACAGTGATTCCTAATGAGAATGGAATACAAGCTATAAGGGAATTTCTAGTTAGTATGGATGTGATGTCAGCAAGGGAGATAGAAAATATCTGTGCATTTTTGGATAAAGTTTTATCTAAAAATATTTTTTTATTTGATAGTGAGTTTTACTTGCAGTTGACCTGGGTAGCAATGGGGGCATTTGTGGCTAATACATATGCCAATCTTGTCCTCCATCAATGGGAGACTAATTATGTGTGTAGTGCTCTGAATTATTTGAGTCAGAAGGTTTCTTTGTATCAATGTTTTGTTAGGTTCATAGGTTCATAGGTAGGTACTAGGCTATGTACCCGAAGGCATTTATAAGCCTAGCCAGAATGTGTTGGCTTTCGCTGTCCCCTTAGATTAGTTTCCTGTGCCTCTGTCCAGCAGAGCCACTGAAGTGATCCCCAGGGTAAACTTTCTGTTTTCCATCCACTCATCAAGGTTTGTCTTGAAGAATGCTAGCGAGGAGCTCTGCTTAATGTAGATTGGAACCATGTTTCAAAGCATGGGAAGTCTCTGGGACAGGAATCTATTCCTCCAGCACGTCCTATTATTGTTGTGGTGAGGTTTAGATCCCTAGAGCATGTGGCTCGAGGGGATAAGGTTTTCTTTAGGTGGAGCATGTCCATCAATTCTGGGTTGGACATGGCCTTATATATCAGGCATAGATCACCTCTGAGCAGGTGGTATGCAACCGAGTACAGCTGGAGTTTCTTCAGTCGAGCTGCATAGGGCATCTGTTTGAGGTCAATGATCCTCTTGGTGAGGTACTTCTGTGGTCTTTCCAGCTGTTGCAGGTGTCTTGTAAGATACATCCCAAATGGGGCATTGTACTCTATGATGGGTCTGATGCGTGATGAGTAGAGGGGCACAATGACCTCTTTTTATCTGGATGCAAACCCTTTTGTGATTAGGTGGGCCACATAGAAGGATTTTATAACCACTTTGGCAATGTGATTATCAAAGGAGAGATTGCTATCTACTTGGGTCCCCAGATCCCTTATTACATTTTCCGTATTTAGGGGACTACCATCTATGTGGTAGTTTGTGGGTACTTTGTTATTTCCAAAGGGAATAATTATGCACTTTTTGGCATTTAGCTTGAGGCCATGATTTTGACACCAGGTATCCGTCTCAGTGAGACCCATTTAGAGGATGTCTGTGTCAGCTGGTGAGTCAGTTTTAGCCCCTAGTTTGTAGTCATCTGTGAACTTGGTCAGCCATAATCCTCCTGTGCTTGTCTGTACCTCTGAGAAGTATATGCCGAACAGGAGGGATCCTAGGACTGAGCCCTGGGGAATGCTACTTGTAACCGGTTTAGAGTCAGACCTAGCTCCTGCAACTCTCACCATGTGGATTCCGTCCGTGAGCCAATTGGCAACCCATCTTGTGACATAGAGGTTTATGTGCAGGCTGGTGAGCTTGTCTATAATACCAGAATGGGGAATGGTGTAAAAGGCCTTTGTGAGGTCTAGGTAGGCTGTGTGTTCCACCTTTCCCTTGTCTATAGCCTTGGTTACTGTCTCAAAGAGGTCCACCAGGTTTAGGAGGCATGATCTTCCCTTAACAAAGCTGAACTGGGTAGGGTCCAGTGTTTGGATGTTCCCAATGTCTCTGTTAATGAGTTCCATGATGATGCGCTCCATAGCCTTGCAGACCAAGCTAGTCAGGCTTATAGGGTGATAGTTCCCGGGGTTTGTTGTGGCTCCACCTTTGTGGAGCGGAATAACTGTTGCTGTGCACCACTCTGTGGGTACGTAGCCTGTAGAGAGGCTGAGTTTGAACAGTGTGTTTAGGTAAGGGGTTAATTTGTCTTTGAGCTCATGTAGGATGCAGCCTGGGACACCATCCGGTCCCATTGATGCTGTGTTTTTGGCTTTGGAGAGGGCTATTTTAACCTGAATGTCTGTAATTTCAGGGGCTCTACATTCTTCTGGTATGGTTATCGGCCCTTTTGGGGGTGAAGTTTGCACTGAACCTGTCTGCCAGTATCTTGGCAGTATCGGTTGGTTCCGTGTATTTTGTGCCATTCTGCACTAACTCTGAGCAGATCTGAGCATTGCCACTTAGATTCTTGACATAGTTAAAGAATGCCTTGTGGTTATCTTTGGAGTCCTTGGCAAGTTTTCTTTCAAAGCTCGCCTTGGATGATTTTATGATCGTAGTTTCTTGCTGATACTGATCAGGGATGTCTTCCCTTCTTGGGATTTAACTTTTTTCTGTACTAGTTTCCTCCTTCTATTGTATAGCTTGTTTATGGCAGGGGTCCATCAGACTGGTTTCCTTTTCTTGGAGGAGTGAGTCTTGGTGGTTTTGCTTGGGACAGCATGATCCATGCATTCTTGCAGGTGCCCATAAAATGCATTAGTAAAGGATTTTGCAGCTTGGACAGCATTATCCTTTAGCATGGGGGCTTTGAAACTTTCCACCTCCGTCTTAAGTAACGTGAAGTTTGCCTTTGAAAAGTTTTTCATGGTGGTTTCCTTGTCAGGGGTGGGGGCGGAATGTGGATATCTAAAGTGATTTGTTTATGGTCAGATCTAACCAGCAAGGGGTTGACCTCCAGTGTGGAAAACTGATCGCCCATATTGGTGATGACCAGGTCCAATATGTTGTCACCTCTGGTGGGAGTGTTGACCAGTTGTTCCAGGGCATTTGAGTTTATAAATTCTTGGAAATGTTGAGCAAGGGAATTAGTACTTGAGTAGTTCTCTCAGTTAATGTTTGGGTAGTTGAAATCATCCAATATTAGGGTGTTTGGTAGGACCTTTATTTTACCCAGTGTTTCCAGAAATGCAGAATGCAGGTCTTGGGAAATGGTGGGTGATCTGTAGCAAGCTACAATTTGAATTGCAGTTTTGCCCATTGTTAGTTGCACGTGGATAATCTCTGAAGCATTGTGCTGTGCCACTAACCTGGAGGTGTGGGTATCCTTGATGAATATGGATACTCCCCCACCTTTTATATTTTGGTCCAGGTTCTGTGGTCGAAATGTATGGTATGAGTTGTAGCCTAGTAGTGCTGGGGTGCTCTCTGAGGCCTTAAACCAGGTTTCTGTTACTGCACATATATCAATTTTCTCCATACTGAGGAGTGCCTCGAGTGTGTGCATTTTGAGGTTTAGACTTCTGACATTGAGTAGTATTACCCTCTGATTTTTGTTACTTGTGCCATTTATGGCGGTGGGTTTGTCTTTTGACCCTTGCATAAAAAAGGCTATATGGGGGGTGGCAAGAGCCTTGGCCAGTATTTGAAAGCCTAAGGGTGACAGGTGCAAGCTGTCTCTAGTGAAGCGGCGTGGCTTGTCGAGCATGTCATCCCAGGCAGACAGACACTGAATCCCCTTTGAATGACACCAGAAACTTAGCCAATTGTTGAAATCGATAATTTTTTCTTTATACCGTGGTATCATTCTTGGTGAGGGCAGGGTGCTACTCAGGGTCAGGGTCACACCGGCCTGGGCTACGTGATCAGAGAGCTCTTCCATGTCTCTTTTCATGTAGTCCAGGGAGGTACGGCTCAGGTCATTCACACCAACATGGACAATGACAGAGTCATATTTGTACTTGTTCTGGAGTAACCTGAGTGCTTGTGTTATGCGGCAGATCCTGTCACCCAACAGGCAGCTAACAGTAACATTCTCCTTATTCAGCCTAGTGAGTGGGATATCAGTGTGCCTAACTATAGAGTCACCTATTACTAGTATGTTGGGTATGTTATTTTGCCTTGAGGGTTGTGATTGTGTGGCACATTGGTTTTGTGAAGTATGTGTTTCATGGTTTGTGTTGGGGGGGTGGAGGTTGCTTGGATGTCCACTTTGGAGGGCTTTGTTGCTTTTGCAGATTTTTATTTAGAGCCTCCGAGTATGTTTTCATGTATTTACATCTGTTTTTTACCGGTGCTGGTTTAATGGGTCTATGTGAGACTGGTGGTGTGATGCCAGTATTTCCCTTCTCCTCTTGACTGTCTGATCCAGTCTTGGGTTGAGAGAGCTTAGCCTCCAGTTTGGCTGTATAATTGCATCTCTCGCATGTATTAGTGTTTGGTGGTAGGAGGAGAGGGTTGTCTGTGTACATGAGGCAGTTGTTACATTGCCTCAAAATGCCCAGATTCACCAGATGGATTGGAGAGTACACCTGAAACTGCCCTTTGGACATGCCTGGATAGGTAGAGTAAACTGTTTTACTGAATGGCTGATAAGGTCGACTAGAGATCCTTGTCCTTCTGTAGTGTTAGGGTTTATAAGTGCTTTCTATGAGTTTTGAGTAAGAGCCAGGCTGAGAAATGAATGGCTTGAGTGCTTAAGTTGAAAGTCTGTCTAGTTCCAAGGGAAAAACTGAAGAGGAGACTTTGTGGAGCTGGGAATAGTTATACCCCAGCTAACCAGTGCTGCCCAGCACACAAAACCGGGCAAATGTGGTTTTTATAGCAGGGAAATTAAAAAGATAGAAATTAGCCCAAAATGGAAAATAAACTACTACTTTCTGACCTGAAACCACTCCTCCAGGGACAGATAGGCTGCTCAAAGCTCCCCTCTCTGACAGGTGAACAGAGAAACTTCCTTCTATCCAAGTAAGGTACGGGCAAACACAGAGATCTGTAACACAGCCCTGAATTCAGCACTAACCTGAAAACTGGACTGTACTAGCCTGGAAAGGCGGGAAACAAGTATATATATATTTTTTCAGAAAATAAAGCAGATACAATAAAAAAACACTTTAAATGCGCATAAAAATATGCTTATTGTTATATATCTCAGTTCAGAGTTGTAGTCAATGCCCCTAGTAATAAAGTAGGAAGAAACACAAATACAGTAAAAGCAGATGAATAAAGTGCAATTATATATATATATATATATATATATATATATATATATATATATATATATATATATATATATATATATATATATATATATATATATATATATATATATATATATATATATATATATATATATAAAACAATAGAAAACGAACAATCTGATTTAAACAAGTTACCCAATTAACCAGAAAAAAACTCAGAACTGAAACCTGTTCCAGCAGTCTTCAATCAGACAAGTTCTAACTGCACACTCCCGCTTCTTGGGTGCAGGGGAACCTTCTCCAAAATAAATGGCCTGGATCAGTGCTCAAATTATACAAACAAAGCTAAATTCAGCAGGCCTGAATCTGGTCCTATGCTACAGCAACAATGCGCACCAATTTCAGAAAGAAACAGTTTGAATAAGCAGGCACAATAAGCCTGTGACCAGAAATTCCCAGCTCAGAAGGGCAGAATCCGGCCTCTCCTCCCACAAGAGTGCAGACCACAAACTTTCTTAATGTAGAGTAACTGGCCTGAAGCCCAAGTGCTTAAACCAGAACTAATACACTTTTAAAATAGCAGACACTGAGCTTTAAATCAGCAATTCCCAGCTTAGAAGGATGTAAGCTATCTGTCCTGCCACAACAGTGCCGACCACAAACCTTCTTAATGTAAAACAACCGGTATAAAGCCCAAGTGCAATAACCAGAAGACTTAGAATAACAGCTACAATTTAATCAGGCTACTACCAAGCAGCAATAAGTGTAGCAGAATAAATAAAACCGAGTACTTTTAAGAAGAGGCAAAAGCTAAATAAAGAAGGAGGAAACACAAATACAGTAAAAGCATTGTTGATGATTTTTTTATCATTTGGACAGGAACAACTGATGAATTGCATTAATACATTGCTTACTTGAATAATACCACCACTTTCCTCAAATTCAAGATGGAATATTCTGAAACTGATATTGTGTTCTTGGATCTACAGTTAGAGTTGAAACATGGTGGCCTGGAGACTAGTTTTCATAAGAAATAGGTACATGCAGGGAGGTATATCAATAGATGTAGCATGCATGCTCCACATGTCTTTAAAGGAATAATGCACAATTTAATAGGGTTAGTAGACTAAATACAGATGATTCTGTCTTCCTAACACAATTGGAAGTCTTGAAGAATGATTTTTTGTTGAGTGGATATGACCGTCAATAGGTGTTAGAGATGAGTGAGAGAGTTATAAGGGAGAGAACATTGACACTTAAACCTATCTTTAGTGCCAAAAAAGACTATGACAGTCCTAAAATAAATGTTACCTTAGGAACTGAGAAAATCAGATATGTCATGACATATAATGTCAGAACACCCCTTGTAAAACAAATTTTACAGTGGAATTGGCTAATATTAATGGCTTCACCTGAGATTAAGGAAATACTGGGTGTTAAGCCGTACTTTTCATATAGAAACTTGAGAAATTTGAAAAGTAAACTGTGTTATAAAAACATTAACTCTAACTATACACCACAGTTAGAAATGAGGCTTGGCACCTTCAACTGTATGGACTGTTTCTGTTGCATGACATTTTAGGTAAAGGCAGTGAAACTTTCATACACCAGACAACAAATGTGGCATATAATTTTAAAGTGACAGCAAACTGTACTAGTGTTAATGTGGTTTATTTGGCAACCTGCATTAAATGTCCCTCTTTCTATGTGGGTGAAACCACTAGAAAGTTAAAGGAACGAATTATAGAACATAAGTCAGACGTACGGAGGAATAATTATCAGAATGCATTAAATAAACACATTATAAGTACTGACAATAGCCATAAGTTTAAATTTAGGGAAATAGATGTAGCTCATAGATCTTTATGGGGGGGGAGGTGATTTAAATAACCTACTTGAGACTAAAGAATATGAGTGGATATTGCGATTAGCTGCAGATGTTTCACCTGGTCTCAATACTGCTATAACTCTAAAACCCATTTTGGCAAAACTACAATATACTAAATATTAAATTATTTCTTAGTTATATTTCACTGTTTATATTGCATTGCATATTGTATATAAGAGTATATTTATATAATTTTATTAGACATTTTCTTATATTTACGTAATGTACTGTGTGTTTTATATACTACCACATGATTGGCTGGCTGTAGTAATGTGAGAGTCTTGCTCCTATTTTAAAAGTCTGATTGTGCTGAGTTTAATGTTTTTTAGTATTGAAAAAGGGTGTGGACCTGAAAGCTTTGCTTGCTGAATAAAGATTCTTTCTTGATGTTGGGATTTCTGTTATCTACAGTTGTTGCTCTGTATACAGTAAGGATCCTTGGCTGCACATCACAGCTGTACCAGATGTTTGCTGGGGGGGGGGACATCCCACAGGGCCATTTACTGGGGGGATGCTGGCTGTACCCTGGAACTGTAGATGATGACATCCATCAGAAGTGCACACATACCCATGGAAGAATGCCATAATAAGGCACATGCTCAAACTACAAACATCATGGAGCATGTGTTTGGGCTTCTGAAGTCACGGTTCCAGTCCCTAGATATATCCGGTGGAGCCCTGCAGTATAATCCATGCACATGTACACAAATATTCACAGTACGTGCTATGCTCCACAATCTGATTCTGCGGAAACAGCTGTAGCAGGATCAGCAAGGGGAAGGGATACACATCCCCCCACCAACGCCTAGGTCACCAAAGCCACAGTCAGAGGAGGACTCAGAGGAGGAATCCCTACCTGCTGTCCCTGTAGGCAGATGTACAGTAGGCATGCTCAGTATGCCCTTGCTTTGGGTAAGAGACAAGGCCTAGCATTTTCACTGTCCACCTAGGGACCTAATACCTTTCTCCTATTCACATGCAGATAGTAAAATTGATGCCAGGCAATTAATCCAAACTTTATCTCCCCATGTATTGGTTGTGCACTGCTTGCTTCAGTCTGAGTCAGCCCTTAACTAAAGACGTGTCAACTGCTGCATTTGCAAGGTAAGTCAAGAACCTAGAGTGTATTCTTTAATAATATTATTGCATAATCTTGTATTTCCTAACTTTGTACAGTAAGCAAGTAAATAGTGGTAGATTTGTACAGAAAGTACCTTAACATGTGACACCAGACACTTGTATTACTTATATTTGTCCATTAATAATTAGTAGGCCTCAAGCATGAAAGATTCACACAGTCATGCCTCTGAAGAATTCTGATGTTCCCTGCATGGTCCCAGTTTAGCAACATACCTTTGTGCTGGTAAATTGCTGAAGACAGAAGTTAGAAAGTGATGAAACACATTGCAGTTTCAGACTTCAGACTTGTCTGTGTCATAACAGTAATTAAGCTTTGCCCCCCCCCCCAGAAAGAGGAGTGTACCCTTGCTCCTGCCATAAGAGTAATTCAGCTATACTACCCTCAAAAGAACAGTATATGTGCATTTGTGCTATCCAACCTGGACCTCATTTGTTGGCAACTGTATATCATATTATTCCCAGTTAATATCCTCTCACACATTAAGGCCACTAATATAGAATGGCTTACACACTGTGCATGTGTTAGATAACTGATGAATGATCAAGAAACACAGAAAGGTAACACAGAGTTGCATATTTGTAAGCATAATTATGACAGGTTGTGTGATCACTAACTGCTCTATGTCCAAATATACTAAAGAGAATTAAATGTACAAATCACAACTGATGGTTTGATAGCAGTGTACATTCTGATGCAGTTGGCTTTATAAAGAATGACTTTCCATTTTGTTGATGTAAATTTGTGTGGTGAAGAGGGCAAAGGCATCCATCCTATTTTCTGAAGCTGTATTGGTGTGAGGGTTCAAACCTGACATATGTAGAAATTTATGATGTATACTATCAAGTTTTTCTGTGCTTGTACAGATCTTGTGTATGTGTTCCTTAGTTTTAGTATCTTTTCATACTTGTCTTCTTTTAATTCCAGTTTTGCACAATGTGATACATCCTGAAAAACAGTTTGGCTAAGTTTATCTTGTTTGCTTGAAGTGCAACATTGCTGAAACAAGGGGAAACCATATTTCCTAGAAAGCAGACACCCAAAAATAGAAAATGGATACATTCAGTTAATGCACTTAGCCATCTCGAAAATCTGGGCTGGAGTACAGAAAGGACAAGGTATAGCAGCAAACATTAGCAATGTGCCTTGCATTTGTGCACTGCTTCCCTGCATGCAAAAAGACCTAGCTCGCATGCGTGTATACTTTGTTAACCAGCAAAAAATCCAATGCTCTTTGCGCTATGGAATTGTATATATGATATTGTATTATTGCTGTGTACTGTCCACTTCTGCAAACTAAAGGCATAATATATATATATATATATATATATATATATATATATATATATATATATATATATATATATATATATATAGGTTCACTTTATAATTTCGAAAAGCT